>NC_068422.1:53921490-54284384 GCF_023373465.1 Oncorhynchus keta | reverse complement strand
GCCCCCTACAGGCGCAGGACTCCCTGCCTGCCTGACCTCTTCGTACAGGTGCCTGTGGTCTAAACCTACTCGGGCAACTTCAACCTCGGGGTGTGCACGGCAGCTGTTCCAGCCGAGGACCCGTGTTAGACCACACCATTACGCTTCTCGCCTGATACGAGAAGAATACCCGCAGGAAGTAACCGGAGGGATGAATCACCGGATGAGCAAGCTCATTCAACAAAAACGAAACAAAAATCGAGTCCAGCTTGTCTGGGGATGGTTGAGAGCATGCGAGCCCTGGCGACATACTCATACCTGCCCCCCCACATGAACTGAAACACGAGCCTTACTAGCCCCCTCCTAATGCTCGCTGGCAATAGATAGATGTAGGCCAAATACAGAAGGGAAGGCAGTACATCCACCTTAAGGACCAGGACCTTGCCCAAGAAAGAAAAAGATCTGGCCTTCCACATTGCCAGCTTCCTCTGAACCACAGCAACCCTAATGTTCCAGTTCATTATTGCGGAGCCAGAGGTCTCAAAATGGACCCCAAGAATCCTCAGGGCCCCATTACAGAGAGATAGTCCCCCGGGCATTACCCCGCCATCTGCCGAAATACTTAAGACAACTTGGCGAGGTTAAGGACCGCTCACGACGCGCGGGTAAAGTCTCCAATTCTGTCCAGAGACCTTAGCAGGCACGAGTCCTGGTGTCATCGGCGTACTGCGTCACCTTAACACGCAAACCGCCGCTCCCAGGGACCAGCAAGCCCTCCACCCCTGCGTCAGCCCTAATGGCAGCCGCCAGGGGCTCCATATAGAGCACGGAAAGGAGTGCCGAGCATCCCTGCCTGACCCCTGAGGAGAGGCCAAACACGTCGCCCAGATAGCTGTTCATGCTCACCCGTCACCCTGCTCCCACATACAAAATCTTGATCCACTTTATAAAGCGATCACTAAACCCTAACACTCTGAAAAGAAAAACCCTACTGACGCGATCAAAAGCCTTGGACTGATCAAGCGCCGCTACCATCAGAGGTCGACTTCTATCCTCAACCCAGGCGATGGAGTCCCTGATCAGTTGGAGGTTACACCTAATGGAACAGCCTTCAACCCCACACATTTGATCCTCATGGACAACGTAGGGAAGGGCTGTGCGCAAGCGGTCTGCCATGACCTTCGCTAGTATCTTATAATCTACGCACAGCATGGTCAACGGCCACCAGTTGCTAAGGTCGGCGGTGTCTCCATTCTTGTAGAGGGACAGCACGCCTACAGCCATTGACCTGCCCAGGACTCCAGTCTCGAGAACGGCCGTCAGGACCCAAAATCTGAGGTAAAACTCAGCTGGCAGCCCATCCATCCCAGACACCTTCCCTTTCCCCATGCTCTTGAGGGCGCTCTCCACCTCCTCTAGTGTTATCGGGGCATCCATCGCCTTTCTAATGTCTTCCGGCACTCGCTGGGACAAGTGTTCTAAGAACACTGTACCCTGTTCTTCTTCTACTACCCTCTCCTGGAAAAACCCCCGGAAATGGTCAGTTGCCACCCTGACCATCTGCTCCGGCTCCCTGACTATCCTACCCTGTCCATCCCTCACCCCATAAAAAACCTGCCTTACCTGCTTTTCCCTAACTGATTTTAAAAAACACTGCAGAGCAAGACTCATTCTCCTCTATGAACTCAGAATGTGCACGCTGCAGGAAGGCACGGGCCTTCCGCTCATGCACCTCCCTGAGTTGAGCCTTGAGGCTGGTAGCACGCTCAACGTCCATCAAAGTACCGAGGTTGCCAGCTTCGTACTCGAGATCGAGTAAACGTTGGAGCTGCTCCACCTCCCTTCTCTCCTCTCTCCCCTTCCTCTTACAAAAACCAATAATAAATACCCTAATTCTTACCATTCCAAAACCCCTCCGCACATCGGCCGGAGACCCTCAAGCCCCGAAAAAGAAAACAGAGAAAGCATTGACAAAAGCCCGCTCCTCCAGGATGTCTCAGTCGAGCTTCCAGTACCCCCTAGCGAAAAGGCAGACAGGCGCCTTGACCCGAAGGAGAACCCCGTCGTGATCTGAGAAAATCACAGGCAGCAAACGCCGAGACAAAAGCACCAGGGATTCTCACCTCAGTTGGAGGTTCCCCCCCGGGAGATACGCCACGTGGGACCTGCCAGCGCCGGAGTAGTGTTAAGGCCTACATCCACCAAACCATGGCTTGCCATAAGTCCGGTGATGGCCCCCACGTACCATCTCCCACCCCTCCAAAATCTACATTAAAATCCCCTCCCACTACCAAAACTTTGTTGCACACAGAGGTGCCAGACTCTCCACCATCTCACTTCTCTCTGGCACCGTATGTGGCCCTTATACCCCTATAATCCTAAATCTAAAATCCCCTAACACTATGTCCACCCCCAAAACCCTCCCCTGAGCCGCAACGTACGTGCCTTCCACCCTCACCTCCCGTGTCCCAAACAAAATCCCAACCCCCGATGAGTGGACACCCCCACACTCCACACAGACTTCCCTTTTACACACTCTTTTTTAAACTGCTCTACATCCCCCCCATCCCTTAAATGTACCTCCTGAAAGAAACAAAAAGGTATAACATATGTTTGATAAACAACTAAAGACAGCAGTTCTTTTTACAGTGTCCCTTAGACCCCGAACATTCATAGTCATTATTTGAATCTCTGCCTTGGTTGCACAATTAAAAAGAAAAGTCAACCAGGTGCAGGGTTCAAGTACTCACCCTGTCCGGTGGGTAAAGGTCCTCGTCGCACTTGGACGCTGGACCAGCAGCCTGCGAGGCCCCCCCCAACCTTCCAACCCCCCATACCGCCCCCCTGAGAACCCCAAGATGCGGGGAAGGGGTTGGGGATGGGGGGGGTCCCGGCGTCCCAGAACTAGCCTGAGACACCCCATCCCCATCTGGCAAAAACAGCCCCGGGGACGACATGTTCTTGTCCACCTGGAAGAGCTGGAGAGATGGACCCCGTGAGGACAGGGGAGACACCTCGGGGTTACTGACCATCTCCCCAACCCCTCATACATCCACGGACAAGGGCTCTTGACCCCCTTCCTCTGAGGCCTCCCCATCCACTGCATCCCCCTTCTGAGAAGCCCAAGATGCAGGGAATGGGTTGGGGTTGTGGATGGGGAGTCCCGGCGTCCCAGAAAAAGCCTGGAACAACCCATCTCCATCGGTCATACACAGCGCAGGGGCCACCAGATCTATGTCCATCGGGGTGAGTGGGAGAGATGATACCCGCGGTGACTGGGGGGCCACCTCTGTGGCACTGTCCCCAATCGCTCTCACACACCCACCCCTCCCAGCCCACTCTGGCCCTCCCCCATCTCGAAGGAAAGCCTCTTATTTTTCTTCCTCCGGGCCTCACCCGAGTGCACAAACAGCCCTGGCTCCTGCAGGACCTGCTGGGCTGTGGTGGCGTCCCTCTTCGTTCTTGGAGTGGCAGGTAAGGGTGAGATGGACCCCCATTCCGCCGTCCTTGTTTGTGAGACTTGGAGCTCCTCCACAATCTCCTTCATCTCCCCCACGAGGGCCCCGAACGCCTCATCATCTATATATACTTTGTCGAGATATGAGCCCAACTCTACCATTACTCCTCCAACCTCTCCCTGCGGCCTACGGATTGACTACCCGTTGACATCTGGGTCTCCGGGAACACCTCCAACTCCACCAAGGCGCTCTCCTCCAAAACGACTTTGGCCTCACGTTCCTCCGACATCCAAAACCTGCATTTTACCAGCCCACATGAGGCTGTTCGACACATACAACAACACAAAGTTACACATGGAATGAACAAAACATAGTCAATAATACAGAAGGAAAAAAAGAAAAAAAGTTGATATACAGTGAGTGCAAATTAGGTCAAATAAGAGAGTTCAGGCAATAAATAGGCCATGGTGGCGAAGTACTTACAATATGGCAATTAAACACTGGAATGGTAGATGTGCAAAAGATGGATGTTCAAGTAGAGATACTGTGGTGCAAAAGGGGCAAAATAAATAAATGCAGTATGGGGATGAGGTAGATAGATGGGCTGTATACAGATGTGCTATGAACAGGTGCAGTGATCTGTGAGCTGCTCTGACAGCTGGTTCTTAAAGCTAATGAGGGAGATGGGAATCTGAATATTCACATTTGATAGGAAGAAACAGTGTTTGTTTTCATGTGAGAGAAGCTGGATTTACACACGTCTGTTTGGAAATTATTCTGCAATAATATGCTCAGTCCAAAACTTTGCACAGCCCACAGACTGAAGTGCCTGTCTCATAAGATGCTTGCACGTCTCTGAACTCTAGGTAGAGGGAACCCTTGTCATGTGACATTGGCACCATAGCATTCGCAGAGAAGTCTCCCCCTCGCATCGGTAAAGAAAGGATCCCTAACAAACTGCATCACCTTTGTGGGGAGAATAAACTCATCAAATCTTGTTGCGAAGTTACAGGAGACATCACAGGAGTCATTTATACTGGTAAGGGAACACCCCCCTGAAATAGAAAACATTAATGGGATCATATTGGCACCGTACGAAACATATACACGATGTACAATACCACTCAATTGGACGTCGTTTCATTCAAAGTTGATTGCAAATGCCATATGGCAAATGCCAAGTGTAACACTGCAAAAATCCAATAGATGGCGAGTGCGCTCCACCGTAATTTTTCACATGTAACAAGTCAAGACCCAAGAGTAAAATGTTGAAGATCACCCCCTTAAGTTCTGTCAATCAATATCAGTAACATACCAGTTACTGCCAATCACAGCTGCTAACAGGGGTACAAGTGTCTGTCTGCCCGCCTATTGGCTCTTTTGCCGCGGATAGACCACACTGCCTGAACATGCTTTGTGACTTAAAAACAACAGACTCAGCTATGACTATCAAACTTTATCCAATCAACATTTATCCTTCAAAATGTGTTGTTTTATAGTCTGCTGAGCTTCATGATCTACATTTACATAATGATGTTAGGTAGCTAAGTAAGGGTAGGCCTAAAGTTCTCAAGAGAGTATGAGAGTTTAGGGAGGAGATAATTGCATTTCTCTGCAATTGCCACCACAACAAACCCAACACATAATAGTGTAATATGCTTAGTTTGTAGCTGAGGTTTGTATTTTGAGTGGCATCAATCACTTGGACTTAATTTTGGACTACAGGGGAGGGATTAAACAGTTATTGACATGATTGAATGATTGACTGCTTTCCTTTTCTCTGATATCAGCCCCACCAAAACCTTTTCCCTACAGTGGGTAACTATAGAAGGCTAGTAGACAATATAAAAGGTCAAGGCAGAAACAAGATTTGATGAGTTTCGTCTCCCCACAAAGGAGATTTTTTAAATTGGTTTTATTTTACCTTTATTTAACTTGGCAAGTCAGTTAAGAAAAAAAATCTTATTTTCAATGACAACCCCCTGAACAGTGGGTTAACAGCACGGGCTGTGGCAGAGCAGAGCACCCGGAGCACTTAGGGGTGAAGTCCCTTGCTCAAAGGCAAAACGGCAGTAGCCCGTGCTGCTCCCAGCCTGTGACCAACAGGCAAAATAGTCACAGACATCTACGCACTAAGAGACTGTTTTTGTAGAAACTGACACACCCCTGGATGCTGACACATAATCAACATTTTTAAAACACTGAAAAATCCCCTCAAATCAACTCAGGTTTTGGCCAAAAATGTGATCTAATGCATTGTATACATCTGGGGACTTACTGTATAAGAAAGCACACAGGAAATGCCATAGGTGTAACATTTAGGTTTGAACATCCTATTCTGGCAGATGCAGGACTGACCTTTTCAGGAGAAGCGCAATACTCTCATTAGTTGGGCTACTAAATGAGCGTTTTTTAAAAAAGGAGTGCAGATGCTCTGATAGCGAACCAGTTGGTTTGAAGACTAATATTTTTCCTCACTGTTTAGGTCAGGGACAAGGTCAAATTAGGATGTGGGCCTGAGATGTGCATAATGTGCCACCAACCATTAAAATGTCGGTCTCCATTTGAATGTTGTTGCTTTTTTAAGATCTCAAAAGGTTTTTATTTTGTTCTCATCAATCCTACTTACCACCATGTTCTTCCTTTCCATTGAAAATAAACACCTTTTCAGAATCATTGTACTGATCAGCTCAGACCTCGCTCTCCTGTTGTGCAAAAACTCCTCGTCCTTAGCAGACAAAAAATACAAACATTAGGAGATATTGCATTGTGCTTGTCAATTATTACAGAGAATAATCCACTCTGGTCACATGATCACCCCATTCAACTTGCCAAGCTTCTCCAAAAACATCTGCTCCTCTAAAGTGGCCTCAAACTGTCTAAAAGTGATCCCACACATATCACCGCCAATCAAAATGAGGTTCAGGTGTGCAGCAGGGGGTTTGGGGAGGGGGATGCACTGATCTGTCTGTTTCAAGAGGCTAGATTCAGTTGTCACTCTTACTTTGTCTTCTAAACCAATGATTCGTTTTCAAGGTGGGCCTTTTCAGGTAGGAGATTTCAGATGGAGCATCATGTGACTGTAGTGAACCTTTAACAATCCTATGACCATAATACAAAGACATGGCAAACTATTCCTTTAAACCTTTTCCCTGGGTGACTTGACTGTGCCCATATATCCCAATTCGCTGTTTCCCACTCACCTCTAAAATATACATCTGATTCATAGCTGTCATATTTAGGACTGTCAGAAATATATACAAAATTCACCTTACCTTTAAAGATATTGATAAAACACTGGTAAAGTACTGGCTTATCAATGTTTGATCTTATGTGATGCTCTGCATCCTCCATGGGCCGGAGCAGTCTGGAAGATCTCTCCATCAGGCCAACTCAAATCTATCCTTAATCTGTGGAATAAAGCAGACATTATAAACGGGGTAGTTTGGGTCCTGGATGTTGATTGGCTGCAATAAGGCACCTCGGGGGTTTGTGGTATATGGCCAATATACCACGGCTAAGGGCTGTAACCAGGCACTCCGCGTTGCCTCTTGTATAAGAACAGTCCTCAGCCGTTCCTTACTGCTTAAATATACCAAGGCAGAAAATCAACATTCATGGCTTAAACCACAATTTATAAGAGACATAATGTTTGTTAGATGATATGTATATTTGTTGTTTGACTACAAAACAAGCACGTTAGAAGCAGTAAAAAATAAATATACTTTCCCTCTTCCACTCTGCCATGAGATGCAAGGTGGGGTGCACAACACCTGGTTGCAAGCTAGCCAACTTTAGCTAGCTAAACTAACAATGCACCATCTAATGTTATCAAACTGTTACCTTAGACCTACTCAAGTTTATCTATGGGGATCACGTGTCCCATTTAGCTGTCAATGCATGTTACTTATAACCACACTGATAGAATTGACTGAAATAGCTGTCCATTTTATATCAACACTTAGCTAACCAAGCTACCCGCCCAAATGTCAACAAAACTGGCTCACTAGTGCATTAGCTAGATAGCTTGTTTGTTGTTAATGCTAGCTCACTAACTAGGCTAACATAGTTCATAAAACAATACAAGGATTTATGGCGGTGGAATTGTACTACAGCATGAAAATATTATATTTACTCACCTTTTTTTAGGGACAGCGGTGACCTGCATTTTGCACGCGCTTCTCCAGATGAAAGTGATTTTCCCTCTCTGGCTCTGCGCGGTGGAGTGGGGGAGGGGCAATTACAACGTGGGACAGAGATAGTCATATAGGGAACGTGTCACCACAGTGGTGTGTGTATCTGTCAAGGCTCTGGAATTCTATAAAATCGCCATGACTGATGTTGATATTTCAGTTGTGTAGTAAATATTCTATAGACCTAAGAAGTAGGCTAATACATTGCAAAATGAATGCATTTCGCCTAGGCCTATAGGTCATAGGAAACCTCAAGAAACCAAAATGGAAATTTTAAGGATACAGAAATGGTATTGATTGATCCAGAAACACACTGAAATAAGGTCAATATGCCTTGGCTATTTTCTGACATAGGCTGGCTTACTGGGGATATTTCCTCTGGGCCCCATATATACAGTATGTAGTATATATTTATTTTTTACTGCAACCGCCAACCACAGGAGGATTCAGGAACCCACTCTCAATGAGTGTAGAGGCCTGCTGCTGCTGCCACTTTGTTATTTGTTAGATGGGATGGGGAGGAGAGGAGGTAGGGGGGCCACTTGGGTAATTCACACTAATTCACACTGCTATGCTTTCTCTTGGCCAGGTCGCAGTTGCAAATGAGAACTTGTTCTCAACTAGCCTACCTGGTTAAATAAAGGTGAAATAAATAAATAAATAAAAATAAAAAACTATTAAGAAAAATATATAAACTGCATAACAAATAAATGTGACTAATAAATTGTGTGATTCAGGAGCTGGGACCAAGCCCGTAGGGGGCCCAAGGGGTAAAACAAATACAAAATAAATACTTTTTACCATTATTATTATTTTTAAATCCAACCACAGGAGCCCGCTCTCAATGTTTAAAATACAACAGAGAGCATACTTTAGCCAAAGAGGATCAATAGTTTCTAAAATAATAAACTATCAAAAACACATACAGTACATGTGCTGTATCTGCCAAAATAAATGAAACACCAACAAGTGTATCAAACACAGAGTTAAAATCAAATCAAATCAAATTGTATTTGTCAACTGCATCAAACGCAACAGGTGTAGACATTACCTTGAAATGCTTACTTACAAACCCTTAACCAACAATGGAATTTTAAGAAAATAGAGTTTTACTAAATAATCTTTATTAAATAAACAAACGTTAAAAAAGTTACAAAATAATGACTCTATATACAGGGGGTACCGGTACTAATTCAATGTGCGGGGGTACAGGTTAGTTGAGGTAATTTAGGTCTGTGTTGAGGTCTGTGTTCCGGAGTTCTAAATTGAGCAGCTGCTGAAAAATGAGCTCCTGTATATATTGAGATTTAAATGTTTTTTTTAGAGTGAAGTACATCGAAAAAATCAAGAGAAAACTGCAAGACTCAATAGAAGACAAAACAAGGAACAAACCAAAAAAGACAGGCTTTTGAAAAATTAACTATTTTTCATAAAATTGTACAGTTATCTTAGCTAGCTGAATTGCTAGCAGAATTGTTTACTTGTTGCTAAGCAGTTGCTAGGGACTCTCCTGGAAGAAGCTAGCTAGCTTACAAAGAATAACAACAAAAAATATCTAGTTAACAGAAGAAAGGAAGACAAAATAAGGACAAAAGAAGGACAGAAGAAAAAGGAAAAGAAAGAGGACAACAAAGTGAAACAGTCAGCACTTCTATTGCAACTTCGTATTTCGTTGTCCTAACGTAGTCTACACTGCTATCTGCCCAGCAGCTAGCCAGCTAGCAAACGTCCACCGTCTACCGAATAGCAGCACTGTAGAAACTATTACACTCAACTGAACGACTTGATTAGTGTAGTGTTAGCTAGCTACATAGTTGTCTTTGCTGTCTTCGTATCCAAGATAATTGTGTAGTTTAGAGCGTGTAGTCTTAGAGTGATTATCTTAATTTACCGAGGTTAGCTAGCCAGCTATTTGTCGTCCTTAACATAGGAGACACTGCTAGCTAGCCAACAGCTAGCCAACGTCTACTGAATAGAACTTCCGCACTCAACAACCCGGTCGCATTCCGCTTCGCTCCACAGGTAGTATCACATTTTCATTTCATTTCATTACAGCACAACGGTTTGATTTGTTTGATCGTAGCTAGCTACATAGCTAGCTACATAGCCGTCTGTGTATCAAAGATAATTGTGTAGTCTAGAGCGATTTTCTAGGTTAGCTAGCCAGCTATTGTCGTTCTTTTAACGCAACGTAACGTAATCAACACTGCTAGCTAGCCAGCTAGCCCCCGAATAGCAGCACTGTAGAAACTATTACACTCAACGGAACGACTTGATTAGTGTAGTGTCAACAACGCAGCCACTGCCAGCTAGCCTACAAAGTCAACAACGCAGCCACTGCCAGCTAGCCTACTTCAGCAGTACTGTATCATTTTAATCATTTTAGTCAATAAGATTCTTGCTACGTAAGCTTAACTTTCTGAACATTTGAGACGTGTAGTCCACTTGTCATTCCAATCTCCTTGCATTAGCGTAGCCTCTTCTGTAGCCTGTCAACTATGTGTCTGTCTATCCCTGTTATCTCCTCTCTGCACAGACCATACAAACGCTCCACACCGCGTGGCCGCGACCACCCTAATCTGGTGGTCCCAGCGCGCACGACCCACGTGGAGTTCCAGGTCTCCGGTAGCCTCTGGAACTGCCGATCTGCGGCCAACAAGGCAGAGTTCATCTCAGCCTATGCCTCCCTCCAGTCCCTCGACTTCTTGGCACTGACGGAAACATGGATCACCACAGATAACACTGCTACTCCTACTGCTCTCTCTTCGTCCGCCCACGTGTTCTCGCACACCCCGAGAGCTTCTGGTCAGCGGGGTGGTGGCACCGGGATCCTCATCTCTCCCAAGTGGTCATTCTCTCTTTCTCCCCTTACCCATCTGTCTATCGCCTCCTTTGAATTTCATGCTGTCACAGTTACCAGCCCTTTCAAGCTTAACATCCTTATCATTTATCGCCCTCCAGGTCCCCTCGGAGAGTTCATCAATGAGCTTGATGTCTTGATAAGCTCCTTTCCTGAGGACGGCTCACCTCTCACAGTTCTGGGCGACTTTAACCTCCCCACGTCTACCTTTGACTCATTCCTCTCTGCCTCCTTCTTTCCACTCCTTTCCTCTTTTGACCTCACCCTCTCACCTTCCCCCTACTCACAAGGCAGGCAATACGCTCAACCTCATCTTTACTAGATGCTGTTCTTCCACTAACCTCATTGCAACTCCCCTCCAAGTCTCCGACCACTACCTTGTATCCTTTTCCCTCTCGTTCTCATCCAACACTTCCCACACTGCCCCTACTCGGATGGTATCGCGCCGTCCCAACCTTCGCTCTCTCTCCCCCGCTACTCTCTCCTCTTCCATCCTATCATCTCTTCCCTCTGCTCAAACCTTCTCCAACCTATCTCCTGATTCTGCCTCCTCAACCCTCCTCTCCTCCCTTTCTGCATCCTTTGACTCTCTATGTCCCCTATCTTCCAGGCCGGCTCGGTCCTCCCCTCCCGCTCCGTGGCTCGACGACTCATTGCGAGCTCACAGAACAGGGCTCCGGGCAGCCGAGCGGAAATGGAGGAAAACTCGCCTCCCTGCGGACCTGGCATCCTTTCGCTCCCTCCTCTCTACATATTCCTCCTCTGTCTCTGCTGCTAAAGCCACTTTCTACCACTCTAAATTCCAAGCATCTGCCTCTAACCCTAGGAAGCTCTTTGCCACCTTCTCCTCCCTCCTGAATCCTCCTCCCCCTCCCCCCCTCCTCCCGATCCTCGTTTGCTAAGTCAAACGACACCGCTGGTTCTGCTCACACTGCCCTACCGGGTGCTCTGACCTCTTTCTCCCCTCTCTCTCCAGATGAAATCTTGCGTCTTGTGACGGCCGGCCGCCCAACAACCTGCCCGCTCGACCCTATCCCCTCCTCTCTTCTCCAGACCATTTCCGGAGACCTTCTCCCTTACCTCACCTCGCTCATCAACTCATCCCTGACCGCTGGCTACGTCCCTTCCGTCTTCAAGAGAGCGAGAGTTGCACCCCTTCTGAAAAACCTTACACTCGATCCCTCCGATGTCAACAACTACAGACCAGTATCCCTTCTTTCTTTTCTCTCCAAAACTCTTGAACGTGCCGTCCTTGGCCAGCTCTCCCGCTATCTCTCTCAGAATGACCTTCTTGATCCAAATCAGTCAGGTTTCAAGATTAGTCATTCAACTGAGACTGCTCTTCTCTGTATCACAGAGGCGCTCCGCACTGCTAAAGCTAACTCTCTCTCCTCTGCTCTCATCCTTCTAGACCTATCGGCTGCCTTCGATACTGTGAACCATCAGATCCTCCTCTCCACCCTCTCCGAGTTGGGCATCTCCGGCGTGGCCCACGCTTGGATTGCGTCCTACCTGACAGGTCGCTCCTACCAGGTGGCGTGGCGAGAATCTGTCTCCTCACCACGCGCTCTCACCACTGGTGTCCCCCAGGGCTCTGTTCTAGGCCCTCTCCTATTCTCGCTATACACCAAGTCACTTGGCTCTGTCATAACCTCACATGGTCTCTCCTATCATTGCTATGCAGACGACACACAATTAATCTTCTCCTTTCCTCCTTCTGATGACCAGGTGGTGAATCGCATCTCTGCATGTCTGGCAGACATATCAGTGTGGATGACGGATCACCACCTCAAGCTGAACCTCGGCAAGACGGAGCTGCTCTTCCTCCCGGGAAGGACTGCCCGTTCCATGATCTCGCCATCACGGTTGACAACTCCATTGTGTCCTCCTCCCAGAGCGCTAAGAACCTTGGCGTGATCCTGGACAACACCCTGTCGTTCTCAACTAACATCAAGGCGGTGGCCCGTTCCTGTAGGTTCATGCTCTACAACATCCGCAGAGTACGACCCTGCCTCACACAGGAAGCGGCGCAGGTCCTAATCCAGGCACTTGTCATCTCCCGTCTGGATTCCTGCAACTCGCTGTTGGCTGGGCTCCCTGCCTGTGCCATTAAACCCCTACAACTCATCCAGAACGCCGCAGCCCGTCTGGTGTTCAACCTTCCCAAGTTCTCTCACGTCACCCCGCTCCTCCGCTCTCTCCACTGGCTTCCAGTTGAAGCTCGCATCCGCTACAAGACCATGGTGCTTGCCTACGGAGCTGTGAGGGGAACGGCACCTCAGTACCTCCAGGCTCTGATCAGGCCCTACACCCAAACAAGGGCACTGCGTTCATCCACCTCTGGCCTGCTCGCCTCCCTACCACTGAGGAAGTACAGTTCCCGCTCAGCCCAGTCAAAACTGTTCGCTGCTCTGGCTCCCCAATGGTGGAACACACTCCCTCACGACGCCAGGACAGCGGAGTCAATCACCACCTTCCGGAGACACCTGAAACCCCACCTCTTTAAGGAATACCTAGGATAGGATAAAGTAATCCTTCTCACCCCCCCCCCCTTAAAATATTTAGATGCACTATTGTAAAGTGGCTGTTCCACTGGATGTCATAAGGTGAATGCACCAATTTGTAAGTCGCCCTGGATAAGAGCGTCTGCTAAATGACTTAAATGTAATGTAAATGTAAATGTAATTTAGGTAGGTAGGGGTACCCCTATGTAGGTAGGGGTAAAGTGACTATGAATATATAATAAACAGCAAGTAGTAGCAGTGTAAAAACAAAGGGGGGGGGTTGGGTTAATGCAAATAGTCTGGGTGGCCATTTTACTCATTGTTAAGCAGTCTTATGGCGTGGGGGTAGAATCTGTTAATGGAGTACTTTTGGACCTAGACTTGGCGCTTCGGTACCGCTTGCCGTGCGGTTGTCGAGAGAACAGTCTATGACTTGGGTGACTGGAGTCTTTCACAATTTTTAGGGCCTTCCTATGACACCGCCTAGTATAGAGGTACTGGATGTGAGGAAGCTTGGCCCCAGTGATGTACTGAGCCATACGCACTACCCTCTGTAGTGACTTAGTTGAAATACCAGGCAGTGATGCAACCGGTCAGGATGCTCTCAATGGTGCAGCTGTAAAACCTTTTGAGGACCTGGGGACTCATGCCAAATATTTTCAGTCTCCTAAAGGATGAATAGGCATTGTCGGGCCCTCTTTCAGACTGTCTTGCTGTGTTTGGACCATAATAGTTTGTTGGTGAGGTGGACACCAAGAAATTAGAAGCTCTCGACCCGCTCGACCCGCCCTCCTTTTCCTGTAGTCAACGATCAGCTTCTTTGTCTTGCTTACATTGAGGGAGAGGTTGTTGTCCAGGCACCACACTGCCAGGTCTCTGATCTCTTCCCTATAGGCTGTCTCATCGTTGACGGTGATCAGGCTTACCACTGTTTTGTTGTCAGCAAACTTAATGATGGTGTTGGAGCCGAGCTTGACCACATAGTCATGGGTGAACAGGGAGTACAGGAAGGGACTTAGCATGCACCCCTGAGGGGCACCCATGTTGAGGATCAGCTTGCAGATGTGTTGTTGCCTACCCTTACCACCTGGGTGCGGCAAGTCAGGTAGTCCAGGATACAGTTGCAGAGGGAGGTGTTTAGTCCCAGGGTCCTTAACTTAGTAATGAGCTTTGTGGGCACTATGGTGTTGAACACTGAGATGTAGTCAATGAACAGTATTCTCACATAGGTGATCCTTTTGTCCATGTGGGAAAGGGCAGTGTGGAATGCAATTGAGTTTGCGTCATCTGTGGATATGTTGGGGCGGTATCTGAATTGGAGTGGGTCTAGGGTTTCCGGGATGAAGATGTTGATGTGAGCCATGACCAGCCTTTCAAAGCCCTTCATGGCTACCGACGTGATTGCTACGGGCGGTTGTCATTTAGGCAGGTTACCTTCGCGTTCTTGGGCACAGGGACTAAGGGTGGTCTGTAGGTATTACAGACTTGGTCAGGGAGAGGTAATAAAATGTCAGCGAAGACAGTTGCCAGCTGGTTGGCACATGCTCTGAGTAAACAAGTTTCTGTCCGATAGTTCTTTGAGGGACCCTGTAACAACGCACAGAAAAAGTTCATTTTCAGCACATTCAGGTTGCTGCTCGGGCTCCGAATGGCCTATCGAGTCGAAACTCGGGATTTGGGGTTGCCTCAGCTAGGCCTAAACATAATGTCAGAACTGGACCCTCAGCTAGAAGGTAACTACGTGTTTTAAGTTTTTAATGTGGTTTAAACAGAAGGCGCTGTGAATTTTGGGCCTGCTCTGAAATATGTGATAGTTGGCTTCTAAACGTGTTGGACAAAGTAGGTTTGGTGTCAATATTTATCAGTTTGGTGTCAGAATGATATCTTATTGAGTGAGGGACGCTGACCTGATGGCTGACTTTAGTCCATTTCCAATAAGTTTATACAGTGATGAACCATCACAAAATGGACAGACTGAAATCAACATTAAAAGTGTTGGCAAATGGCATCATCGTAATCTCTAGGCCATGCCGAGTTCAAGGAGATGCTCCACTTGACCGTAGCTTGCTCTGTCTGACTGCAGCGACCGTGCAAATAGCAAGCCCATAAGTCTGACTAGTAGTGATTTAATGATGCTTAAAGTGTGCCACAAGCCACATGGGAGACACACCAAACATGTGGAAGAAGGTGCTCTGGTCAGATGAAACCAAAATTGAACTTTTTGGCAACAATGCAAAACGTTATGTTTGGCATAAAAGCAACACAGCTCATCACCCTGAACACATCATCCCCACTGTCAAACATGGTGGTGGCAGCATCATGGTTTGGGCCTGCTTTTCTTCAACAGGGACAGGGAAGATGGTTCAAATTGATGGGAAGATGGATGGAGCCAAATACAGGACCATTCTGGAAGAAAACCTGATGGAGTCTGCAAAAGACCTGAGACTGGGACGGAGATTTGTCTTCCAAAAAGACAATGATCCAAAACATAAAGCAAAATCTACAATGGAATGGTTAAAAAATAAACATATCCAGGTGTTAGAATGGCCAAGTCAAAGTCCAGACCTGAATCCAATCGAGAATCTGTGGAAAGAACTGAAAACTGCTGTTCACAAATGCTCTCTATCCAACCTCACTGAGCTCGAGCTGTTTTGCAAGGAGGAATGGGAAAAAATGTCAGTCTCTCGATGTGCAAAACTGATAGAGACATACCCCAAGCGACTTACAGCTGTAATCGCAGCAAAAGGTGGCGCTACAAAGTATTAACTTAAGGGGGCTGAATAATTTTGCACGCCCAATTTTTCAGTTTTTGATTTGTTAAAAAAGTTTGAAATATCCAATAAATGTCGTTCCACTTCATGATTGTGTCCCACTTGTTGTTGATTCTTCACAAAAAATACAGTTTCATATCTTTATGTTTGAAGCCTGAAATGTGGCAAAAGGTCGCAAAGTTCAAGGGGGCCGAATACTTTCGCAAAGGCACTGTATATACTGTACTCTATACCATCTACTGCAACTTGCCTATGCCGTCTGGCCATCGTTCATCCATATATTTATATGTACATATTCTTATTCATTCCTTTACACTTGTGTGTTTAAGGTAGTTGTTGTGAAATTGTTAGATTACTTGTGAGATATTACTGCACGGTCGGAACTAGAAGCACAAGCATTTCGCTACACTCCCATTAACATCTGCTAACCATGTGTATGTGATTTGATTTAATTGAAAGTTTTCCCCATAAAACCTACCACTGCTTTGATTTCTAATTTGATCAGTATTGGTTTATGCTGTGTTAAAATGTGTGTTTAAGCAATAAACAAATTAGAAAAAGAAAAACTCTGGTTGTAAAACTGACTGCAGTAGCTATGTTTTTGGTATCGCTTATGTCATACTGCGTGTCATTCCTCAACTGTCTGGATTTTACATTCATATTGGACCTCCACAAAACTGAAACACTAAATCAACAAACTGTTTTTGTACATATGCAAGTAGCGATTCATAACATACAATCAGTACATGGCTTTCCATTAATTTCTTAAACTCATTGGAAATTAAATGGAATTCAACTATGCTATAATCCCACTGAATCATGAATAAGCCTCATTCAGATTATTTTATATGGTCCTTTACACACCAGCTCTGTGGGAAAACTGGATCCTGGCCAAAGGCACAAGTTCATTCAAAAAGTGTGAGACATCTAGGATGAGTTTATGACAATATTAATGTCAACTGCCATATGTTGATGTACATGTCCAACTGGTTTCCTCCTATTTTCAGACTGCTGATGCCAGACTAGTGTTTTATCATGTGGCCACAGATACTCCCCTATTCTGTCAGTGGTTCCAGATCTACAACAGACAACTGTGTGTGCATAGCATACAGTATTGAGCAATAGAGAAGTAAAATTTCAATGTTATGAGAAAATCATAATACAAAAAATGAACATTAGACCAAAAATATACACCATTTTATTTTTAAAGTGTCTTGTGCCGTCCCAAACAAAGTACAATAAAATTCAATTGAAATGAAAGCTAAAGGGCATATGCAGTAGGGTTGATAAAGGTCAAGATAAGTTTGACTGGGACTAGTGGAAGCGTAGGATGTTTGGTAACATTTGGCACCCTAAACTTGTTTACATGTGACAAAGTAGGCTACAGGACCATATAGTGATTCTACCCAAGTGGTGGCCCATCATGTCTTTAGGAGCTACAGTCTCTTTCATTTTTTCCAACCAGGCATTAACCAAGACATATAGCTAGAATATTATGGAGTGATATTAGTGCCAACATAAACTGGATTTCAGATTCAACATCATATCGCTCCATAGACTCTAGTGTGCCTGGTTTGGCCAAAGATTACTACACATTGAGGCCCTTCAGGAAAAATACCAAACTCTCTTTGAAGTCTCTGACTTCCTCCCTATAGGCTGTCTCATCGTTGTTGGTGATCAGGCCCTACCACAGTCGTGTCATTGGCAAACTTAATGATGGTTTTGGAGCCACAGGTAAACATGGAGTACAGGAAGGGACTAAGCAGGCACCCCTGAGGGGTCCCCGTGTTGAGGGTCAGCATGGCGGATATGATGTTGCCTATCCTCACCACCTGGGGTGGCCTGTCAGGAAGTCCAGGATCAAGTTACAAATGGTTGCCTAACCTCACCACCTGGAGGCGGCTCATTAGGAAATGACAGGATCCAGACGCAACTGGTTTCAAGTGGCTAAGAGAACTCATGTGATCTCCTACTGCTAACTAGTGGACGAACTGGGAATCAGACAGGGGAATATTTACATCAATGGATAGATAGAGACTTCAGCTTTCTTCTCATGTGTATATCCTGTAAAACGAAAAACGTTGCACAAACCCCGCGCTTTCAAAATGGCTATGTTCCTATGGAAATGTGCACATGTTTAGAGCGAGTAATTGGTTACATATTTTATGTCGAACCTAGACTTTCAAATCTCTTATTCCCCAACAACTGACAATTGGGACCTCCCCCATATCTCGGGCTCTGTAATAGTCACATTGTTTCTGACGCTTATCAGAATCCCACAGTTCTTAGCTTTCTAACAGTACTTAACTGTCGTTCTGCCCCTGAGCAAGGGAGTTAACCTACTGTTCCCCGGGCGCCGATGACATGAATGTCGATTAAGGCAGACCCTGCACATCTCTGATTCAGAGGGGTTGGGTTAAATGCATAAGACACATTTTAGTTGAATGTATTCAGTTGAACAACTGACTAGGTATTCCCCTTTCCCTAAGCATGTTTCTGTAAGGACCGAAATGTACTTTATGAGAGCAGTATACAATATTATGCATCGTTTATAAAATGCCACCAGAGGGTGTCAGAGTTGAACAGGTTAAGAACAGCTATGGCTACAGACAAACAAGTATTTGTTGGTAATTACATTTACATTACATTTAAGTCATTTAGCAGACGCTCTTATCCAGAGCGACTTACAAATTGGTGCATACACCTTATGGCATCCAGTGGAACAGCCACTTGCATCTAAATCTTTTTTTTTTTTGGGGGAGAAGGGGGAGAAGGATTACTTACCCTTACTTACCCTAACTTAGCACTTTAAGGAATGAGCAGCAAGGCAGCATGATTTCAACAAGCACTTCACCTGTCATTGCAATACAATTCTAACCAGGCCTCTACACAGCTATACTGTCTGTGTAGAGATGGCGTAGCAGTAACTCGTCCTGTCGTATCGTCTCTCTGCAAATATCGTCTCTTTTTCGTTTTAGATATTTTTTTCTTATTTTTCTCTTCGCATATCTTTAAAAACATTTTGCTAAACCTAAGCTTCCAAATACTCTTCTGCAACCCGCCAATGTAGCTACTTTTCCTAAAGTATTTATATTTACTTCGAAACCGGCACCCTTCAACTGAAGCTAGCCAGCTATGCTAGCGGTCTTCAGCTAACCGGTCATCAGCTAACCTTTAGGAGGAACAATATTAATTATTCATCAGAACTTCAGAAATGGGATTGAACCATAGACCATTAAATTATTCGCATTACAATTAGACTAAATTCTGCTTTCTGTTTACTACTTCATTTAAGAACTTTTCTATAAACTTTCACTTTGCAAGTGTGGAGTAGGATGTGAAAATAAGTGGGAATCATCCCAATTTTAATCATTTTAATAATTTACTTGAAAATAAAATGTATTTTTTGACAACAAAAAAACGGAGGGCGCTCAACCAACGTTGAGTTGAGGTGCAACCAAAAAATTGAATCGTCATAGAAAAGGAAAAAGCAGAACTCTAGCTCACTATAAAAAAAATGCATTGTTTTATTCAGGCAAGGTTAAAAGATTAATGTTTCGGCCTAGTCTTTGACGATATGCATGTTGTGTTTGCCCAGGAAAAGGGTGACCCAGACTCACCCTGGTTCTTCAAGGTTGAAGACAGTGAAAAATGATCTTTAAGTAAATGGGACTTTTCAATTCTTGAATGAAAATCTTTGATGAACATGAATTGAAAATCAATTGATTTGAGGATCATAGCAGGCAGGCTGACTGGCTAGCCCTGAAGGCCCTCTGCCTCTACCTCTGTGTGGTTCATCTCAACCAAGAGGTTGTGTCGGTTGTCTTTCTCTCTGTGGGTGTGAATCACTACGACCTCTCCCTCTGCCTGCCATTTGGCTGATAAAAAGCCTTCTGCTTTCTTGCTCACATGAACAGGAGGAATGGCCTCTGGGGTAACCTCCTCCTCTTCCACCTCCACTTTCTGACTGTGTTTGACTGAGGTCACTCGTTCTCTCTCCCTGGATGTTGGATAGTTCCTCCTCCTCTGTGTCTTTGTGAGTTTGGATGGAGTTATCCTGTTCCGGCTCCCTCTAAGGGTGTGCACCGTAATCTCTTTCGGTGTGTTGAGGGGTTCAGTGGTTTTGGAGCGAGTCTGAAGTTCGATCTCTAACGATGAGTGTCTGTCCCCTGGTGGTGTCCCCATCCCTCCTAAGGAGGAGACACTGAGACATGTGATGAGGCCAAGGAAGATCACTCTGCAAGGAAGGGATAGGACACATCACAACACTGCTGCTCATTCATATTCAAACACACCTCAGAGTACAGACACAAACATGGAAGCCCCCTACACACACAATGAATTTACCTGTACATATCAGAATAAAACATTCGACAGCCACCTCTTCCCCCACATGTATTGACCCCCCCCCACCTCAAACATGTTGAGTCAATTCCAGATGCTGGAATGGTGCTGGAATGCAGGTGCAGTAGGGCCTAATACAGTGGGGAGAACAAGTATTTGATACAAAAATCAAGAAAATCACATTGTAAGATTTTTAAGTAATTCATTTGCATTTTATTGCATGGCATAAGTATTTGATACATCAGAAAAGCAGAACTTAATATTTGGTACAGAAACCTTTGTTTGCAATTACAGAGATCATATGTTTCCTGTAGTTCTTGCCCAGGTTTGCACACACTGCGGCAGAGATTTTGGCCCACTCCTCCATACAGACCTTCTCCAGATCCTTCAGGTTTCAGGGCTGTCGTTGGGCAATACGGACTTTCAGCTCCCTTCAAAGATTTTCTATTGGGTTCAGGTCTGGAGACTGGCTAGGCCACTCCAGGACCTTGAGATGATTCTTACGGAGCCACTCCTTAGTTGCCCTGGCTGTGTGTTTCGGGTCGTTGTGATGCGGGAAGACCCAGCCACGACCCATCTTCAATGCTCTTACTGAGGGAAGGAGGTTGTTGGCCAAGATCTCGCGATACATTGCCCCATCCATCCTCCCCTCAATACGGTGCAGTCGTCCTGTCCCCTTTGCAGAAAAGCATCCCCAAAGAATGATGTTTCCACATCCATGCTTCACGGTTGGGATGGTGTTGTTGGGGTTGTACTCATCCTTCTTCTTCCTCCAAACACGGCGAGTGGAGTTTAGACCAAAAAGCTCAATTTTTGTCTCATCAGATCACATGACCTTCTCCCATTCCTCCTCTGGATCATCCAGATGGTCATTGGCAAACTTCAGAAGGGCCTGGACATGCGCTGGCTTGAGCAGGGGGACCTTGCATGCCCTGCAGGATTTTAATCCATGGTGGCGTAGTGTGTTTCTAATGGTTTTCTTTGAGACTGTGGTCCCAGCTCTCTTCAGGTCATTGACCAGGTCCTGCCGTGTAGTTCTGGGCTGATCCCTCACCTTCCTCATGATCATTGATGCCCCACGAGGTGAGATCTTGCATGGAGCCCCAGACCGAGGGTGATTGACCGTCATCTTGAACTTCTTCCATTTTCTAATAATTGCACCAACATTTGTTGCCTTCTCACCAAGCTGCTTGCCTATTGTCCTGTAGCCCATCCCAGCCTTGTGGAGGTCTACAATTTTAGCCCTGATGTCCTTACATAGCTTTCTGGTCTTGGCCATTGTGAAGAGGTTGGAGTCTGTTTGATTGAGTGTGTGGACAGGTATCTTTTATACAGGTAACAAGTTCAAACAGGTGCAATTAATACAGGTAATGAGTGGAGAACAGGAGGGCTTCTTAAAGAAAAACTAACAGGTCTGTGAGAGCCAGAATTCTTACTGGTTGGTAGGTGATCAAATACTTATGTCATGCAATAAAATGAAAATGAATTACTTAAAAATCATACAATGTGATTGTCTGGATTTTGTTTTAGATTCCGTCTCTCACAGTTGAAGTCTACTACCTATGATAAAAATTGCAGACCACTACATGCTTTGTAAGTAGGAAAACCTGCAAAATTGGCGTGTTCTCCCCACTGTATGTAATTATGTGATAGCATGTGTACACCATATACTGTGTGTGTGTTGATGTTTTTCACTTTTATTTAACAGGGAGTCACACTGAGATTAAACATCTATTTTACCCTGTACAAGTGCCCTGTACAAGATGAAGTCACATTAAACTACCAGAGAGAACCTTCTCTACATAGGAATTGCATACCATATTTTTTCCACACATCAAAATAATACTTTATTGTCAATCAGCAATTACTTACTTAGATAAGGCCTCAACAAGGCCCCAGTTAATGGTTGAAAATAACTTATTTCAGTGCCAATGAGTTAGACTGAGTGTATAAAACATTAAGAAAAACTGCTCTTTCCATGACATATGCTGATCAGGTAAATCCAGGTTAATGCTATAATCCCTTATTGATGTCACTAGCTAAATCCACTTAAATCAGTATAGATAAAGCAGAGGAGACAGGTTAAAAAAATATTGTAAGGCTTGAGACAATTGAGACATGGATTGAGTGTGTGTGCCATTCAGAGGGTGAATGGGCAAGACAACATATGTACGTGCTTTTCAACGGGGCATGGTAGTAGGTGCCAGGGGTACTAGTTTGTGTCAAGAACTGCAACGCTGCTGGGTTGTTTACGCTCAACAGTTTCCTGTGTGTATCAAGAATGGTCCACCACTCAAAAGACATACAGCCAACTTGACACAACTGTGGGAAGCATTGGAGTCAACATGGGCCAGCATCACTGTGAATGTTTTATACACTCAGTACATTAATAGTATTGGTACTGTGTTCTTGCCGTAACCTGTAAAGCTGGAGCAGCCTGCGAGGCAGAGGGAGGTGTAGGTGATGCCGTTGTCTGAACACACAGGGTCCCACTCCCCACCCAAGCAGGAGCAGTCTCTGTTACACTCTGACAACAGGCTGCCATCGTACACCAGGGGACCTGGGGGACAGAGAAAATGGCTGGTAATAATGATGTTTAAATAATTGTTGCTGAACTGTCATTGACATAGGCACAGTGACAAAACAGCCAGGAATCCTGGCTCAGTAAGAACCATACTGTATATTCCCACAAGAGGGAGCACCGGCACAAGCCCATTTGTGTTTTGGTCTAACTCTCCCTCATATTCCACTGATCAAAACTTTTGTTTTTATCAACCAACCAATCAGATGTCATATTTACTCGTTGTAGGACACGGTCAGACCAGCCACCTGAACACTGTCACACTTAGTGCCAGACTGCAGAGGGAGGAGGAGGTAGGGAATGAAGGAGGTGACAAAAGACGTCTTTGTTAACCTCGGCGACATCCTGATCATCTCCAAAAACCCATCCGGAACACATACAGCCCTGTCCCACCTCACAAAAGCAGTTTTTTTGCAGGAATCCCGAGGCTGACAGGGCATTAGTAAAGCTCAAGGGACGTTTCACCTCCGGACCCATCCTCGATCATCCTGATCCTACTCGCCCCTTTGTGGTAGAGGTGTACGCCTCGGACACCGGAGCTGGTGCGGTACTTTCACAGAGGAAAGAGGAGGACAAGGCACTGCACCCATGAGTATTTCTCTCCAAGCGGTTCTCGCCAGCGGAATGCAACTACAATGTCGGCAACCGGGAGCTTTTGGTAGTTAAGTGGGCCCTTGAGGGGTGGAGACACTGGTTGGAATCACTGCTTCATCTTCTGGTCTCTTCTCTGCACCTGGGTCCAGCCTTACCACATCACAGTTGTAGCATCTCTTAATCCCTTCTCTTAACATATATGTCCCCAAAACATAATCAAGCAGCTGACCAATTACGCAAGACTTTAGTTCTAAGTTAACTGAGATTAATCAACAACTGGATACATTTCTTTATTTCTAAAGTGAAACTATTCTCCGCATTGGAGTATCTCTACAAGTACAAGTTTAACCAGTATTTCAGTTGTTTTACCGTACCATGAAGAAGTGTGGCAGGCCTGTGAGGAAGGATCCTTCAGCCATGAGGAAACAGCTCATAGCAATGAGCCTGGGCCAGTGCAGTTTCGCCCCAAAATGGCTGACCACAGCCAGGAAAGGCAGGTTACCTGCAAGAAACCACAACACTACAGTAGCCTGGAATTGCAAATTATAATTATAAACGGTGTTATTTTTTAAACAAAAATGGCATATTAGTTTGGATACTAGGCTGCAACTGGGACAACATTTCGTTTTTACAGGGGGGTGTATATGTAATGGTCTTAATACAGTTGTATTAATTCCAGCCACTGGTGAATCTGGTGAAGCTCATGGGAAATAAAGAAATATAGTTAAAGTGAATTGGGAAGAGTAAGAATGAAAAAATGAAAGAAAGACTGTAAACGGCTGTTACCTGTGCTAACATGATGAAAAGTGAAGTAAACTGTACTTTTCACGTTGTAGTTTATGTGATAAGCTCATTGGAAGGGTAACATATACAGGATGTACAGTGGGACAAAAAAGTATTTAGTCAGCCAACAATTGTGCAAGTTCTCCCACTTAAAAAGATGAGAGAGGCCTGTAATTTTCATCATAGGTACACTTCAGCTATGACAGACAAAATGAGAAAAAAAATCATTGTAGGATTTTTTTATGAATTTATTTGAAAATGATGGTGGAAAATAAGTATTTGGTCAATAACAAAAGTTTATCTCAATAATTTGTTATATACCCTTTGTTGGCAATGACAGAGGTCAAACGTTTTCTGTAAGTCTTCCCAAGGTTTTCACACATTGTTGCTGGTATTTTGGCCCATTCCTCCATGCAGATCTCCTCTAGAGCAGTGATGTTTTGGGGCTGTTGCTGGGAAACACGGACTTTCAACTCCCTCCAAAGATTTTCTATGGGGTTGAGATCTGGAGACTGGCTAGGCCACTCCAGGACCTTGAAATGCTTCTTACGAAGCCACTCCTTCGTTGCCTGGGCGTTGTGTTTGGGATCATTGTCATGCTGAAAGACCCAGCCAAGTTTAATCTTCAATGCCCTTGCTGGTGGAAGGAGGTTTTCACTCAAAATCTCAAGATACATTACATTTACATTTTCTCAAGATACATGGCCCCATTCATTCTTTCCTTTACACGGATCAGTCGTCTTGGTCCCTTTGCAGAAAAACAGCCCCAAAGCATGATGTTTCCACCCCCATGCTTCACAGTAGGTATGGTGTTCTTTGGATGCAACTCAGCATTCTTTTTCCTCCAAACACGATTTTTTACCAAAAAGTTATATTTTGATTTCATCTGACCATATGACATTATCCCAATCTTCTTCTGGATCATCCAAATGCTCTCTAGCAAACTTCAGACGGGCCTGGACATGTACGGAGTAGTGTGTTACGGATGGTAGGCTTTGTTACTTTGGTCCCAGCCCTCTGCAGGTCATTCACTAGGTCCCCCCGTGTGGTTCTGGGATTTTTGCTCGCCGTTCTTGTGATCATTTTGACCCCACGGGGTGAGATCTTGCGTGGAGCCCCAGATCGAGGGAGATTATCAGTGGTCTTGTATGTCTTCCATTTCCTAATAATTGCTCCCACAGTTGATTTCTTCAAACCAAGCTGCTTACCTATTGCAGATGCAGTCTTCCCAGCCTGGTGCAGGTCTACAATTTTGTTCCTGGTGTCCTTTGACAGATCTTTGGTCTTGGCCATAGTGGAGTTTGGAGTGTGACTGTTTGAGGTTGTGGACAGGTGTCTTTTATACTGATAACAAGTTCAAACAGGTGCCATTAATACAGGTATTGGGTGGAGGACAGAGATCTTGCTTGTTTGTAGGTGACCAAATACTTATTTTCCACCATAATTTGCAAATAAATTTGTTAAAAATCTACAATGTGATTTTCTGGATGTTTTTCTCATTTTGTCTGTCATAGTTGAAGTGTACCTATGATGACAATTACAGGCTTCTCTCATCTTTTTAAGTGGGAGAACTTGGCTGACTCAATACTTTTTTGCCCCACTGTACATAAATGGGCATAAACACGTGACACAGAAAATAAAAATATTGACATTTAAGAATTCAAAATGCATCTAAATACATTTTGTTCTGACTATGGAATATTAAAAAAATATATATATGAATAAAATATACAGGGCCTTGCGAACGTATTCGGCCCCCTTGAACTTTGCGACCTTTTGCCACATTTCAGGCTTCAAACATAAAGATATAAAACTGTATTAAGTGGAACGACATTTATTGGATATTTCAAACTTTTTTAACAAATCAAAAACTGAAAAATTGGGCGTGCAAAATTATTCAGCCCCCTTAAGTTAATATTTTGTAGCGCCACCTTTTGCTGCGATTACAGCTGTAAGTCGCTTGGGGTATGTCTCTATCAGTTTTGCACATCGAGAGACTGAAATTTGTTCCCATTCCTCCTTGCAAAACAGCTCGAGCTCAGTGAGGTTGGATGGAGAGCATTTGTGAACAGGAGTTTTCAGTATTTTGCTACTTCAGCCATTTGCTATGTTAAAGTAACATCTCAGTTAATGATGAATGGATACAATTTGGAAGGATTTTCCAGAGTCATAACTCTTTAGGGTAGAGTGTCAGGTGGCACAACCATTGGTGCCATGAGGTGAAAGTGTGAAGGAGGGAGCGAGCCAGAGAGCTGTCTAGGAAGCAGTCCAGGCCCATGGCTTGGAGGCTTTGAGTTGGTTCCATCATTGTAATGCATTGTAGTGTATCTGCTTCCCCATAGACCTGCTGGTAGTGGGAAAGGTGTTAGCAGGAGACCACCAGGGACATCTATGATCGGCCGACACAGTCTTGGTTAAACCACATGTATTCGAAAGCAATATTCACCTGCTTTCATAGAGTAATATATTATCGCATAGAACTGACCCATTACCACAGTACAAAATGAGGGCTGGCAATTTTAACCAATCACTGCACATTTACTGCATAATATGGTTCAATCAAGCCACACGTCGACGCACTTTGTTCCTTGTCACCGTATTTTTGCATTGGACAAAACAATTGCATATTGCTATGCAAAATGTTATAATTGTCGCTGCAAAATCTAGCATATTTATCAGCTAATATCAAAACAATCCATGCGAAATCCTGGAGAGATTCATCGGAGTATGAAAATGTATACACAAATGTAAGTTGCTCTGGATAAGACCGTCTGCTAAATGACTAAAATGTCAAAGTAAAATGGAGCTAAACCGGTTTTATGTAGAAAATGCATGAAAGAATTACAGCTATACATTTGATCTATCACAACTAATTCTCACGCTATCACAATGGTAATTTCTTTACTAATTAGGTAAGGTTAAGTGACCTCTTCTCTTGGAATAGAAATCCACAGATGGAGTACACCTTTCCATTTCCACAGTGGTGCCACCATGGGGATGATGTGAGGTGGTTGTGGATGATTGTTTCCATTCTTCACAGTGACACTGGCTATGAGGAGGATCTCCTCCCTCTGCGCAGTGATGCTAGCTGCTGGGAGAATCCCCTCCCTCTGTGCAGGGACACTGGCTGTTTGGAGGATCCCCTCCCTCTCAGCAGGGACACTAGCATTTGGGACAATCCCCCCCTATGCGCAGAGCGCTTGCCATTGGGACGATTCCGTTCCTCTGCGCAGTGATACTGGCCATCAGGAGGATCAACTCCTTTTGTGCAGGGATGAGGCCTGATGCTCTGAGGATCTTCTTCTTCTGCGCAGTGATAGAAGATGCTGGAAGAATCCCCTCCCTCTGTGACGGGATGAGGCGCGGGGGATCTCCTCCCCCTGTGCAGGGACACTGGCTGTGAGGAGGATCCCCTCCCTCTGTGCAGGGACACTGGCTGTTTGGAGGATCCCCTCCCTCTGTGCAGGGACACTGGCTGTGAGGAGGATGTCCTCTCTCTCTTCAGGGATGAGGCCTGATGCTCGGAGGATCTCCTCCGTCTGTGCAGTGATGCTAACTGCTGGGAGAACCCCCTCCCTCTGTGCAGGGACACTGGCTGTTTGGAGGATCGCCTCCCTCTGTGCAGGGATGAGGCCTGATACTCGAAGGATCTCCTCACTCTGCGCACCGATGCTAGCTGCAGAGAGAAATCCCTCCCTCTGTGACGGGATGAGGCCTGATGCTTGTAGGATCCCCTCCCTCTTTGCAGGGATGAGACCTGATGTTCGGAGGATCGCCTCCCTCTGTGCAGTGATGCTAGCTGCTGAGAGAATCCCTCCCTCTGTGCAGGGACACTTGCTGTTTTGAGGAGCCCCTCCCTCTGTGCAGGGACGCTGGCTGTTTGGAGGATACCCTCCCTCTGTGCAGGGACATGTTGACCACTAGTTCCAACTTGTGATGAGAAGGTCTTGATGTTTAGTTAGACATTTCAAAGAAAGCATTAACAATTGTACATGGGAAAGTGCAGTGTGTGGATGAGACAGTGTGTACATGAGACAGTGTGAATGTAAAAAAAAATCTGTTGTGTGAGTACTCACATGAAAGGTATCCATGATTCTAGATTAAGCCAACCATGTACGTGATTACCATCCTATGGGTCAGCAATGGATTGATTGCTACACAGCTTTCAGGCGACTTTATGTCTTGGGCCTGGATGAATCATTGAAATACAAGTAATATTGTCAATTTGTGATGCATAATTGCCATTGTAATTTGGAATATTCCATCAAAGTTATTTGTTTTGACAGTCAAAACAACTAACTCTTACGATTAACCACTTGACTTGAGTAACTTGAATTTACGGAAATAGCAACTTTATATTCTGACCTAGACACTGACTTGTGCAATGCCTAATGCATAATCTATGCATTCTATTGGATCATTATAGTATATAGCCGAGTGTCTCATAGCCCAAAAACAGCATTCGCCATTGGTCTGCTCAGTCAAAACAACTACCTTTTACGATTAATCACTTGACTGGAGTAAATTGAGTCCGGACTTAAAACATTAAAAGTAGGCTATAGCTTATCATTACCATATCATTACCTTGGACAAGCATATCCAAAATGCCTATCCAGTAAAAGCGCGGTTCGGGTTGAGACACGCTCAGTGAATATGTAACACTGATATAAAAGCACGTTTTAATTTATAATTTACACTGTAGAATGACAATCAGAATCTAGTTTTAAACAATACTGTGGGTTCCATGGAACGTCACAAACATATTAGGCCACTTGCGTCACAGATTACAGTCACTGAACATGGGTTTAATAGCTATAATGTCTATATGCACATCGTATTGAATTGAGATTACATTTACTGCACCACTGTAATTATGTAGCCTAATCCTATGAGGATCATATGTTAAATGTCAGAATCATGGCACATGAAAACATAATGAAATTGACTGCAGATTATAAAATTCACTGTGACACAATATCCATGTAATTTCAATTAAATTACGTTGAACCAACGTGGATTTTGTTTAAAATGGATGTATGTGCCCAGTGGGAAGTGATCAATTCGAAATGATTGAAAACATACAGTATTACAAAGAAAGATACAAAAATTGCTTCAAAGTGCTCGAAAAAGTCTCATTCTTGTACATCGCTTTGGATGAAAGTGCCTGCTTTCAAATCTCTGACTCTCACACATATTTACAATCTCGCAATGTTTATTTCTGGAGCTTTCACGTTTGCGGGATTTTGTGAAGTAAATGATGCGCAGGAGAGCTCCATGAAATCAGTGACATGGTCAAGATGGCACAGATATTATATATGGAATAATCGTGATATATTGTATAAAAATACTTCTTTGTTTTTAGATTATTAGTTCAGAAATAATATCCTATTGGTGAGCCAACTGGTAAATGCAGAGGGTCTTTTACTCAATTATAAGGAATTCTTATCACTTTACAAGGTCTCTGTAACACCTAAAGATTTTGCAATTGTTTTAGACGCCATTCCCTCAGGTGTTGCTCTGTTATTCAGGAACGTGTCAAGACCTGACCCACAGAGCCTACCTTCTATTGACCCTGCTGACTCATCAGTAGGAAAGATTTGTTTCTCTTTTGGTCCTTTCAACAACAGAGGGATACGAACTTTGTATCTAAATGTCGTGCCTTATTGGAATGGATTTATTGATAATATCTGTAAGAAAAAAGTTTGGATGTTGCAACACACATACCTACTTGTTAACAAAATTAAGGAAGTTTCCTTTAAAATTATTCATAAATATTATCCTGCCAACCACTATATGAAGAAGTTTAAGGAAAACATCAACTCAAATTGCTTCTTTTGTAATGACCACAGAGAAAGTGTTGCATCTTTTTTGGCATTGTATTCATGTAGGAAACTGTGTCAAGACATCAGTAGATTTATAATTGAACACATTTATGAAGATTTTACACTATTGTGGAGAGATGTACTGCTTGGATTCTTTACATATGATAGAAATAAGCTGAAACATTTTTCTGTAATTAATTGCATTATTCTTTTGGCCAAATTTCATATACACAAATGTAAATTTACAAACAAAAACACACGTTTTCTTACCCTACAAAAATAAATGTAACTGTATTTTAAGACAGTGAAATACTCTACTAACAAAAAACTGTTAGAATTGTAAGTGTATGTATGTCCCTTAAGGTCCTTGTGTAATTGTAATGTGATATTGTACCCCTTAGCTCGATTTTCCATTGTTAATAATCTATATATACTTGTGTTCCCTCATGTACTTTCTGTATTGATTTGTTGTTAATAAAAAATAAAATGTAAATAAAAATAAGACATGGTCAAGATATGAGAGGGTGGAACATTTCTAGGGTTTTCTCACAAAGTTTATATTTTTAGACTGTAGTTGCAATTTTTTTTTTTCTTCACAAAAAATGATATTCGTCAAGCCCTGACCTTAGAGCTTTTATGTCTCTATTTTGGTTAGGTCAGGGTGTGATTTGGGTGGGCATTCTAAGTTCCTTTTTCTATGTTTTTGTATTTCTTTATTTTGGCCAGTTATGGTTCTCTCTGATTGGGAACCATACTTAGGTAGCTTTTTCCCACAGGGTTTTTGTAGGTAGTTATTTTCTGTTTTGTCTTTCTGCACCTGACAGGACTGTTTCGGTTTTCGTTCATTCCCTGTGTTATTTTTGTTATTTAGTGTTCAGTTGAAATATAAGTATGAACACTTACCACGCTGCGCTTTGGTCCTCACCTTCTTCAACAGACGATCGTTACAATATCTAACCATACAATGAGTCATTTTGTAATTAATCAAACCATTGACATATTTTGACAATTTTCAATGAACAAGCTAGCTATCGAAAAGTTTCAGCGTGTGTAGTTAAGTTAGCCTGCTAACGTATTCATAGCTAGTAGCATGTAATCAGTACATGACCAAACTGTTGCTGAGATAATGGATGTTCAAACTTCCAAGGAGCATACCACTGCTGGCTTGCTTCTGAAGCTAACCAGGATTGGTCCTGGTCAGTCCCTGGATGAGAGACCAGGTGATGCTGGAGGCCAGTAGGAGGCACTCTTTCCTCTGGTCTAAAAAATATCCCAATGCCCCAGGGCAGTGATTGGGGACACTGCTCTGTGTAGGGTGCCGTCTTTCGGATGGGATGTTAAACGGGTGTCCTGACTCTCTGAGATCATTAAAGATCCCATGGCACTTGTCGTAAGAGTAGGGGTGTTAAATTCCCAATCTGGCCCTCAAACCATCTCGGTCACCTTTACAATTGGCTCATTCATCCCCCCCCTCTCCCCTGAAACTATTTCCCAGGTTGTTGCTGTAAATGAGAACATGTTCTCAGTCAACTTACCTGGTAAAATAACAGATAAATAAAAAATAAAAGAGGCATTGTTGAAACTCACTCATATGCTTGCAGTTTAAAAAAAGAGGGGGTGAATGCAATTCATACCCTAATACCTCCAACAAGGAGCAACTTCCAAAGAAGCTGAGTAGTGAACCATCAATGAGCCAGCTACAGGATAACATTGTCCACATCCTCACGGCAAAAAACAAAGAGAGAGCAGATGACATCATGAATTTGGTGTAAAAGAACACTATCAGTATCGTTAACCTGAAGAAATCGATTGATTTCAGTGCTGAGGAAGTAAAAACTCTGAAGCAGCAGAACGCAACATTGATCATTCAGGTTGCAAAGCAGGAGATGAAACTCACTGAAATGGAGTCAAAGGTAAATGAGAATGGCCGGTATAGTCGGAGATGGAATCTTCTAATTTATGGAATAGCAGAAAAATCTGACGAGAACATCAAAGCAAGAGTGAAGGACATTTGCAGGGCTATAGAAGGAGCGAAATGTTGTTGCAGGTTCTCTGGATGTAGTGCACCGCCTGGGTAGGCTGAGAGATGGGGAAAACGACCAGTGATCATGAGATTCATCTCCAGGACAGCGAGGGATATGACATGGAAAAGTGCAAAGAAAAATGACTATTTAAAGAAGAACAACCTGAGGATCTGACAGCATTTGACAAAGAAGCTCGGAATCGTCTGTGGCCGATAATTGAGAGAGCAAGGAAGGAAGGGAAAAGTGCATACTTTGAAGGGAGCTAAGGCTTTTGTTACTGGAAGGGAAATTCATGCTGACGCCTAGTTTGTTGACTGCTGGACTTATCAAGTGAGTTGTGCAGGGCTGAGTTTTATTTGCTAATTCCAAAAACGTTATATTTCTTGAGGAATGAGCATTGTTTGTGTGTGCCAAACTTTTAAGTAACTGTATTTTATTTAGAAACATTGAGAGGAAAATAAGTAAATAAGTTAAATTATGTCTACATTTCCATTGGCCAAAGTAATATGGGGTGGAGATTTTAATACAGTATTACATGATAATCTAGATAGATGGTCTCCTAAGGATAGCAATTCTGTTTGTGAGATAAGGAATATATGTCTAAGGTTAGGTATTCTAGATATTTGGAGACATACGAACTCAGATAAGATTATGTTTACATGGAGTACCAAAGATTTATCTATACAATCCCGTATTGATTTCTGGCTGATACCTGAAGATATGGCTGATGTTATGCCCCTGAAAACAGGGGAGAAATAATAATGAGAGTGATACGGTGTTGTATTCTCAATTTAACGTTTAGTTCAATCATTTCACAAAAGTAACACATTACAAAACAACAGAAAACCCATTATACAAATAACACAGCAAAATATCTTATTAACAACGCCCATGTTCATTCACAATCGACATAAAATGGCAGCTACTCTCAGTACGATGCTATTCTTCACTTCAACCGAGCAGGGCTAATATTACTCTCTTCAAACTTAACTCTAATTTCCTCAAGACGTTACTGAGACACACCTTAAAACATGTTAGCGAGTTATAACATTTAAATTACTATTTTTATCATCAATAAAGTACCTGAAAACAGGGGAGAAATAATCACGAGAGTGATACGGTGTTGTATTCTCAATGAAACGTTTAGTTCAATGAGAAAAGACCGCGATTTTCCCCAGGAATATGGGTGGAGACCAGAGCAATCGATCTCCGGCTCATAGATTAAGAGCATTTCGTAGATCACAGATTAACACTTTTAGGCACCACAAAATAAAGTAATCAATATAACGTTTACACATTACTCTCACAATTCGTACCCTTTGACAGATTTTAACTTTAACACAATTATATGAATGTTATCAATCTCTATCAACTAATACTGAATGCATATTTTCAACCTTAGATGTTTGAAGATCCTCACATACTATGAACTTACTAATACTTTTTAATGTATAACAGGCTATGAATATTTCCTTTAACCTGTCACACTGACAGGGTTGATACAGTCTCGATTGAACCATTGATTTTAACAGACCACAAAGGGATCTTAATAAAGATAATTATGCATGGTTTGTCAACAAAAAGTTAGAAAAGGTTACTGAAAAATGAACAAGACTTTACTAGAGAATGAAGTATTTAAGAAGGAAGTAGCGGGGGGAAAAATATTTAGTCAGCCACCACTTAAAAATATGAGAGAGGCCTGTAATTTTCATCATAGGTACACTTCAACCATGACAGACAAAATGAGAAAAAAAAAATCCAGAAAAATCACATTGTAGGATTTTTAATGAATGTATTTACAAATGATGGTGGAAAAAAAATATGAAATGTGAGATGCGTGTGTCTGCCGCCCCACCCTAACCCACATGAAATAGCCTATTTGAGGCTGTTGAGGGGAGGGCAGGCTCACAACAATGGCTAAAGTGAAATGGAGACAGTAGATACAGCTGGTCTGTTGTAATATAATAAAGTCAGTAGATCTAGCTGATGAATTTGTGGTCATGGGTGCTAGTGTTTTTTTAAGGTGAATTATTTATAATGGAGATTTACCTTAATTAACCTATATAAGGACTTTAGAAATTGCGACCATAGACATATTTTAAAAAAAAACATGAGTTTAGATAAAGCCAAACAGTGAGACATTTAGTTAGAATTTGGAAACAACACATAGTTGTTACAGACAGGGGGAAAGGCAGACAGAGGAGCCCTCCCCGCACTGCTGAAACCTTGAAGGTTTGAGAGCAGAGAGGAAAAGTTTTAGAAGGGGGGCCAGAACAGCAAGATAACAGAATGGGTAGATAACAGTTACTAAGTGGAGACAGAAGGGATAATTGGACATGTGGAGAATGAAAGGGGCAATCCTACATGATAATGTCAGAACAGAAGGATAATTTACGAACCTTACCTAAGTCATTGTTTAGTAGGTAAGGTTGTTAGTAGGTAAGGTTGTTACCTGGGCAGAGCCAGGTATCAAAAGGGGGATGGGTAAGTTGTGGTCTAGGATACGATGGGGCCTATTGGATAATAAACTAATAAAAAATATATATATTCTAGCTAACAAATAGGCATAGAAGTTAAATATATAATCAGATATAATAAATGAGAAACTGTTTGTTAACCAAACCTGTATGTCCAAGATTTTATGCATTAAAGGTGAATTACAGGAGAAGGTGATTCACTCAATCCAGTTTCTGAGGAGAATAGATGGGAAGGGGGGGGGGAGCATATCAAGGACTCCTGGTGACAGCCTTTGCTGTTAGAATAGGTGAAAAATTACCTGGATTCATGTCACACTGCAAAGGGGTAGGACACCATGACACTGCCGAACCATCACAGAGTTAGAGAAAAGAACCGAAAACCAATATGGCTCAGGATTTAAATCTCTAACGAAGCTTCCCTGACCCTGCCCTCTCATCACTGTGTAGCGTTCATAGAAGTGAAAGTGTGGCCATATTCCTGATACACCAAGGGCCCCCCGAGAAGGCTAAAGAGGGTAACCTGACCCATAGTTTAGACGATGAGTATTTTATATTAACCAAGCATGTGGGATCACTTAATTTGGATAAGCAGGGAAGAAATTGAGATATTTGTGTTTGGTTTTAACACCTGTGTATAGGAGGGTGCCAGTGTACCTGTGTAATGGGGGAGGGTGTCCATATGGGGATTACATGATAACCAATTTGGGTCAGCTATGTTGCATAACACATACATCCACACAGACCAACAGCAGATAATATTCAATCACATATATGGTAATGGCCTATATTGCATAACACAGAATCCTCATAATAGTGACTTGAGACCTTGTTAACAGTTTCAGGGCCATAGGCCTTTCTCATGATGGAAAAATACAGAATAACATGAAGACAGGAACTGTGCAATTAGTTGTGGGGGCAAAATTCAGAACGTAGTGTTGCGAGAACAAACGGTATTTTGTTAGATAACAGGAGCCAGGTGCGTGATAACTGTATCAAGCATGGGCGCATAGATATTTTACACAACTACAGCGACTGACCGCTGAAGCGCCAAGGTGCCTGGGACCAGCTCGGGCGCCAACAATCAATGATAGGCTGAGTGAGTTTAAACCACGCCCAGTCTCTACTGTCAGAGTACATTATAATAATTTTGACAGGAACAAGTCAGTTCTCTGTTTGCCCTGCGAGGTGTGACAGAGAGCCCGTATATACGAAAATTGCATTTCCCACTTATTGCTTAGCTAATAAAAAGTAGATAGTATACAATCGGTGACTCAATGTCATATTTATCCTGATACCAGTTTCGATTGATGCAACCCTAACACCAGTCTGGTGTTTTGTACCTCCAAGGTGTTTTTCTATTTTTCCACTGTTGTTGAAGTTGGGTAGTAGTGTGAATTCCATAGCTTTCCATTGTAGTGATAGGAGTGAAGTGCCGTGCTGAGTTCAAGTACAGTTGAATCCTCGTAGGTGCGGGTTTTAGAAACCTGTTGTGTTGTGTTACAGCTCTTCTGGTTGTGTGGTAGTAGCTCTGCTCGGTGTTGGGGATAGTTGTCGCTTTTATCCTGAGTTGTCCATCCGTTGGTGGTGCTACCCATGCTAGAGGGAATACTTACCTGGGGTGGGTACATAGGAGGTGAGGATAATACATAGCTGTGTGGGTCCAGTGGTGTAAATGAAGATTTGTAGATGAGATGTTCTGTTTCAGGGAGGTCTTTGTTGTTGAGCCTCACTTTTCCATCCTCTCCTCCCAATGTGTCCATCATCAGTCATCCATCCAGGTGCCAAAGCCATCGCGTTACAAATACTTTAGTTGTGGAAGCCGTTGTTTTCTGTCCAGTTGTGTAGATGTCTTGTGTCTTGGTTGGAGTTTTAGAAGTGATGTGTCGGTTCTTTTGTAGTGTAGATCTCTCTTGTAGATGAGGATAAGGTGCCTGGGATGGCTGTGTCCGCCCAACATCCAGGTGTCTGGCCATGGTTTTTGTTGGTAAAGGAATCCACAAGGTTGATCTGATACCTTCAAGCTAATGCAGAGACCGGGGGGAGGGATGCACTCCGCTTGCCGAATGGGGGAGTCGAGGGGTCCGGGCACAAATCCGCCCAGGTTGTAGAACCCTATAGTTGCCCACTTTAGTTGAGTTGGCTTTGGGGTGCGTAGGTTTTAGATGTTTTCATCCTTGGTCTTTCATCCGTTTTAAGTCCAGGTAGAGGAAAGAGTTAGGGTGGGAGTTAGGGTTGGGGTTGGGGTAAGAGTGAGATTAAGGTTAGGGTTAGGATAAGGGTAGGATCAGGATAGGGGTTGAGTTAGGGTTAGGATAAGGGTGGGGTTAAGGTTAGGGGTGTCAAGGTGTCAACGGTGTATTTCCCCGGAAATTTCCCCTGGAGACGTCCTCCACTGGTGAGTTAGGGGCTCCTTGTAAGAATGTGAAAATAAAAGGAGACGGAAATTGTTTCTTCAGAGCGATCAGTGAAGCGGTGTGTGGTACAGATAAGTATCATGGAACAATTCGAAATGTTGTGGTGAAGCAGCTAGAAAGCAACGATGGTACATATAGGAGCATTTTGAGAATGGATTACCGTTCAGTGTCAGAATATATAATCAAATCCAAAAGGAGCTCTCTAGGTAGTTGGGCGACCGAAGTGTAGATTCAAGCAGCAGCAGATTGTTTGGGTGTAAGCATTTATACATACTACACCGACCGTTGGCTTGAATACAGTTGTAAAGGTTTACAGGTGTTTAACCAGGGGATTTATTTTGGAGAATCATGGGAACCATTATGAGACAGTTGTTTGCGTCAAGAGGCCTCAGATGCAGTTTTGTTACTGCAAAGTAGATGCAAGTGGGAACAGTGTTACACCACAAGCATTCAAGTCTTCAGCCTCCAACTCGCCCGATTCCGAGAGAGCTTGGCGAGCAACAAGGTCCGGTGAATACGATGATTGGATGTGTGAGGATGATCCCGGATACTGGCAAGAGGACGATGAGCATGAACACGAAACTCCGGGTGATGAATTGGAGGATACCAGGGACCACGAAGCCAAAACTCGTCACCGATACAATTCCAACAACAACCTTCTGGATGACGACGAGGTTTACGTCAACGAGGTTTACGACGACGACGAGGTTGAAGAGACGGTTTGTGCTGAGGAGGATGCGAGACAAAAACAACTCAAGCTTAATTGGTCACTATTGAACAGATCATGGCTTTCATTTTTAGAATGGCTGGGTGAGCGCTGGTGGGGCTCGGTCTCTGAAGAGCAGATGAACTCTTTTATGGATACACCTAAGATTTGCGCTGGAGATAGTCATCGCAGCACACTTTGGTGACATGCCTGGAGGAATGGGTTCGGTTACGGTGAAGACCAACAACGCAGTCATGACATTTGGTGTGTTCATCCGTCGAGGCAGTTACATATGTAACGACTTGGTACAAGGTGAATTTTCAAATCCTATTGACATAATAGATCTCGTTTGTAAACGGGAGAAGGGCACTTGCTGCCTAGACAGAGTGAAATACCTCATAACCCTGACTACTTTTCTGTGACACATATACTGGAAGAGATGTGTTACATGATAACGGTGCTGAAAGGTGCTTTGAGGGGAGCTTCATACGGCAGTATCAGTGATAGTGAAGTGATACAGCATCTACAAATGAAGGAAAAACTGTACGCCGACCCAGGTGCAGCAATGCATTATATGGATAACGAGAGTTTGGGATACCTGTTCAAGATTGTGACTGCCAAGGGAAAGAGATTCAAGGTGACGTTTGATACATTGGGGTTTACGCTTGGGACAATTGCACACTTCTCCGAGATCACAAGTGTACTGTCCTACATCAGCATGGTTGAAAAGGTCACCTTTGCAACTCGATCCTGTTCCGTGATGCAAGCGAACCCGAGCGTTGGGGATGAAGACATGGAAGGTCCACCGCGTGTCACAGAGTTGCCAAGAAATCTGTAGATTACTACAGATGGAAGTTGGTAGCATATGTAATCACTGTTCTATCCCTGTTTCACTATGTCATTTCAAAAGTCCTTGTGTTGTAGTCATCAATATGTGAATAAAGACAAGGAAACTGAATGATCATTCACATTTATTGACAGAGTACATTACAAGTATTCACTTTGTCAATAAATCCATACCCAAATCTTGCTTGTTTGTAGGTGGCCAAATACTTATTTTCCACCATAATTTGCAAATAAATTCATACAAAATCCTACAATGTGACTTTAAGGATTTTTTTTCTCATTTTGTCTGTCATATTTGACGTGTACCTATGATGAAAATTACAGGCCTCTCATCTTTTTAAGTGGGAGAACTTGCACAATTGGTGGCTGACTAAATACTTTTTTGCCCCACTGTAAATCACCAGTTTATAAATGCGCTAGGGTTGGACAAATGAATGTTCTAGGTGGTTTGCGGTCAAAGTAGAATTGAGGAAGGATAAATGCTGTATCAAATAAATGTCCTTTGTGCTCTTCTAGTCTCGCTGAAATAACTACCGCTGTAGTCATGTCTCTCTCTTCCAACAAACACACCGGTCTTCTCTCAAACTCAGGATCGTCGACAGAATCACATTCGACTCGAAACGTCTTCGGGTAAAAGATAAACGGTACATGGTACAGTCTAACTGCAAGGACCTGGGCACTATCAAGAATGCCCTGGACAACTGACCATTTTTTGATATGTTGGATAAGAGGGATGTGGGTAACATTCGGATTCTGAGACGCCCAACCTTTTGTGGCTGCCTCAAAACTTTCCCTGTAATCTTATGCCTGATATGAAGGTAGACAATGAACTTTGCCTCATTGTGGAACTCCCCCCATTCAGCTGAAAAGGTGGCGCGGGGAATTCAAAAATATTCTTTAGAAAATTTTTACTTTCACACATTAACAAGTCCAATACAGTAAATGAAAGATAAACAAACATCTTGTTAACTTCTTGCGGCGACCCATCCCGGATCCGGTATCGTGACTACGGCTCAAGCTGATTACCATAACGCAAAATGCAAAAGAATATTCTTAGAAATATTTAACCTCCACACATTAACAAGTCCAATAGCTCAAATGAAAGATAAACACCTTGCTCATCTACCCAGCAAGTCAGATTTCTAAAATGTTTTACGGCGAAAACATAGCACATATTTATATTAGACCACCACCGAAACAAAAGATGAGAGGCAGCCATTTTGTCCCAGAAAATATAAAATTATAAAATCAGGATTAAAAAATAAATAATTCACTAACCTTTTGAAAATCTTCATCAGATGACAGTAATAGTACATGTTACACAATACATATTTTTTTTCAATAATATGCCATTTATATCCATAAATCTCTGTTTACAATGACGACATTTCAAAAAATGCTACTCAAATGTCCGGAGAAATGATGATAGCTCCGACAGATAACGTCAGATAACAAGCAATAAACATGACTAAATATACATGTTCTACATATAGTTACAAAGATACACTTCTTCTTAATGCAACCGCTGTATTACATTTATTTTTAACGTTACAGAATTCGTACACTGGCTATACAATGAGACGGCGCTCAGATATTAGCAGTATGTCTCCTCTACGTTTGGAGTCCACAGAAACCCAAAATAACCACATAAATATTCCCTTACCTTTGATGTTCTTCGATCAGAAGACGTAGAAGGAGTCATACTTACCCAATACATCGTTTGGTTTCACGTTGTGTGTCTCTGTATTAGCATATGCTAACAGCTTCAGCTAAAATGCACCCAAAATGACTTCTGATCCTCCACTCTTGCGCATCAAAACTTCAAATTTACATATTATATGTCGACTAAACTGGTCAAACTATGTGCAGAATCGAGCTTTATGATGTTTTTAGCATGTAAAACAATGATCAGCGCGAACAGACAAACCGCCTTCAATTGCTGTTCCTTGGAAAAGAACGTGCCCCAAATCGTATTGCCACGCGCAATTTGAGAGTGCATGTATTGGAGAGTGACACTAACATTTTGAGAGTTCTGCCTCCAAAATATCTGGAGGAATTATAGCTAGCTTCGCCAGATAACAGAAATACTCATCATAAACTTTGACTAAAGATACATGTTCTACATATAAATAAAGATACACTGGTTCTTAATGCAACCGCTGTGTCAGATTTTTAAATTTTTTTACGAAAAAAGCCTACCATGCAATAATCTGAGACAGCGCTCAGACGTAAATATATTTCTCCGCCATGTTGGAGTCAAAAGAAATACGAAATTACATCATAAATATTCCCTTACCTTTGATGATCTTTCATCAGAATGCAGTACAAGGAGTCCTAGTTCCACAATAAATCATTGTTTTGTTCCATAATGTCCAATACTAGTGTCCAATTAGCTGCATTTGCTAGCACTTTCAGCTCACGTGCCCAAAAGCTGATGCTGGTCCAGGAGAACTCGGACGAAAACTTCAAAAATATATATTGCAGGTCGAATAAACTGGTCAAACTAAGTAGAGAATCAATCTTCAGGATGTTATTTTCATATATATCCAATAACGTTCCTACCGGATCATACGTTTTCATCTGCAGCCAAATGGAACGACGGTGACATCAACAGACAAATGCACCACAGGGAAATTGCATTCTGCCAAGACAGTGACTATTCCCCTCCCATTCGGTCAAAGTTCACACCAGAGGCTCCATTCCATGTTCTACTAAATGAGGACATCTAGTGGAAGGCGTAGGAAGTGCTAACATATCCATATCTTACTTGGAAGGGAAGGGGCGATGACGTCAAATGTGACCCACATTCAGAATTTCACTTCCTGTTTGGAAGATTGCCTGCCCTATGAGTTCTGTTATACTCACAGATATAATTCAAACAGTTTTAGAAACTTCAGTGTTTTCTATCCAATAGTAATAATAATAATATGCATATATTAGCATCTAGGACAGAGTAGGATGCAGTTCACTATGGGCACGCAATTAATCCAAAGTGAAAATACTGCCCCCTATCCCCAACAAGTTTTTATCACCTGCAATATTGTTGTTGTTGGTGAACCCTACAAAGACCATAAGGGAATCTTTAAAATGTCCGGTTCAGCTCAGAAGTACTCGAGGGTAGCTACACTCACCTCAAATCTGAATCCGGGTTGGTCCCCGCGGATATACCCGGTGAGGTTCTGGAATGTAATGCCGAGAATACTATATATACAAAAGCACCTAAAGGTCTTCGGCATTCCTAGGCGTCTTAACTCACCAGAAATGTAATGGTCCCTTGACGATGTTCTCAGACATTACCAACTAATCGGGAGAACAGTGGACGAATGAGGGAGTGTACAAACTGACTGGTGGTGTGTCCTCATAGACAATGATACTTTTTTTCTGGTCAAACATATTCCCGAACTGGCTGTGTTTCATGATAGATGTCTTTATTAAAAATAAAAACGCTGTGATGTTTATGAAACACAAAGTGTTCCCCATGTATTGCATTATAAAGTGCAGTGTGTGTTTTATGTTACTCATGTCTCGGAGTAACCTATAGGAGTTGTTGTTATTGTCATCTTAAGACATGGGTAAGGGTTTGTGGAATGCGATCGGGTTTGAACATGCGATCCTCCGGGAGCGACACCACAAGGTAATGTCTCCCTTCCATATGCAGTAGTTCATCTCCTTGCAGAAAGAGGACCCGAGAAGAGTCATCCGGTCAGTATGATGACTGTTCCCACATAAAGATGATAGCAAACTTGAAACGTGAAGTCCTGGAACTCAAGAAGTCACTGGATGTGGAGTGTGAACAGAGGATCGAGGCTCTCCGTGAAAGAACGGTGTTGAGCATGGAACATGTGAAATGGGAAGGAGAACACAGCAGCAGAAGGAGGAGATGTGGCTATAGTAGACAATACAGCGACCAAAGCTGCCATCAACACCTTGAGCGATACCCACAGGCACACGCTATATGAACTCGAGTTGTGTTAAAACCAGTTGAAGCTAGGGGGGCGCTATTTTATTATTGGATAAAAAAAATGTGCCCGTTTTAAGCGCAATATTTTGTCACAAAAAGATGCTCGACTATGCATATAATTGCCAGCTTTGGAAAGAAAACACTCTGACGTTTTCAAAACTGCAAAGATATTATCTGTGGGTGCCCCAGAACTGATCTTACAGGCGAAACCAAGATGCAACTTCAAACAGGAAATGAGCAGGATTTTTGAGGCTCTGTTTTCCATTGTCTCCTTATATGGCTGTGAATATGCTGTGAACGAGCTTATGCGCTCTGCCGTTCGTCCAAGATGTCTGCAGCATTGTGACGTATTTGTAGGCATATCATTGGAAGATTGGCCATAAGAGACTACATTTGCCAGGGGCCCGTCCGGTGTCCTTTGTCTACGTTGGTGCGTAATTCTCAGTGGCAATAATTTTACCATGCGATACAGACAGAGAAGTATCGTTCCTGGAAGTGTGCATCATTGAAGAGATATGTGAAAAACACCTTGAGGATTGGTTCTAAACAACGTTTGCCATGTTTCAGTCGATATTATGGAGTTAATTTGGAAAAAAGTTTGGCGTTTAGATAACTGAATTTTCGTTTTTTTTTTGGTAGCCAACCGTGACGCACCAAACGGACCGATTTCTCCTGCACAAAGAATCTTCCAGGAAAAACTGAACATTGCTATCTAACTAAGAGTCTCCTCATTGAAAACATCCAAAGTTCTTCAAAGGTAAATGATTTATTTGAATGTTTTTGCTGGTTTTTGTGAAAATGTTTCCTGCTGATGCTAACGCTAAATGCTATGCTAGCTATCAGTACTGTTACACAAATGCTAGTTTGCTATGCTTGAGAAGCATATTTTTGAAAATCTGAGATGACAGTGTTGTTAACAAAAGGCTAAGCTTGAGAGCTAGCATATTAATTTTATTTCATTTGCGATTTTCATGAATAGTTAACGTTGCGTTATGGTATTGAGCTTGAGGCTATGATTACGCTACCGGATCCGGCATGGCTCCACGCAAGAAGTTAAAAGGAGCTGGAGGATACGAGAGAGGCTTTCCAGGAAGCCTGCGAAGAGCGAGAAGCCTTGAAGATCAAGCTGTCAGAGAGCCAGACTACCAAGGTTGCCGAGCCCAAGGAAGCGGCTGGTGGAATGCACAAGACTGAAGTCTCACACCCTCACTTAGACTGGGTAGGGAGACATTACCTTGCGGTGTCGTTCCCGGAGGATCGCATGTTCAAACCCGGTCAGTTTACAGAAGCTGTTTGAGATGAGGGTAGGCTAAACTGATAAACTGGCAACAGGGTTCAGCGTGCTGTTAGAGAATATAAACATCATGCTATCTCAACTGGAGCCCGAGTGGTACGCCAAACACTTTGGTTTCTGTAGAGCCTACGTGCACGGCAACAAATACAAATCTATGGACAGGGTGGACACCGAGGACTTTGTGTGGCTGTTGTTCGAGTACAGGGCACACGCTCCATTGATCGAAGTGCTAGCGGGGCTGCAGAATGTTCTAAACAGCACGGGGAAGGGAGGAGTGACGACCGCAGCTCTGTACACGAGCAAGAACATGTGCAGCTCGTATATGACACTGTTCAGAGACACGGTGTCAAGGGCCTATGAGGGGTTCAAACACGTATGCGAGAGAGCTCAGAGGGTGCGCAAGACACAAGGTGTTGTGTACGTGCCTCTCACGATAGGCTTGGGTGCAGATCAGAGTGAATCTCAAGAAGGTTCCTATTCTGTCAGGAACAGAGTCTTGTGCTCTGTACTGGAAGGGATCGAAGATCCCCCTCACATCAGCAGCGCGTTGGCAAGCACTGAGGTAGACAGATTCTCCCACGAAGACACCCTTTGGTTGGAGCAGTCCCCTCTGTGTTCATGAAACGTAGGAGGTTTGGATGGTCAGGGTAAAGAGGGGAGGTCTTCTGTACATCGGAGTAATCAGGAACACGTCCCCTTTAAGGCAGCGGCGGCAAGTGTCGTACCAGGGCCTCTTGAAAAGCATGAAACTGGCTCTGCTGAGCGGAGAAGCTGGCTGTGGCAAATCTTATGCTATATCACTGCTGGAGAAGAAACTAAGGAGCATGAACATCAGCGTGGTTGTGAATGCCATGACAAACAAGGCAGCAGGCACTCTGATGGAATCGTGGACCGCGTCTACACATTCCACAAGATGATGGGGTTCAAAATGGAACTGTTGACGACCAGCTTTCGCTAAAAGACTTTACGCTGCAGTACTGCAAAGTATACTGGAACATGATTTCACGTTTCAATACACAGAACCAATCCGACTTGATCAGACGTCACTCGTGTAGGCAACTGAAGCCCGAGTCGCGTGCGGTGTGCGGTAAAATGTTCGAGCAGCTGAGGGTGTCTAAGAACCCAGCGGAACTGTCCCCCATGGAGGACGCCCCTCCGTTCCTGGGAGTCAACCTGCTGATCGTAGACCGGTACGGTCTGATGAACGTGGAGCTGCTGGAGAGGATGTTGTGCAGCCTTGCTCTCTTCTACGGACCCGGCAAGGGTCCGCTGATAGTCTTCTTGGGCGTCTCGCAATTGCAGCCCGTGGGATCTAATCTGCGCATTTGGGAAACAGAGTGCTTCGAAGGGCTCCTCTCTTCTTCGACTCTGATCTTTGTCAACAGGTGGCAGTTCAAGGACCCGGGTTACGTGGAGGCCTTGAAGTACTTTCAGTTCAACAAGGTCACAGAAGAGTCCCAGCGCATTTTCAGGAGCCAGGTATCTGTCCGAGAGCTGGACGTTATGGACCCCAACTACGAACCTGAGAAGCTGCGGATCTTCCACCAGGATGAACAGCAGATTACATACACTGCAGCATACATGAACAAGGTGAGAAAAAATGCCCGTGTTGGGGAAAAGTTTCTCAGCGTCGCTCGGAAATGGGCGTCCTACAGGGCAGAACTTTTGGCACGATATGCTGAAGCAGGCCGGTCAGATGCTGCCCAAGCTCTTTCCGGTGCCCCAGTACTGACAAGGGATCCGCACCACGGAAAGGGATTATCTTAACTTCTTCGAGATAGGGGGCGCTCTTTTAATATTTGGATAAAAACATTCCCGTTTTAAACAAGATATTTTGTCACGAAAAGATGCTCGACTATGCATGTAATTGACAGCTTTGGAAAGAAAAAACTCTAACGTTTCCAAAACTGCAAAGATATTATCTGTGAGTGCCCCAGAACTAATGCTACAGGCAAAACCAAGATGAAGTTTCATACAGGAAATGCCCCAGATTCTGAAGGCGCTGTGTTCCAATGTCTCCTTATATAGCTGTGAATGCGCCAGGAATGAGCATGCCCTTTCTGTTGTTTCTCCAAGGTGTCTGCAGCATTGTGACGTATTTGTAGGCATATCATTGGAAGATTGACCATAAGAGACTACATTTACCAGGTGTCCGCCCGGTGTCCTGTGTCGAAATTATTGTGTAATCTCTAGGTAACTCTCTAGGTATCTCTAAAGGCAACTGCCACGAAGGATTTATCATCGATAGATATGTGAAAAACACCTTGAGGATTGATTCTAAACATCGTTTGCCATGTTTCTGTTGATATTATGGAGTTAATTTGGAAAAAAGTTTGCGTTTTAAAATGATTAATGACTTAATTTTTTTTTTTACCCAAACGTGATGAAGAAAACGGAGCGATTTGTCAACACAAATAATCTTTTTGTAAAAATGGAACATTTGCTATCTAACTGAGAGTCTCCTCATTGAAAACATCTGAAGTTCTTCAAAGGTAAATTATTTTATTTGAATGCTTTTCTGGTTTTTGTGGAAATTTTGCCTGCTGAATGCTAACGCTAAATGCTACGCTAGCTATCAATACTGTTACACAAATGCTTGTTTTGCTATGGTTGAGAAGCATATTTTGAAAATCTGAGATGACAGTGTTGTTAACAAAGGCTAAGCTTGAGAGCTAGCATATTGATTTCATTTCATTTGCGATTTTCATGAATAGTTAACGTTGCGTTATGGTAAAGGGCTTGAGGCTGTAGTCATGATCCCGGATCCGGGATGGCTCGACGCAAGAAGTTAAGGTGGACAAGCTCTGGGTAGGTTGCAAGGTGCGAATGATATGGCACATGATACGGTATACAGGTTGTGAACAAAAGGACATCACTGTCCTCATGTGTCAAGTTCCGGAGTTCTAAATTGAGCAGCTGCTGAAAAATTAGCTCCTGTATATATTGAGATTTAAATGTTTTTTTAGAGTGAAGTACATCGAAAAAAATCAAGAGAAAACTGCAAGGCTCAATATAAGACAAAACAAGGAACCAACCAAAAAAGACAGGCTTTTGAAAAAGTAACTATTTTTCATAAAATTGTACAGTTATCTTAGCTAGCTGAATTGCTAGCAGAATTGTTTACTTGTTGCTAAGCAGTTGCTAGGGACTCTCCTGGAAGAAGCTAGCTAGCTTACAAAGAATAACAACAAAAAATATCTAGTTAACAGAAGAAAGGAAGACAAAATAAGGACAAAAGAAGGACAGAAGAAAAAGGAAAAGAAAGAGGACAACAAAGTGAAACAGTCAGCACTTCTATTGCAACTTCGTATTTCGTCGTCCTAACGTAGTCTACACTGCTATCTGCCCAGCAGCTAGCCAGCTAGCAAACGTCCACCGTCTACCGAATAGCAGCACTGTAGAAACTATTACACTCAACTGAACGACTTGATTAGTGTAGTGTTAGCTAGCTACATAGTTGTCTTTGCTGTCTTCGTATCCAAGATAATTGTGTAGTTTAGAGCGTGTAGTCTTAGAGTGATTATCTTAGTTTACCGAGGTTAGCTAGCCAGCTATTTGTCGTCCTTAACGTAGGAGACACTGCTAGCTAGCCGACAGCTAGCCAACGTCTACTGAATAGAACTTTCGCACTCAACAACCAGGTCGCATTCCGCTTCGATCCACAGGTAGTATCACATTTTCATTTCATTTCATTACAGCACAACGGTTTGATTTGTTTGATCGTAGCTAGCTACATAGCTAGCTACATAGCCGTCTGTGTATCAAAGATAATTGTGTAGTCTAGAGCGATTTTCTAGGTTAGCTAGCCAGCTATTGTCGTTCTTTTAACGCAACGTAACGTAATCAACACTGCTAGCTAGCCCCCGAATAGCAGCACTGTAGAAACTATTACACTCAACGGAACGACTTGATTAGTGTAGTGTCAACAACGCAGCCACTGCCAGCTAGCCTACAAAGTCAACAACGCAGCCACTGCCAGCTAGCCTACTTCAGCAGTACTGTATCATTTTAATCATTTTAGTCAATAAGATTCTTGCTACGTAAGCTTAACTTTCTGAACATTCGAGACGTGTAGTCCACTTGTCATTCCAATCTCCTTGCATTAGCGTAGCCTCTTCTGTAGCCTGTCAACTATGTGTCTGTCTATCCCTGTTCTCTCCTCTCTGCACAGACCATACAAACGCTCCACACCGCGTGGCCGCGGCCACCCTAATCTGGTGGTCCCAGCGCGCACGACCCACGTGGAGTTCCAGGTCTCCGGTAGCCTCTGGAACTGCCGATCTGCGGCCAACAAGGCAGAGTTCATCTCAGCCTATGCCTCTTTCCAGTCCCTCGACTTCTTGGCACTGACGGAAACATGGATCACCACAGATAACACTGCTACTCCTACTGCTCTCTCTTCGTCCGCCCACGTGTTCTCGCACACCCCGAGAGCTTCTGGTCAGCGGGGTGGTGGCACCGGGATCCTCATCTCTCCCAAGTGGTCATTCTCTCTTTCTCCCCTTACCCATCTGTCTATCGCCTCCTTTGAATTTCATGCTGTCACAGTTACCAGCCCTTTCAAGCTTAACATCCTTATCATTTATCGCCCTCCAGGTCCCCTCGGAGAGTTCATCAATGAGCTTGATGTCTTGATAAGCTCCTTTCCTGAGGACGGCTCACCTCTCACAGTTCTGGGCGACTTTAATCTCCCCACGTCTACCTTTGACTCATTCCTCTCTGCCTCCTTCTTTCCACTCCTCTCCTCTTTTGACCTCACCCTCTCACCTTCCCCCTATTCACAAGGCAGGCAATACGCTCGACCTCATCTTTACTAGATGCTGTTCTTCCACTAACCTCATTGCAACTCCCCTCCAAGTCTCCGACCACTACCTTGTATCCTTTTCCCTCTCGCTCTCATCCAACACTTCCCACACTGCCCCTACTCGGATGGTATCGCGCCGTCCCAACCTTCGCTCTCTCTCCCCCGCTACTCTCTCCTCTTCCATCCTATCATCTCTTCCCTCTGCTCAAACCTTCTCCAACCTATCTCCTGATTCTGCCTCCTCAACCCTCCTCTCCTCCCTTTCTGCATCCTTTGACTCTCTATGTCCCCTATCCTCCAGGCCGGCTCGGTCCTCCCCTCCCGCTCCGTGGCTCGACGACTCATTGCGAGCTCACAGAACAGGGCTCCGGGCAGCCGAGCGGAAATGGAGGAAAACTCGCCTCCCTGCGGACCTGGCATCCTTTCACTCCCTCCTCTCTACATTTTCCTCCTCTGTCTCTGCTGCTAAAGCCACTTTCTACCACTCTAAATTCCAAGCATCTGCCTCTAACCCTAGGAAGCTCTTTGCCACCTTCTCCTCCCTTCTGAATCCCCCCTCCTCCCTCTCTGCAGATGACTTCGTCAACCATCTTGAAAAGAAGGTCGACGACATCCGATCCTCGTTTGCTAAGTCAAACGACACCGCTGGTTCTGCTCACACTGCCCTACCCTGTGCTCTGACCTCTTTCTCCCCTCTCTCTCCAGATCAAATCTCGCGTCTTGTGACGGCCGGCCGCCCAACAACCTGCCCGCTTGACCCTATCCCCTCCTCTCTTCTCCAGACCATTTCCGGAGACCTTCTCCCTTACCTCACCTCGCTCATCAACTCATCCCTGACCGCTGGCTACGTCCCTTCCGTCTTCAAGAGAGCGAGAGTTGCACCCCTTCTGAAAAAACCTACACTCGATCCCTCCGATGTCAACAACTACAGACCAGTATCCCTTCTTTCTTTTCTCTCCAAAACTCTTGAACGTGCCGTCCTTGGCCAGCTCTCCCGCTATCTCTCTCAGAATGACCTTCTTGATCCAAATCAGTCAGGTTTCAAGACTAGTCATTCAACTGAGACTGCTCTTCTCTGTATCACGGAGGCGCTCCGCACTGCTAAAGCTAACTCTCTCTCCTCTGCTCTCATCCTTCTAGACCTATCGGCTGCCTTCGATACTGTGAACCATCAGATCCTCCTCTCCACCCTCTCCGAGTTGGGCATCTCCGGCGCGGCCCACGCTTGGATTGCGTCCTACCTGACAGGTCGCTCCTACTAGGTGGCGTGGTGAGAATCTGTCTCCTCACCACGCGCTCTCACCACTGGTGTCCCCCAGGGCTCTGTTCTAGGCCCTCTCCTATTCTCGCTATACACCAAGTCACTTGGCTCTGTCATAACCTCACATGGTCTCTCCTATCATTGCTATGCAGACGACACACAATTAATCTTCTCCTTTCCCCCTTCTGATGACCAGGTGGCGAATCGCATCTCTGCATGTCTGGCAGACATATCAGTGTGGATGACGGATCACCACCTCAAGCTGAACCTCGGCAAGACGGAGCTGCTCTTCCTCCCGGGAAGGACTGCCCGTTCCATGATCTCGCCATCACGGTTGACAACTCCATTGTGTCCTCCTCCCAGAGCGCTAAGAACCTTGGCGTGATCCTGGACAACAACCTGTCGTTCTCAACTAACATCAAGGCGGTGGCCCGTTCCTGTAGGTTCATTGCTCTACAACATCCGCAGAGTACGACCCTGCCTCACACAGGAAGCGGCGCAGGTCCTAATCCAGGCACTTGTCATCTCCCGTCTGGATTACGGCAACTCGCTGTTGGCTGGGCTCCCTGCCTGTGCCATTAAACCCCTACAACTCATCCAGAACGCCGCAGCCCGTCTGGTGTTCAACCTTCCCAAGTTCTCTCACGTCACCCCGCTCCTCCGCTCTCTCCACTGGCTTCCAGTTGAAGCTCGCATCCGCTACAAGACCATGGTGCTTGCCTACGGAGCTGTGAGGGGAACGGCACCTCAGTACCTCCAGGCTCTGATCAGGCCCTACACCCAAACAAGGGCACTGCGTTCATCCACCTCTGGCCTGCTCGCCTCCCTACCACTGAGGAAGTACAGTTCCCGCTCAGCCCAGTCAAAACTGTTCGCTGCTCTGGCCCCCCAATGGTGGAACAAACTCTCTCACGACGCCAGGACAGCGGAGTCAATCACCACCTTCCGGAGACACCTGAAACCCCACCTCTTTAAGGAATACCTAGGATAGAATAAAGTAATCCTTCTCACCCCCCCCCCCTTAAAAGATTTAGATGCACTATTGTAAATTGGCTGTTCCACTGGATGTCATAAGGTGAATGCACCAATTTGTAAGTCGCTCTGGATAAGAGCGTCTGCTAAATGACTTAAATGTAATGTAATGTAATGTAATGTGTCTTGCTGGGCATGCAAAGGGGGATACAGCAGCAACTCCCTTCCATGGCAGACACGGAAGGTGTAGTGCAAGGCATTTGTTTTAAGCGAGAGAGCCAGTGCAATGAGTTTTACGTGAACCATGTACAAGGTCGCTCCTTCCAGGTGGAACCACATGAACTGGACAGTGACCACGCACCCGCTGGCCTGTCTGTTGGCGATGAACACGTACGACTGTCAAGGCTGCACCATGCACGGGCAAGTGCTCCACCACCCGCCCAGGCATTTCTCAATGTCACCGATAAAGCCCTCCGGTGTATGTTGTACTTACTAGGGTGGAGAAAAGAGAGAATCTACAAACTGCAACTTAGCCGAAAAGATCGGCGCCGTCGACTTTTACAATGGGAGACTGGTGGCTTATCGCAAGAGGGTGGAGATGAACTATTCATCTTGACACACCTATACATTACGCACCTCCATACAAACACCCTTGAGTCAGCAGGCCTCATTTAATCTGTCACCGTCGACACTAGAACCACACACAATAAAGGCAAGGAGATGCGCTGGGGTGCTATGTGGCACAAGCTAACACTGGAGGAGTTGATGTGCCTGACGTCATCCAAGTCTCTAACGGAACTCACTAAAGAGTACGAGAAGAAGCCTAACCGAGTGCGCTGTTGATCAACAAGCAAAGTTCTATGAGTGAGCCGGACAAGAGTTTCACACCACCCCAGGCCAGTGCACAAGATGATCTCAATTCGTACATCATTCTAAGGTGGTGCCCTTGGTTTTCGCGGACGTTTGGCGTGCTGTCGGAGGCTAATCTTAACATGCTTACTATCAGGTTGCTCAGGCTCAACAGTGAAGAAGCCCCTAGCCTCCTGGAACTACTTACAGCAGCCTCGCTTGTCCTCAAGCAGCCCAACGTACCATACTCCCCAACCTGTCAATATCCATCTCAAACAGAGTTGTTCCTATTCCGCAGCTGACTAACAATTCGCTGTACTAGCGCATCGTCTGCCACAATATAGCGAACCCGAATCTCTGCCTATAGTTAGACATACACATAGTAGCCGTTTTGGCTGTTTCGCAGGTGGTTGTCCAGTTCCTCTTCGTCCCAGATGAGACCTAGCGTCGCACCGGCTTCGTATCCCAGAATGGTGACATTGTTTCCCGTGGTGGGGACGGATTTCGCTATCAGGTACAATTTCACAGCGTGCATAGCGTCCTCACCCGGAACCGTGGTGTTTTCAACTTCGTCTGTGTGGTACACCGTGCCCGACATCGACACGATGGAGCCCACCAGCTGCACGACTTGCCAGACCAGGGACGGCTTTGACACAATAGTGTCGCACGAACCACAAATTGTCACTGAGAATGGATAGGTTATTGAGAGCAATCTCTGTTACATTGGAAACCACATTCAGGCGACACTGCCGCTGGGTCTGACGACCACCCAAGCCGTCACACCTGATCATATCGTGAAACTGGTGAAGCGATTTGTTTTACTTGGAGACGAAGGTGTGGATAGAGATCGCGGGGATGTACATCTCCTCGGTGCCGGTGTAGCTGTTTATACACCTCTTGGCTATCAGAGAGCTCCCTTTCGCAATGTACATGTTGTACAGGTCCACGGTCGACGAGTATTCCTCTGAATGGCTGATGATAGGCATGAGTCTGACACACACATCCCCAACTCGAGGACTGTGTTTGGTAGTCGAGTCGATCAGTTGAGAGGGTACGTGATTGAAGGCGAGATTACCCAGGGCTAGGTTGTTCCATTCACCCTTATACCCATTCAACCCCGATCGCACCACGTCATTATCGCTGTGGTCATCGTTCACCAGGCGCCTCCGAACCTATTCTCTGTACAGCAACTAGCATGACTATTTCTTAAAAGAAAACAAAGACATTTAGACCGACGTATGGTTGTAATACTTTATTTTGTGCACACGATACATCAACACACATAATTAAAAAAAATGCTCAGGGTCTACAACAAGTATGCTCCCAAGACTTTGCAGTACGTTGTCAGGGTAACGCCATATGGAGTTAGCTTTACATCTTTGTGACAACCACTGAGATGAAATCTGCCACAGATGTTGAGGTCTTCAGGGAGCTGCCTCCACCCGAGGGTACCGAGTATCCAGCTTATTTTTTGTTCATCACAGTCGTATTGGACTGCTGTGCGGAGGGTGTGGGTCCCCCCACGTCTTCCATGTCCACCGTGACCGCTTCGCAGCTCTCCTCGCTTGAGCCGCTACTGCCGCGTAAGTTTGCGTAGTTCGTTCATCAATTTAGAGACATCCCCAGGATCCTGATCATCCTTGGATTGTTTGCGCACACGCTTATACGGGGTGTCTTTCACCAAACTCTGCAACGTATCCATATTGGACTGGTTAGACGAGGACTCGTGACACAGAGCTGCGCTGTTGTTCTAGTATGACGTCTCTTATGCTTGCCTTGATCGAATCGATCATCTTCTCTTGCTCTTTCTGGGAGGCTGCCTGTCTCTATGATTCCTCCTTGTTATACTCCATTGCTATCTTCCTCCTTTGCGCCTCGGTCAGAGTGTCTTACTGAAACGATTTGTTGCCAGGATTCGATATGCCGCTCGGGTTATAGGAAGCCTGCCCCCTGAAGAACCCTTGCCCGGTCTGCTGCTACTGAGGATTCCACCGATGTTGGGTTTGAGGTTTGAGGAAGACCTCTCTTTCCTTTGATGCAAGCAGTGCAGGTGGGAGCTCAGACTTGTTCTTTCGAATCGTGCCAACCATGGTGACGTTCCTCTTCAGGAGCTGCCGTCCAAGTTCATAAGAGGTGAAGAAATTGTCACGTGACATTGTGACCCCTCAGTCCCTTTGTCACATCAAGCACAACCCGCATCCCCTGGTTCTTCTCTGGGCCTCCACTGGTCGGCTTCCCGGTGTAGACTTGCATCTTCCAAGTGTAGCTGGATTTGGCGTTGCAGGCCACCCATGACTTGATCCCATATTTTGCTGGCTTGCTGGGCATGTACTGCCGGAAAGGACAACAACCTTTGGCAAGAAGATTTTAGCATCATCTGTAATTATTAGTTGCTGATGTCTCAAAGTGGTGCACAGAAAACCAGCCTAAAACCCCAAACAGCAAGCAATGCAGGCGTAGAAGCCCGGTGGCAAGGAAAACTCCCTAGAAAGGACAGAACTTTGGAAGAAACCTAGATATACCTAGATAGGGTCCCTCTAAATGGAATCAGTTGCTCATCCACCGTCACATCAGGCCCTGGGTTGTAAGAGAACTGGCAGCCGCTCGACTCACTTGTCCCAGACCTCTCTTATGGCTGCCAGTTTGTTCATCGCACGTCTCGCGGGTCTCGACTCAAGATCATTAAATCGTAGCAGTCTTGAGTAAGTGGGAAAGAGCTTGAGTGGCATCGTGGCACGGACAATCGCCCCTTCACTCTCTGCATCCCACAGACTAGCTACAGCCTCAACTCGGGACCTGTATACACCTGCTAAGATAAGCAGCCCTATGTAGGCATGCAGGTCAGTCTCATCCATTCCTTTCCAGCTGTCTCCATATTTTTGAAACCCCTCCAGATTTGTCATGTCCAGGATGATTTTCTCTATTGCTGGTGTGATGAACGGGTAGAATGTTTAGGCGATGTCATGGGCATGGGAAATGGCATATGTTGTGGGTCCTGGGGTCATCTCCATGACCTTATGCTCTGCCATCCTTCCCTGGTTGTGATATTCTACTGAGGACCATTTGATTTTGCCGTTTTTTGACAGGAAGGTCTCTCTTTCAGCTTGAGGGATATCGTCTTCTTCTTCTTCTGAAGATGATGCATCATGCTCTGGGTTGTATTCCTCCCCATCTTCATCTTCTGACACATCCTCCCCTTCCTCTTCCTCTTCAGAGTAGTCTTGCTGGACATTTGAAAATATCTGTTCTAGAACCTGTTCAGCAATGAAACGCGCACACTCATGAATTCAGCTCCTCGGAGGAGACCACATATATGGACGTGTACCCATGACAATATTAGTACCTTGTCTTTCCTACAGCTTACATGGATACATGACTAAAGGCAACAGTTGACCTTTGTCCTATTGGGGTCAGTCTAGGACAGGTCATCGCATTTCAAGTTGAATAATATCATGGAGAGGACATGTACCCATGACAATATTAGTACCTTTTTTCCCTACAGGTTACATGTCTAGACATGTACAGACGTGTAGTTCACTTGTGTACTACTGGGGTCAGTCTAGGACAGGTCATCACATTTCAAGTTGAATAATATCATGGAGGTGATTGTTTTACTGATTCACGGACGTGTACAGACGTGTACTGAGGACAGCGGGAGGATTGATCCCGGTGTCGGGTCATTTAGCCCCAACCCGACACTGTGTTGTCCTGGGGTCATTTTGACACCACACAGTGTTGACTCTCCCACTGTCCTTGGGTCGTTTTGACCCTCCCGCTGTCCTTGGGTCATTTTGACCCGACGCAGTGTTGAGCCTCCCGCTGTCCTTGGGTCATTTTGACCCGACACTGTGACCCGGCACTGTGTTGTTTAACCCTGCCGCTGTTGTTGGATCATTTTGACCCGACACTACAGCATTGAAAACAATCACCTCCATGATATTATGCAACTTGAAATTTGATGACTTGTCCGAGACTGACCCCAATATTCCAAAAGTGAATGGGTACATGTCCGTACATCTCATGACATGTGGAGCAGTGAAAACAATCACATCCATGATATTATGGAACTTGACATTTGATTTATTTTTCTTGACTGACCCCAATATCACAAAAGTAAAATGTTGCCTTTATTCATGTAACCGTGTAAGATGTATGAAACAGGTGCCTTTGTGATCAAGAGCACATGAAATATATGCTTTTATTATTCCTTCAGGTCTTTTCTCCTATACGATCAGGGGTTTAGGCCTGCTACGTTTCAGCATCTAATGAATAGGGTGATCTCTGGCCTTGAAGGCTGTGCTGTTTATCTAGACGAGGTGGTTGTTTTATCGTGACACTTGGGAGCGCGATCTGGTGCAGATATGGACTCTGTTTGAACATTTGACTGAGGCCTGTCTCACTGTGAACTTAGCCAACTGAGTTTGCCCAGGCAACAGTGACCTACCTAGGCAGAGTGGTTAGGCAGGGTCATGTTCTCCCGGTGCGGGCTAAAGTGGCCGCTATCGATCTGTTTCCACCACCCACCACCAAGAAGGAGCTGCAACGCTTCCTAGGTATGTGTAACAGGGTTATATTGGTGATTCCCCTTGCCACTTTATTGTTAAGCCAATGGAGTTTTGGTTTGAGTTTGTCTTGCCTTCACCTACTCAACATGGCATCTTATTGGCTGGTTTGCATAGCTTGCTTACGAGGGGGGATGTTCCAGTTAGAATCGTCCCAGTGAACAAGCACCAAACCAGCGGTAAGTTGTTGGTTGCAAAGCACTGTACATCAAAAGTGATTTTTATACTCTCAAGTGATGATTTAAATGTACAATTTATATCAAATTGTTTGTAAATGTTATTCGAACATCACACATAAGATGCAGCGGTTTTTGGAGAATATTTGTTGTGCATTTTGTTGTAAAGAATTCCCGCCAGTACTAGCTAGCAACTTACTGTGTCTGGTGGGGGGTTCATATATTTTGTACAGTGCGTGAGTGCAGAGTTGGATGGTGAGACGTGCATTGCATGACGTGCAATTTTGTGTCGTTCCTATCAGAATAAATCTACATGACTGGTGCTACATGTTGGAGGTCCGTGTCGATGACTGATTGTACACAACGCCAGAAGAGTACTGTTACATATGGTTGGGTACTTTCGGGGGCTTTGCTTCAACTTCTCCACAGTTGTAGCACCTCTGACTGATCTGTTGAAGGAGAGTTCTGACCATGTGTTGGCTGCACCATGATTTGAACTGCCTTCAGCCTATATGTGGATGCCAGTAATGTAGGGGCAGGTGTAGTGTTGCTTCAAGCAAATGGGGGTGTCGAAAATCCTGTTAGTTATTTCTCTCGACAGTTTAACTATTCAATGGGGGAGAAAGAGGCCCTTGCTTTTATCTGGTCATTGAAGTATTTTGAGTTGTGTGTGTGGTCCCCAATGTGGTTTACACTGACCACAACCCACTTACTTTCCTGCACACCATGCTTTTCCTAAAAAGCAGGATTATGCGCTGGTGTTTGTTCCTGCAGGCGTTGTATTTGGATGTACTACATGTTAAAAGTGTGGATAATGTGCTTTAACGTGCACCGGTTTAGTCGATCTTCGGACGCCTTCGTTGTTTTTTATTTTCGGTTGGTGGTCTGTACAGGGTTTATTTTGTCCTTCCTGTTGCTCTGGCTTCTGCTCTCCTGTCAGTTGGTCTCCATTTCTTTCTCTTAAATTGTTGCTGAGGTTGGATGGGGTCAGGTGATTTGGTTGGGTTGGTATCATGGGCATCCGGTGAGCCTCTTGCCTTTATGGTTTGTATAGTATTTTGTGTCTGAACCTTTATTGGTTATGGTTTTTGATCAGTTGTATTGGTGTATTTGTGTGGTTGTGGGTTTTGTTTTCAGGTCTTTGTTAGTTCCTGCTTTTCATAGGAGTGGGTGTTATAACCCCCTCGGTTTCCTTGCCTCCTTCTCTGTGTTTATATTTGCAGATTGGGGACAGGTGAAGCTGATTGGGTCATTAAGGTGACTAGTTGCACCTGGGTTTGGGATCAACTAGGTGATAACAGGTCCTGGTGCTCAGTTCTTCCTCTGCCTCTCTCTCCACAAGCACCATTTTGTTTCGTAATCTGGTTGATTTGTTTTTGATTAGGTGCACCTTTAACACATTTTACCTTCATCCATGCATCTCCATTACATCCCTCACATGCCTACTGTCACACTTCACAAGTTAGTTATATTGTTCAAATCTAGGCTAAGCACTATGCCTCCCTTAACAGTCATATGTCAAACAACATCCCTTATTGTACAAGTAATATCCATAATATCCCGCCCAGGAACGCTGTACATCTGACTCAGATACGATATTCCCCATCACTTTATTAACACGGTTAGCGAAAACCCTTGCCAAAATCTTATCAGTATTCCGTAAACTTAAAAGCCTAACATATTCCAGCTTCTCCCTGCTCCATTTGTTTTAGAATATTTAACAATCCTGTGGACAAAGATTCTGGAACTACCTGTGCCTGTTCCAACATTGCAGGTGCTAAAATATCCACAAATTGATGATAACTCACTTTTCAGCCCATCTGATCCTTTTTCCAGCTCAAAGAAAATTCTCTGTCTTGCGTAGTCAACACTCAACCCTCTAATCTTCTCTTTTAGACCCTCCCACCACAATCCAAAATTAACACATTTAAAATCACTCAACATTTCTCTGTTTAATACAATCGGCAATCATATCAATATATTTTTCTTCTTTTAGTACCTCCGCATTCAAACACCATACACCACACCCTCTAGTAGGCATACTATGACCCAGCAGGAGCCCAAGAGATGCATGATCACTTAAAACATTTAAGTCATTACCTAATCTTGTGAACATATTGCACCACATTTACAGCCGCTGAACAATAATCAATGCGGCTTTGCCTGAGACCGTTTTAAAACAACCTGCCTCCTTGAGAAAGCTCTCTCACCTGGATGCATACCCCAACATACATCACTCAACGATCCTTCATTGTGGGGCGGCAGCGTAGCCTAGTGGTTAGAGCGTTGGACTAGTAACCGGAAGGTTGCGAGCTCAAACCCCCGAGCTGACAAGGTACAAATCTGTCGTTCTGCCCCTGAACAGGCAGTTAACCCACTGTTCCCAGGCCGTCATTGAAAATAAGAATATGTTCTTAACTGACTTGCCTGGTTAAATAAAGGTAAAATTTAAAAAAAATAAATAATAATAATTACCCCCAGCAAGACTAGCCTAGACAGATCAGAGCACAACAATGCACTCCTTGACGTGTCCAGTTTAGTCAAACGAACGTTAAAATCCCCCAACCAATATACAGTTACAATGTTGCTCAAGTGACTGAAAAAAACATGGCTCGGTCAATCTCATTATTAGGTGAATAAACATTCAAAAAAATGTAACACAAGCCTACCCTTACCCGTGTGCACTTCCCTAATATTCTGCACACTATCCCGCTTAATTAAAATAGCAACCCCACACGTCCTCTCCCTACCATTATTAAAATGAAGCAAATCCATCGCTTTCTTACTTCATCCATCATACTGTCAGTCCAGTGTCTCTTGAAGGCATGAAATAACCTGAAGTAGGCTTACTGTCTAACTTTTCCATATGTCTTCGTCTCATTAATATTGACAGATAAAACTCTCAACACGAGTAGGAGTATAATGTTTGTTTCTATCATCAAGACCCAGTTGTTTTCTTTCTTGATCTTGACCTGCCTCCTTCACTTCTTTCCTTACTCTTTGGACTTCATCTGACACGTCACGCCCAGAGTCCTTCCTCTTTGAGGATTCACCCTTCACCTCCATATTTTCTGGACTAGTGTCAGATATAAGACGTTCATGATCAGCACCCCCTGCACCTTCAGACAGATCCGTTGCCAACATTCCTCCTCTACCCTCCGGCTCATTTCCATATTCGACGATGCCGTCGAAGAACTCTCCATCCATGCTAGACCCGATTCAATCTGCCACAGTAGATTCATCACCCTCTTCTCCTTCACCATCCTGGCCTCCTTTTTCTCCCTCCATCACACTCTCTTCTACCACCACCTCCTGTTGTTCCATGTCATCACCGTCTGTCGGCCCAGTACACGTGCAGTGGATGCCGCGCTCACCACACCTATTGCAAGGTCTTCCCACTTTTGCGACGCACTCTCGCATAATGCCCTTGTATCGTCGTCATAAACAAATCATGGCAATTCTGGACTACGTGGCCAGGCTGAATACAAATTTGGCACACTTTAACTTGTCTGTCGTGTATCACACAAAATTATTTAGCCCCCTCCAACATCTTGAACTTTGCAGAATACGGTAGTGAGTGCATCACGTCTGTGAACCGGACCTTGCAGAATCTTGTGACATCCGCTATCTCCGTTACCAGCCATAATGTCTTCTAAATCAGAAACCACCGACACACACCATCCTTCTAATTTGGCAACAATAGCAACATTGCTAATATACACGGATAAATTCATGAAGGACGCCACCAGTTCATCCGATGAAATGTCCCTCGCCATTACCGTACACGATTTGATTTTCAGTCCATCCATCAGTTACTCCTTCCCATGGACATGCGACATCGTTATCTCGTACTCCCGATCCCCCTTGCATCTGCACCCTGTCACTGCTCAGCATGACTTCTCTATCCCTCACAGCAATTCCATTGTTACTTTACGATTCCCAGTGATATCCACTGCCATAATACAAGCCCTATCATAGGATTTCTCCCTCAACGGTGGTGCACCAGAATTATTTTCTCCATGTCCCGCACTCATTCAGTTTCCTCGCGATGGTCATAGAAGCCATTGTAATCCATCTGGTTATACAGACACCTTTCCCCCAACAACATAAGCTGGTGAAAATCAACTCAACTAATAAAAAATATAATAAATAAAAAATTAAAAAAATTGCCAAAGAAAATACATATATACTAAAAAGCAGCGAACAATTCCCTCTCCTACAAAACCAACTTGCCAGCAACAACGTCTTCAATCACTGACCCTGCTTAGCTTCCAAGAACAGATGAGATCGCAGACCAGGCTAGCAGGCCACCCCAGCTAGCAGACAACACAAAACTGAAGACAGTGGGAGGAGCTAAGGGAAGACAAGATGATATACAGGGGAGTGGAAATGCAAAAAAGAAAAACAAAATATAAATTAAGGAAGAAAGAAAGGAAAAGGAGCAGCGGGCCTGTAGTCTACCACCGAGACCACCACCTTACCCAGGACAAAATAAAACAATTGTGAACCAGAACAACACTAATACACTTAACAAAATAACTCAGAACACAATTTCCCGGGCACCCTCAGGCCTATTATTGCCTCGCCGATCAAATGCAGCAACTGTCAAAGAAAATACACAAAGAACAGATTATTAATATTACTAATATTTAAGTTTCGTGACATTTCCCTTTAAAACAGCTAATTTATATTTGTACAAATTAAAATAGCATTTGAATGTTACATTTAAATTAGTTTACCTCTTGAAGCTAGGGGGCACTTTTTATGTTTGGAAAAACAACGTTCCCAAAGTAAACGGCCTATTTTTCAGGACCAGATAATAGAATATGCATATGATTGACAGATTAGGATAGAAAACACTAAAGTTTCCAAAACTGTAAAAATATTGCCTGTGAGTATAACAGAACTGATATTGCAGCCGAAAGCCTGAGAATAAGCCAATCAGGAAGTGACTCTTATTTTGAAACCCTGTGTTCCTATGCATCCCTATTGACCATTGAAATTGATATCAACCAGATTCCTTTTTCTATGGCTTCCCTAAGGTGTCTACATCCTTTAGACATAGTTTCAGGCCTTTATTTTGAAGAATGAGCGTGAACGACCACATTACGTAAGTGGACAGGTGGGGGCTCTCTGAGTAATTTTTGCGCAAAAGAGAGAGTTCCTCCCAGTCCGAGTGAAAAGCCAACTGTCCCAGTTGATATATTATCGAATAGATATTTGAAAAACACCTTGAGGCTTGATTATAAAAAAACGTTCGACATGTTTCTGTCAACATTATGGATATCATTTTTTATTTTTGTCTGCGTTGTCGTGATCGCTATTTCCGGTGGATTTCTGGGCATAATGCACCAAACTAACGGAGGTATTTGGATATAAAAAAATATCTTTATGGAACAAAAGGAACATTTGCTGTCTAACTGGGAGTCTCGTGAGTGAAAACATCCGAAGATAAACGATTAATTTGATTGCTTTTCTGATTTTTGTGACCAAGTTACCTGATGCTAGGTGTACTTATTGTTTTGTTGGGCTATCGATAAACTTACACAAATGCTTGTATTGCTTTCACTGTAAAGCATAATTTCAAAATCTGAGATGACAGGGTATTAATGAAAGGCTAAGCTGTGTTTCGCTATATTTCACTTGTGATTTCATGAATGTGAATATTTTCTAGTAATATTTTTTGACTGTTGCGCTATACTATTCAGCGTTGCTGATAACAAATATACCGGATCTGGGAGGGGTAGTTCCAAGAGGTTATTAAATTATATGTTAAAAACAATAGAAACAACCATGAAAATGTTTTTTTTTCTTGTAAAACATCCAATCTGTAAAAGCCATTTAAGTTGTGTACAAAGGATTTAACAAAAGTAAAACATGTTTAAAAATGTGCTGTTCCGAATCAATAACTGTCCTGTCCTTCGGGGCCCAGAGGAGATCCCTCCCCTAGGCGCCGCAGCGCTGTCAGGCCGGGACCTTGGGTGTTGTGGGGGACCCTTCGCCTGTGGTCAAGGCCCCCTTCTGTACCACCCAAGGTCTACCGTGGCTACCATGGCCACTGCCTGGGGGATGGACTCTACTCGTTTCGCTACCAGCAGGTTGTGGGAGGACCACAGTGCTTCCTTCCACAGGTCCCTTGGCAGCTCTGCACTCCCAGAGCAAGTGCGTCACCGACTCCTCTTGGCCGCAGCCTGGTCGGGTGTCCTCACAATTGCCCCGGGAGTGCATAACGGCCCTGACCTGGAGGATCTCGTGGGTGACAATCCAGGACAGGTCCTGTTGATGGTTCAGCAGAGCCGGATGGGCCATGTTGTGCCAAACCGTAGTGGGCTCTCCTGTAGCAAGCCCGTGCACTGGACACACTGGTTCCTGCTCCTGCAAAAGAGAGAGAAGAGCACGATGGATTGCTCAAACGGTTACTGCCTCTTTTTCCAGTTAAAAATGTCTTAACTTCTGGAGCTGGGTATAGTGTGCAGGGAGTAGGAAAGAGACTGGGGCTTGCAGGTCGACTGGGATCAGTCTTAGGATCCTGAGGTAAGATCCCAGCCAGAACCAGAGAGGTGGCAAGAGTGAGATGTAACGCTATGTAGCGGCTGCCCAGGAACAAGTAGAGGTCAGGCAAGCCTTTCCCCCCCCTTGGACCTGGGCCTCTTGACCACCTCCCTCAGCCTCTCCCACTTGCTTCCCCACAGGAAGTAAAACAGCATCTATTCCAGTGCTAAAATAGTTCTTCGTGGGGGGATAAAAACAGAACTGATTAATTAAAGCACAGGTAAAATCACAGCATTAATGATTAAAAGTCAGCTGTCATAGCCATCAAAAATCTAGTTTCTGTCTTACTGTCCCCAGGATCCCACTTCATTTGCTGCTCCCTTCTCCCTCCCTGTCAAACTTTTCCCCAGTACCATTTATTTAGGTCCTTTTAACAGTCAGTGGTAGTCTGGTCAAGTCTGGGTCTGCCCATGATTAGAAAAATGTGGCTTTGTTTTGTCTCTGGCCGGTCATCCCCCCCCCCCCACACTCCCCGGGATACCCACCCAACTGATTCGTTGGAAATGATGTAAAATATATCACTAGCCACTTTAAACAATGCGACCTAATATAATGTTTACATACCCTACATTATTCATCTCATATGTATATACTGTACTCTATATCATCTACTGCATCTTTATGTAATACATGTATCACTAGCCACTTTAACTATGCCACTTTGTTTACATACTCATCTCATATGTATATCCTGCACTCAATACCATCTACTGTATCTTGCCTATGCCGCTCTGTACCATCACTCATTCATATATCTTTATGTACATATTCTTTATCCCCTTACACTTGTGTCTATAAGGTAGTAGTTTTGGAATTGTTAGCTAGATTACTTGTTGGTTATTACTGCATTGTCGGAAACTAGAAGCACAAGCATTTCGCTACACTCGCACGAACATCTGCTAACCATGTGTATGTGACAAATAAAATTTGATTTTGATTTGATTCTCAAGACCTGTGCCAGTGGTTCGATGCAGGCCACAAACAGAAGAGGAGATAAAGGACAGCCCTAATAGATGCCACAGTGTACTCCCACTGCTTTTGACAAAGCCCATTTACAAGGACTTTGCTGGTGATATCCCCATACAGCAGTCCCACCCAAGCTAAGAACCTGTCCGGAAGACCATTTATTGCAGTACCTTGAAGAGCTACTGGTGCGAGGCCCGATCAAAATCAAAATTTCGGACTACATGCCATGTGTTTCTGTCTCTCGCATGACCGATGGCATATCTGATCAGTACCAGGCTCACCGTGATCTTCCTTCTGGGAACGGCACAGGGTTGGTCCTCCCCTAAAACAGAAGACATTCTGAGTGTTAGAACCTTAGTAAAAAAGTATACAGTCAAAATGTAAAAGGGTAATCAGTCTCCAGTTTGTCTTGTGTGAAAGAGTCACAATCCCTACTCTAAAACTGTCAGGTAGTTTGTCAAGTTGTTCAAAGTCAGTAAAGACAGAAGTTTGTCGGCTAAGACATCCCAAAAGGTCAGATAAAACTCCAAGGGGAGGCTGTCCTCCCCTGGTGACTTACCCCTCTTAAAATGTTTCAGTCCTTTATCAATTTCTGTCATTGTCAGGTCTTTTGTCAGCTTGTCTGTGTTGAGTAAGGTCCTGTCAATGTATGTTAAAATGTCTCCCATGGTTTCCTCACGCAAACATTTTAGTTAACAGTTCCCCATAAACATCCTACTTATTTGATTCCCTCTTTGTTTTTAATCGTGTCATTGTCCTACCCTTTCTAACTATTTTCTTAAAGTGCCTCGTACACATCTCCCCTTCTAATTCCCTATCCTTACTTCTTAAAATAACCCCCTTACTTTTCTGTTTAGCTAAAAATGCCATTTCCTCCTTTAATTTCATGGTTAAAATCAAAGACATCAGATGATTAAAAGATGTTATTAAACTCTCAGCAAAAAAACCCATAATAAAACAAACCACCACAAATACTCAAAACAAGGCATTTAAATCACAAAACAAATGAAAACACAAAATTATAACCCAGGGGAGCACCGTCCCTCCCATAGGGCAGAACCTTCCTTAGGCGGCCTGCTAGGACATGGGCTACCACCTTGTAGTCTGCGCACAATAGCTTAATGGGCCTGTAGTTCCCTAGGTTATCCCCTTCCCCTTTCTTGAAAAGCAGCATCAAGACCCCAGAAGCCCTGAATCATACACTGCTTTTTTTACCGAAAGAAAATCTCTGCCCAAAATTTCCCAAAAGGTAACATAAAACTCCAGAGGATGCACATCGTAACCTGGCACCTTGTCGGTTGGTAAAACCCACAAAGCATCCTAAATCTCCGCAAGCTCGAAAGGGCGGTCAAGATCAGAGGCTGCCTCCGGGGGACCCTTTTCCCTCAAAAATCCTAAGAAGACACATTCTTTCGTACCATCTGTCCTTCTCCCTAAAATATCCTAGGTAGGAGGACGCTGCTTCCACCATGCCCTTTGGGTCAGAAACCATTCCTCCCCTTCTGTTTGCAGCTGAGCAATAACTGCTTTGGCACGGTCAGCTTTAACCTGTTTTAAAAAATATGAGCTGCTAGCCTCCCCAAACTCGAACTTGTCTCTTTGACACCTAAAGAGAAAGTCCCTGGCCTTCCCCTGAAAATACAGCCCCAACTTACTTTTTAAAACCTCCATCCTCTCCACATCCCTCCCCTCACCCTTTTTCTCAGCTGACACCAAGGCAGTCAGCTCCCCCTGAAGCCGTTGAAAAACCTCCCTATCTGCACGGGCCTTAGCGACACAGTGCGAAATGGCCAGGGTGCGCACATGGCTCTTTACGCACCCCCACCATTCGACTAGAGAACCAAAAAAATGGCTTGAGGTCACCCTATATCTCATAATGGGATTTAAAAGCCTCCCCAAAATAAAGATCTGCCAAAATTTGGGAGTTTAATTTCCAAAAACGTCTACCGAAAACATTACCCGGGCTGGAGAAAGTGACTTGCGAGACTGGCACAGATACAGGTAAAACAAAACAAAATCTATACGACTATGGGAACCCCTTGAGATTTCCCATGTCCTACCCTCCCCATTGGGGTCGCTGACTCTGAAAGAGTTCCTAAAATAACTAAATGTAACCACAGAAACAAATAGGTTAGGCTAAAGTATCCAGTTCAGTTAGTAACGCCAACATCTGTCAGGGACAAAAAAAAAATAGATTTTCTACCGAGGTTCAGCAGGTGCATAAATGTTCAAACGAAACTTCACCCCCCTCCAGTCTGCATCAACCACTAAAACCATCCCCTGTATGAGAGAAAAAGAATCCACCAAACAAAATCCCTACCCCAGAGGTGTGCACCCCCCCAACCCTCATCTGGACTCTCCCTTCGTCCACCTCCTTGAAAAAACAGAAACATCCCCCATTTCCCTTGAATAAACCTCTTGTAAAAAGAAAACCTGGAAGACACAGGAAAGGTACTGAAACTCCCCATATCCCTTAATACCCTTTACATTCACTGTTACTACTGTAAAAAGGGCCATACAAAGGAAGGAACTAAACAAGATCACCCAGGGTCTCAATGCAGTCTCTCTCAGACAGGAGCCACCCCCATACCAAAGCCATTCACCCCTTCCAGGTAACTGTTTGTCATGCCTGGCACCACAAAAGAGCGTTCAGGGCTGGAAAAGGAGTTCACACAGGTTAGTACCTGTCCACAGACCTGCGATGCTTGCACAGGACTGGAAGAGTGGTCTCCCCCGGACAGTACCTGTGAAGCCTCCTCAGGATTGGTGTCCATCGCCGAGGTGCCTGTCCCAGGAAGCGCAGGAACCAAACAGGACCCCTGGACCTGATTCCCAAACCAAGGCTTCAGAGGCCGCCAGTGCAAGAACCTTCAAAACAACTGGATCTTGGGTCTCAGCCCCACATCTAACCCTTCATCCCCGGTATCAGGGTTCAGCACTGTAAACCGGTTGGAGATGGCCACCGATGGCCTCCTGTGCTTTCCACCGCCACCCGGTCAGTGACCCTCTTCTTCCTTTCCCCCTTGTAAGATGCCGTTGTCGTAAGATGCCGATCCAGTCGACCCGCTAGCCGAAGACGACCTCATCTTTCAAGAAATGGTTCGGGTAACTGAGTCGTCTGACATCTCACTCTGCAGACTATCCTCCCAGGCGCCGGTCAGCAGCTCCATCTCCTCCAAAATCCCCTTTGGACAGACCTCCTTTACTGCAGCACCTCGGCTGCAGTCACTCAAATTTATTGGCTGGAGAGGAGAGCCCGCAGCACCTTCCTCGAGGCCATCACCGGCTGCCTCCGCATAGGTCCATTGTCTATTTGGGCAGTCTTTAAACAAGTGGCCCTGCTTCCCACAGCCATTGCAGACTTGCGCCTTGACCTGGTTTCCCACAGTTTGGGGGGTGGGGGGGGACGTATCAGAAACTGATAAGAACAGATATTTATTTTTTTGAAAAATTATTTATTACATTCAATGCCATTCATACAAACAACTCAAATATAGGCATTTTTAAATTAAAAAAAGGAAACCAGAAGGGGGCCTTGACCACAGGCGAAGGGTCCCCCACAACACCCAAGGTCCCTCCCCACCTACCAAACTACCTTGAAAATAATTACAACCTCAAATTAACTCTTGAAACTACCCCTCCCGGATCCGGGAGAATTGTCATCAACTACACTAATTAGCAGAACGCAACGGACAACATATCTTACTAGAAAACATTCATATTCATGAAATCACTAGTGAAACAGTTTAGCCTTTTAATCACCCTGTGAGCTCAGATTTTGAAATTATGCTTTACAGCCAAAGTAAGACAAGCATTTGTGTAAGTTTATCGATAGCATAGCATTATGTCCAGCTAGCAGCAGTCAGCTTGGTCACGAAAATCCAAAAAGCAATCAAATTAAATAATTTACCTTTGATGAGCTTCGGATGTTTTCACTCACGAGACTCCCAGTTAGACAGCAAATGTTCATTTTGTTCCATAAAGATTATTTTTATAGCTGAAATACCTCCGTTTGTTCTTCACGTTTTGTTGAGCAATCCACCGGAAATTGCGGTCACGACAACAAATATTCCAAATTAGCTCATTAATATCGACAGAAACATGGCAAATGTTTTTTATAATCCATCCTCAAGGTGTTTTTCCAACATCTATTCGATAATATATCAACCGGGACAATTGGCTTCTTATAGTAGGAGCGAGAGGAGCAATGGCCGCTTTTGTCTATTACGCACAAATCACTCTGAGAGCCACCAGCTGACCACTGACTCAATGTTGTCGTTCACACTCATTTTTCAAAATAAAAGCCTGAAACGATGTCTTGTGACTGTAGACACATTAGGGAAGCCATAGAAAAGGGAATCTGGTTGATATCCCTTTCAATGTTCAATAGGGAGGCATAGGAACACAGAGGTTTCAAAGTAAGAGTCACTTCCTGATTGGATTTTTCTCAGGCCTGCAATATCAGTTCTGTTATACTCAGACAATATTTTTACAGTTTTGGAAACAGAGTGTTTTCTATCCTAAGCTGTCAATTATATGCATATTCTAGCATCTTGTCCTGAGAAATAGCCTGTTTACTTTGGGAACGTTATTTTCCAAAAATGAAAATACTGCCCCCTAGTATCAAGAGCTTAAACCAACCCAACTATTACTCCCAGGACACACCAAAAGAAAAGACAGAAAACTCACCCTATGCTCCCCTGCACTGTCTCAACCGTCGGCCTCCATCTCCCTAACCCGGGATGCAGGAACGTTGTTTGATACTTGAGTACACTGCATCCTGGGTTGTGCCCCAAACTCCACCACCTTGATTCCTTTTGGGCTCTGGCCTAAGGGCAGTGTGCCCCCAAACATCTCCCAACTCTGGGCCATGCCTGGGAGCTCAATCTCCGTCAGGAGTGACTGTGAAGAGGGGGCCAATAAGGGGCCTGAAACTTCTCCCTCCATCTCCTGCCTTGCAACTCCCTCCCTTCTACTTGTCCTCCTTCTGTCCACCGAGCGCCTCCTTGTCCTATTCATTGGAGAATGCAGTGGCAAGGGGAATCTCTATCCCCCCTCCCTGCCAGCTCCTCCACCATCTCCTCTACTCGGGCACTTGATGCATCACTGTCCCCCCCACTCCTTCACACTATCTCCCCGTCTACCTCTGATCCCTCTGCTCCTTTCAGACGGCCCTGATGCCAACACCTTCCCTGGCACATGGAGTGGGCGTTGGTGAGGATGGTTTCTCCTGTTCCTCTTCCCCCGCTGCCGCTTTTTTCTCCTCCTCCTGCCGTGTGTCCATTCCCTGTGGGCCTGTGCTTGGGTCTGGGTCTCCTCCTCTTCCCCCATCCTCCACAGATGCGTATGACTGCTGACGAGCCGGGCAGTCCCGCCACAGGTGCGCTAGCGAGCCACACCTGTGACACGCCTTCGGCTCGTCAGACTCTAAAATATGTCCGTAAGCCATACAACGCCTGCAAAAGGGAGGCTGACAGGTATAAAACAACGTCCCCGTTGTGAATGTAACCTCCCAGGCCCTTTTGGGTATTCCCTAAGGAGAGCCTGAAAGCTTCTCCTCCCATTCCAAAACCGAGAGTGTCCTTGAGGAGCCTTGCCCAAATATCTCCCCAGGAAGGCTCTAACGTCCTCGTCCTTCACGTGGGTTATAAATATTAACCGTTACTACTCTAAATTTGTTCTCTGCCAAGCTCTCTACATATTGGCACATGGGTCTTTCCTGCTCAAACTATCACCATCCACATCGTTTCTCCTCTGTGTAGAAGGTAACATCATACGCTCTATCCAATGGAGGCATCCTTTAAACCCATTTGAGCAACCCCATCAGCAAGGTCCTTCCAAGCGCCTCCCTTCCGAAAGGCTCCATGTCCTTCTCCTTCCATGTGAATCTACCGCATTCGCAAGTCCAATCCCCAGGACCGACGTGTACAGAGTCATCCTTGCCTTCTCCTCCAGGAAAAGGGCTTTCTCAATAGAATTCTCTTCACAAAGAAAAAACAAATGAAACAATTATTACGAACCGGGAAAATATTCTGTCCGAAGGGAAAAAAAACTATCGCCAAAAGGCTGAGAAGCGATAACCCACAAATTGACCCCTGCACCTGGGGGTCTCGGCAGACCTCAGCGGTTTGGCAATAGTTGGCTCCTCCCCACCCAAAGTTTCCCTGGCGACAGGCAGGTGTTTTGTTTTTAAAGTCGCCAATGCATCTTTAACCTGTCTAGCAGAACCCCTCGCCAACAGCCAATGAAATTGCAGGACGCCAAATACAAATCAACAGAAATCTCATAAATCAAATTTCTCAAACATACAATTATTAGGCACTATTATGAAGATACTATTCTCGTTAATCCAGCCACAGTGTCTGATTTCCAAAATGCTTTCAAGCGAAAGCTCCACAAACTATTGTTAGGTCACCACCAAGCCACAGAAAAACCCAGCCATTTTTCCAGCCAAAGAGAGGAGTCACAAAAACCACAAATAGAGATTAAATGAATCAGTAACATTTGATCTTCATCAGTTGACACTCACAGGACTTCATGTTACACAATAGATGCATGTTCGATAAAGTGCATATTTATATCAAAAAATCTAATTTTACATTGGCGCGTTACGTTCAGTAGTTCTAAAACATGCGGTGATTGTGCAGAGCCACATGAATTCACAGAAATACTCATTATAAATGTTGATAATAATTCTAGTGTTATGCATGGAATTTTAGATACACTTCTCCTTAATGCAACCGCTGTGTCAGATTTCAAACAAACTTTACGGAGAAATCATAATCTGAGAACGGCGCTCAAAGCCTAAACCAGCAAGAGAAATATCCGCCATTTTGGGGAGTCAACATTATTCATAAGTTAATATTTATAATGCTATTTACCTTTGATTTATCTTCATCAGAATGCACTCCCAGGAATAGCAGTTCCACAATAAATGCTTGTTTTGTTCGATAATGTCCACAATTTATGTCCATTTATGTCCAATAGCTTCTTTTGTTAGGGCATTTGGTAAACAAATCCAAAAGCGCGATCTGGTCCAGTCGGATGGTGGTGGGAAATATTATCGACATTACTTTGCATGGGCTGTCCCTCAGATTGTGGCAGGAGGACACATTTGGCTGCCAAAACTGCACATTTTGGCTTTTCACCCAAATAAATATTTTATCTTAAATTAAAATTTTGGTAAAGAAATTCTCTTAGGTCCGAGTATTTGTCACAATGTAATAGGAAATGCAGCTCTACCCCCGGAGCAGAGTGAGCACAGCTTGTCATCTCTGTGCAGCCAGGTTTGTCTGATGACTGGTCTCTATAGCCAGACCTATGGTCACTGAGTCTGTACCTAGTCAATGTTTTCTATCAGTCATAGTGGTCAGATAGTCTGCCACCATGTACTGTCTGTTGAGAGCCAAATAGCATTGAAGTTTACTTTGAGTTTTTGTGGTGTCTTTCCAATAGGTGATATATTTTTCTTTTGTGATGATTTGGTTGGGCCAGATTTTCTGAGTGCTGTCCTGAAGCTCTATGGGGTTGGTTTGGGTTGGTGAGCCTCAGAACCAGCTGTCTGAGGGGACTCTTGACATTGTAGAGCTGTGTGATGGAATGTTTTGGGGTCACTTGTTTTTAGATGGTTGTTAAAAATACCTTTGGCCCGGCAGTCTAGGGGGGGGTGGTATCGAGACCCGTAACATTACACTGCAAAGTGTAATAGTGACAAAGTAACGGTGAGGGGGGCAGGTAAAAGGGCTGAACTGGATCCAAGGCAAGAAACAAATATCCAAAAATACCCCTAAGCTAGACTAGCCTACTTCAATACAGCTAACTAACCAAAAATAGTGGGTGGTCCCCCCAGTTCAAACTAATGTTTTTAAAACAAGGTTTACCTACGGGTAGTGTATGCCCATGGGCAACTTGTCTTAGTACCCTCTTTTCCCACCATCAAACATAAAAACAATACTCAGAGGTGGGGACAAAGTGACATGTAGTTGTGAAAACAAAAACCAGAGAGTTTGACAGAGAGATGGAGCTCCAGAGGAAACAACTGACTGGGTTTTTAAACCAAGGGGATGTGATTGGGTAATGGAAGCAGGAGGAGGTGTGGTCTTCAGATTAGCGACTGATTGGGGAATGATGATTTCCACCTGTGAGGGGAGAAGGAGAGAAAATAAATACACAGGATACACACAGAATACTTGTATCCGCAACACCCCCACCCTTAAAAGAGCAACCCTAGGGGGGATTGTGACCACAGTATTTACAAAACATACAAATATCTGTATTTTTTTTTACACACCCCGTAGCACTCACTTCCGTCATCATGAAGTGCTTTGAGAGACTAGTCAAGGACCATGGACCATATCACCTCCACCCTACCTGACACCCTAGACCCACTCCAATTTGCTTACCGCCCAAATAGGTCCACAGACGATGCAATCTCAACCACACTGCACACTGCCCTAACCCACCTGGACAAGAGGAATACCTATGTGAGAATGCTGTTCATCGACTACAGCTCGGCATTCAACACCATAGTACCCTCCAAGCTCGTCATCAAGCTCGAGACCCTGGGTCTCGACCCCGCCCTGTGCAACTGGGTACTGGACTTCCTGACGGGCCGCCCCCAGGTGGTGAGGGTAGGCAACAACATCTCCTCCCCGCTGATCCTCAACACGGGGCCCCACAAGGGTGCGTTCTGAGCCCTCTCCTGTACTCCCTGTTCACCCACGACTGCGTGGCCACGCACGCCTCCAACTCAATCATCAAGTTTGCGGACGACACAACAGTGGTAGGCTTGATTACCAACAACGACGAGACGGCCTACAGGGAGGAGGTAAGGGCCCTCGGAGTGTGGTGTCAGGAAAATAACCTCACACTCAACGTCAACAAAACTAAGGAGATGATTGTGGACTTCAGGAAACAGCAGAGGGAACACCCCCTATCCACATCGATGGAACAGTAGTGGAGAGGGTAGCTAGTTTTAAGTTCCTCGGCATACACATCACAGACAAACTGAATTGGTCCACTCACACTGACAGCGTCGTGAAGAAGGCGCAGCAGCGCCTATTCAACCTCAGGAGGCTGAAGAAATTCGGCTTGTCACCAAAAGCACTCACAAACTTCTACAGATGCACAATCGAGAGCATCCTGGCGGGCTGTATCACCGCCTGGTACGGCAACTGCTCCGCCCTCAACCGTAAGGCTCTCCAGAGGGTAGTGAGGACTGCACAACGCATCACCGGGGGCAAACTACCTGCCCTCCAGGACACCTACACCACCCGTTGTTACAGGAAGGCCATAAAGATCATCAAGGACATCAACCACCCGAACCACTGCCTGTTCACCCCGCTATCATCCAGAAGGCGAGGTCAGTACAGGTGCATCAAAGCTGGGACCGAGAGACTGAAAAACAGCTTCTATCTCAAGGCCATCAGACTGTTAAACAGCCACCACTAACAGTGAGTGGCTGCTGCCAACACACTGTCATTGACACTGACCCAACTCCAGCCATTTTAATAATGGGAATTGATGGGAATTATGTAAATATATCACTAGCCACTTTAAACAATGCTACCTTATATAATGTTACTTACCCTACATTATTCATCTCATATGCATATGTATATACTGTACTCTACATCATCGACTGCATCCTTATGTAACACATGTATCACTAGCCACTTTAACTATGCCACTTTGTTTACTTTGTCTACACACTCATCTCATATGTATATACTGTACTCGATACCATCTACTGTATGCTGCTCTGTACCATCACTCATTCATATATCCTTATGTACATATTCCTTATCCCCTTACACTGTGTATAAGACAGTAGTTTTGGAATTGTTAGTTAGATTACTTGTTGGTTATCACTGCATTGTCGGAACTAGAAGCACAAGCATTTCGCTACACTCGCATTTAACATCTGCTAACCATGTGTATGTGACAAATAAAATTTGATTTGATTTGATTTGACTAAGCATCTGCCAACACATTTTCAGAACCTTTTTTATGCCATATCTCCAAATTATAATTTTGCACAATAAAGGCCCAACGCATTAGGTGCTGGTTCTACATCCGGTGGAGAAACACAAAGGGGTTATGATCAGTATATACAATCCCTGGTAGGGCACTGGAACCAATATAAACTTCAAAGTGTTGTAGAGATAAAGCAAGAGCGTCTTGTTCAATAGTTGCATAATTTGTCTGACATTTGTTAAACTTACGAGAAAAATAACAAACAGGATGATCCACTCGTCCTGCTGCAGTAGAACAATACCAGCACCTCTAGCACTAGCATCTACCTCAAGTTTAAATGGTTGTTCAAAATCTGGAGAAGAAAATACAGGGGTATTGCATAAGAGTGCTTTAGCAGATTCAAAAGCTACCTGACAATCAGGGGACCACTAAAACGATCTTGCCAGACTGAGCAAATCTGTAAATGGAGCAACTATTGCAGAGAAGTTCTTACAGAAACTACGGTAGTAGCCAACCATCCCTAAAGAGCGGCGTAGCTCTCGTCTGGTGGTAGGTGCGGGAAATGCAGTTATAGCCAAAACCTTGACATCAACAGGGCGCACCTGTCCATGGCCGACCCTCTTTACCGAGATAGGTAACAGTAACCTTCCCAAACTCGCCCTTTGCCAAGTTCAGGGTTCGAGAAGCAGCTGCCAAACGTTCACATACTACCCTTAGAGAGTCAACATGATCTGACCACTCAGACGAATAAATTACTAGATCATCAAGGTATGCTCTACAATTGGGAACGCCAGCTAATACGGAGTTAACCAGTTGTTGGAAAGAGGCTGGTGCATTCCGCATCCCAAAAGCCATGAGAGTATTGTAGGAAGTTGTCAGGGGTTACAAAGGCAGAAATCTCAGAAGCAAATGAGGTTAACGGAACCTGCCAGTAACATTTTAAGAGGTCCAACTTAGTTACATACTTAGCAGCACCAATAGTGTCTATACAGTCATCCAGTCTGGGTAACGGGAACGAATCTGGCATTGTGACAGAATTTACCTTTCGATAATCCGTACATAACCTGGAAGTACCATCAGGTTTAGGAACCAGAATGCAAGGAGAACTCCAAGGGCTTGAACTTGGCGTAGCCAGGTCATTCTCCAACAAATATTTCACTTCATCCCTCATTATCTTCCGCTTAGAAGAATTGACAAGATATGGGTGTTGCTTGATAGGGGCAGAATTTCCAACATTAATGTCATGTTCCAACACATTTGTGCGAGTAGGAACGTCATTAGAGACATGGAAAAGTGTAGCAGCCTCACAATATCGTCGGCATGTCCATCCGTTAACTTCTTGCGGCGATCCATCCCGGATCCGGTATCGTGACTATGGCTCAAGCTCATTACCATAACGCAAAATGCAAAAAAATATTCTTCGAAATATTTAACCTCCACACATTAACAAGTCCAATAGCTCAAATGAAAGATAAACACCTTGTTCATCTACCCAGCAAGTCAGATTTCTAAAATGTTTTACGGCGAAAACATAGCACATATTTATATTAGACCACCACCGAAACAAAAGATGAGGCAGCCATTTTGTCCCAGAAAATATAAAAGCAGGATTAAAAAATAAATCATTCACTAACCTTTTTAAAATCTTCATCAGATGACAGTAATAGTACATGTTACACAATACATTTTTTTTTTCAATAATATGCCATTTATATCCATAAATCTCTGTTTACAATGACGACATTTCAAAAAATGCTACTCAAATGTCCGGAGAAATGATGATAGCTCCGACAGATGACAAGCAATAAACATGACTAAATATACATGTTCTACATATAGTTACAAAGATACACTTCTTCTTAATGCAACCGCTGTATTACATTTATTTTTAACGTTACAGAATTCGTACACTGGCTATACAATGAGACGGCGCTCAGATATTAGCAGTATGTCTCCTCTACGTTTGGAGTCCACAGAAACCCAAAATAACCACATAAATATTCCCTTACCTTTGATGTTCTTCGATCAGAAGACGTAGAAGGAGTCATACTTACCCAATACATCGTTTGGTTTCACGTTGTGTGTCTCTGTATTAGCATATGCTAACAGCTTCAGCTGAAATGCACCCAAAATGACTTCTGATCCCGCACTCTTGCGCATCAAAACTTCACATTTACATATTATATGTCGACTAAATTGGTCAAACTATGTGCAGAATCAAGCTTTATGATGTTTTTAACATGTAAAACAATGATCAGCGCGAACAGACAAACCGCCTTCAATTGCTGTTCCTTGGAAAAGAACGTGCCCCAAATCGGCCGCGCGCAATAGAGTGCATGTATTTGAGAGTGACACTAACATTTTCGCCCGCCAAACGACGAGGGCTAGCGGGATTCTCAGCTGCCTAGCTGCCTGGGAAGGGTGGGGGCGATGATGTCAAAGTTGACCCAACTTTTCTCTTGACAAGAGAGAGTTTGGGAGAAAGGCTGCCCTGAGAGTTCTGCTTTACATACAGACATAATTTAAACGGTTTTAGAAACTTTAGAGTGTTTTCTATTCAATAATAATTATTATATGCATATATTAGCAATTTTGGGAAAAAATATTTTCAGTTTACTATGGGCACGCACTTCCTCCAAAGGGGGCAGTATTGAGGCCTAGTCTTAAGAGGTTAAATGAACCAGACCTGATTGGATAGACAGCAGCATTTCTGAGTTGGGCAATCTAACATACTGCTGCGGAGTATTGCGCAACTCCAATCCATCTCCATCAACTATGACAGTCCACTATCATAGCAGTAGAAGCAGAAGAGACTGTTCAAAAACAGCAGAAGGTACTGCTATCTAACTGGGTGATGGGTCGGGTGTGATATGCTTTCAACATGTTAATGTGGCACACAAACATTTTCACTTAATTTATTTTCAATGAAACCAGAGAAACGAGCTGACAGTGAAGATCCCGGAACAGGCAATAACACCAGTACTTGGTCACCTGGCTGTAGTGGACGGGAAACAGACAGAGCTTCCTTTGCGAGAGCACAGGCTTGGTGTAGGCGCTCACAAAAGCGACTAACGTAGTCCAACACATTTTCCTCTCCTGTACACAACTCTTGGGACAAAAACTGTTCTTTAAGGACTTTCATTGGTCCTCTCACAGTGTGACAACACCAGTTCAGCTTGGCTGAACCCTAGGGACTTCTGTACAGTTTCACAAGCAGCAAACAACTAGAGGAATTCCCTCATCCAAATCTTTCTCAGATTCCAAACAATATTTACGTAGCATAGACTTCAGAGTCTGATGCCATCTTTCAAGCGCACCCTGAGACTCTGGGTGATATGCACTTGCCACACAGTGCGTAAATGACAAGGATTTTTTAACATCTGCTTGAAGAGCTTTGATAGGAAATTGGAACCTTGATCATTTTGTACCACCTTAGGTAACCCGAATGTCATGAAGAATTTAATTAAGGCTTTACTCACTACCGGGGGTGTAATCCTTCACAGAGGAATGACCTCAGTATCTTGTTGCCATACACATAATCGTTAACAAAAACTGGTTACCCCATTTTTGTCTTTGGTAACGGTCCAACACAATCAACCACCACATGTTTGAATGGTTCACCTATGACAGGTATTGGACAAAGAGGAGCGGGAGAAATAACCTGATTTGGTTTTCCTGTTATCTGACATGTGGCATGTCAGACAGAACTGAGCCACATCTTGCTTTAAACCTGGCCAAAATAAATTTTGAAGGATCCGATCATAAGTCATTGTGATTCCTAAATGACCGGACCACTGGTGAGCAAGGGATAACACATTTTGTCGAAAAGCTGTAGGAATCACTAGTTGGTAAAGAGCATTCCAATCTCCGTCCACTTCTACATGGGATGTCCATTTACGCATGAGGAGATTACCATAAATGAAATAAGCCACGTTTTTTTTCTTTACCTCTTTCACTGAGACAACACTAGAAAAACATTTAGCAAGCCTATTGTCAACCTTTTGGTTAGCAATCAGCTGCTCACGAGTGACTGGTAACTGTATTGCATCAGCAATAAGTTTAACATGCTTTGATTCTTCCCTGGGCTGTTTGTCAGAGGTAGCACACAACCCATCCTCTTGATCAACCACTTTGAACAGAACAGTGTTCGACAAATCTATCACGTCACCCACTTGTCGTGCCTGAGCACGAGTGACAGCACAAGCGGGGAACACATGGATAACTCTGTGCCAGCTCATTGGAGAGTGTGGTCACATTTATCCATTACTTCCAATACGGGTACGACCTTTCCTCTGACAATATCGTTACCCATTATAAAGGTCACACCTTTTACTGGCAACATAGGACGTACCTCCACTCAAAATATTCCACTGATTAACTCAGAGTGTACTTTAACAAAGTGCAATGGCACTGGGACAAAACCCATTTCAATACCCTGAACTGACACACTGGAACCACAGTATGTATCGTCGGATAAGTGCAACACATCAGACAATATAAATGACTGAGCCGCACCAGTATCTCTAAGGATTTTAACCGGACGCTGAGACGCGTCATTCGTTAGGGACACAAACCCCTCAAATGAACGGTTCATAACTGCGGTCGGGGACTGGGACTTTCAAACTGCAGTTACCCTGAGGCACCAGTTTCGTTTCAGACCTCCCAACCATATGAATTAGCCCAACACATGTTGGCGGCTTGGCACAAAGAGGCATCCCTTGTTTACGTTTTAACAGGAAGCAATCAATCATAAAAGTAGGCAATTCAGTGGCTCTATTCTCAGTATGAGCCGAAAACACACTTATGTGTCAACACAAACTCATCTGCAAACACAGACGCTTCTGACAGGGAGGATTTAGGTAAACTACAATGCGTTCGGGTAAGCAATTTTTAAACTTTTCCAACAAGATTAACTCCCGGAGAGAGTTGAAATCAGTTACCTTACTAGCAGCATGCCATTTATCAAACATATTTCCATTGTCTCTAGCAAATTCCACATAAGTCTTACTAGAAGACTTTTTATGAGACCTAAATCTCTGTCGGTATGCCTCAGGCACAAGCGCATAGGCACGAAGAACAGTAGCTTTGACCACTTCATAATTCAAACTGTCTTCAAGAGGTAGCGCTGACACAACCTCTTGGGCTTTACCAGTTAATTTACACTGAAGTAATAGGCACCATACCTCTTCAGGCCATTTCAATGCTATGGCTATACGTTCAAATACACAAAAATAGGAGTTAACCTCTGCCTTGGTACCTTTGTTCAGAGTCAATCTGCCTACTACTGTCAAAAGTGTTGGAAGCTACAGCTGGTGAGGACACCTCACTAACAGGCCCACTGTCTCTGCATCTAGTTCCATCTGGCGCATTTTGAACTCCGACGCGGTTCTTTTTCTGCCTCAATTTTACACATCTTCAACTGGAGTCTCTCGCCTAATTTGGGCTCTCTTCCGCCTCCAGTTGAAACTGTATAGAACGGACATCCCTCCCGGCATCACCGGTTGACAGTGGATCAAAACGGGGCAATGTGGCTGGAGCCTCGCCCTCGTTCTCAGACACCAACATCCCCTACAGGGGTAGTAGGCTCTGGCAGCAGTAATACAAGCACCTGCTCTTCTAACAAAACATTTAACACCAGCTGTTTAACAGCCACTTTAACTACACTCTGCGGAATAGCTACTGAATAATGGTCAGCCAAGGTCATTAAATCAACTCTACCACATTTATCAAAAACCTCAAAGTGACATGTAAAAAAAGGACAAAGTGACATGTAGTAGATAAACCAAACAAGATATCGACAGAGAGATTGCATGACAGAGAGATTGAGCTCCAGAGGAAACAACTGACTGGGTTTTTAAACCAAGGTAAAGGGGATGTGATTGGGTAATGGAAACAGGGGGAGGTGTGTCTTCAGATTAGCGACTGATTGATGACTGATTGGGGAATGATTGCCACCTGTGAGGGGAGAAGGAGAGAAAATAAATACACACACAGGATACACACAGAATACTTGTATCCGTAACAATGGTTGTAAAATTTGATGGCTCTTTTTTTTTTATTCGTATGAGGAGGGGGTATTGGCCCAATTTTGCTCTACGTGCATTACTTGGAGTTTTTCTTTGCACTTGCAATACAGTCTTGCAAAACTCTGCATGCAGTATTTCTATTGGATGTTTGTCCCATTTGGTAACTCTCTCGCTCTGAAAAAAAAGACAACAGACATGACATTGACTCCTGAGTGTTGAACTTTTGCCCCCTCTATAGCCACCCTGGTTTATATATGACCCTGATGGTCATCTACGATCGTTGGAATGTCTTGAATAACAATAAGGGGCACATGTACTCTTAAATGTTCTCTCAGCACAACCCTTGGAGCATGGCTCCTCTATAGTTTTAATCCTAGGTTTATGACTTTTAGGGAGTGTTTCCTAGATGCTTGCTTCAGCATATGCATAGATGGGTCTTAGATTTTTAGACTGTGTATCTGTAAAACACTTTGTCACAACTGCTGTTGCAAAAATGGAATGCAAGTGACTACCGTGAGGAATAAACATGATCAGAAAATGGCTGACTGCCAGAATGATTCTGTTATCATTCACTCCCACAACATCATAGAAGTCTCATTATAATTTATATTGATGGTTGACATCTAGTGGAACCCCAAGGTACTGCAACATCATATCTCAAGGGGATTTCATTGCCAATATGAGTTATGTTATACTCACAGACATCATTCAAACAGTTTTAGAAACTTTAGAGTGTTTCTATCTAATACTAATAATAAAATGCATATATTAGAAACTGAGACCGAGGAGGAGGCTGTTTACTTTAGGCATCTTATTCATCCAATCTACTCAATACTGCCCCCCCAGCCATAAAAAGTTAAGGAGGCTATAGGAATTATTTTTAAGGCTCTCAGACCGAGGTTACTCGAAACGTTTCCTCTGTACTATAAGAGCAGAGGTGAACACTATGTTTGTAACTGAACCTATATATGGGAAGACTAGTAATGATTGATGTATTATCCCATTTGTCAACACATATAAGTTTAACTTCATAGTGAAGGATCATTTTAAGCAGACAAAGGAGGATGTGGAGATTCTCCAACAGTTCAGAGTAATATCGGCGAAATAAACATTTGCTGGTACACTCTGGATTTTGGGAGAAGCCAGTGCTGAGTGGATCACATTTTAGACAAGTAAAATACATTCAGAATAAATGGTCGGGTCTAGGGTCTTCAGTATGGGAGGTATTCCATTTGAAGACCACCAACATTGTATATGGAATTGAATGTCTACAATGTGGAAAACGGTATATTGGAGAAACTAGAAACTCCTTGGAAGCCAGACTCAAACAACATCTATATCATATACTGTAAGTAAAGAGTCAGTTAAAACCACGCTATACACCCACTTTAGATCTCACCCAGTAGCTCAGTTAAGAATAGCAGGGTTTGAATCTAACCAAGGGTGGTCGTTAAAACACAGACAGACCAAGGAACGATGTTGGATAGAAAATGTGGGTACTTCTAATCCCACAGGCTTTAATGAAAAGTATAAGAGACCTTAACCTTTCTAACCCTGATCTTAACACTAACCTGAACCATCCTAACCCCAGCTCACCCTTACTATAACCCTAACCTTAACCCTAACCTTAATCATGAACCCTAACCTCAACCTTAACCTGAGCCATCCCAACCCTAGCTCTAACCTTAACCATAATCCTAACCACAATCCTAAACCTAACCTTAAGCCTTATCATAACCTCAATCCTAATCCTAACCTTAACCCCACCTCAATCCCTAACCCTGAATTGTGACCCTGATACCAATCTTAATTCTAACCCCAGCCTCAAACCCTACCCTTAACCTCAAGCTTATATAGGTTTTCATGTTCCGTTTGTTGTTTTTGTATTGTTCGTTTTTCTTCATCATTAAACATGTATGAAAATTACCACGCTGCATTTTGGTCCAACTCTCCTTCAACGGAAGAAAGCCGTTACAGAATCACCCACCACTACTGGACCAAGCGGCGTGTCAACAGGCAGGAGCTACGTAGTAATAAGGAATTCTGGACATGGGAGGAAATCCTCGACGGGAGAGGACCCTGGGCTAAACCAGGAGTGTAGCCGCCCCAAGGTGCAACAGGAGCAGCCCAAAGAGGAGTACGGTTTGGACTACAAGAGTATGGACTATACTTCTTGGGAGGAGATAGACAGGTGGGCGGTCGACCCAGAGAGAGTGCCGGAGCCCGCCTGGGATTCGATGGAGCAGTGCGTGGAAGGTTATCGGATAATGGAGTTGGCGAAGCAAGCACGGCGGCGCGGACGGAAGCCCGAGAGTCAGCCCCAAAAATGTATTGGGGGGTGGCTCACAGGGAGTAGGGCTATGCCAGGTAGGAGACCTGCGCAAACTCCCTGTGCTTACCAGGGGTCTAGTGAGACCGGGCAGGCACCGTGTTATGCTTTGGAGCGCACGGTGTTCCCAGTGCGGGTGCATAGCCCGGTGCGGTACATTCCAGCTCATCGTATCGGCCGGGCTAGAGTGGGCATCGAGCCAGGTAAGGTTGGGCAGGCTCGGTGCTCAAGAGCTCCAGTGTGCCTGCACGGTCCGGTCTATCCAGTACCACCTTCACGCACCAGCCCTCCGGTGGCAGCTCCCCGCACCAGGCTTCCTGTGCGTGTTCTCGGCCCAGTCCCACCAGTGCCAGCACCACGCATCAGGCCTACAGTGTGTCTCGCCTCTCCAGCGCTGCCGGAGTCTCCCGCCTGTTCAGCGCAGCCAGAGCCTTCCTCCTCTACAGCGCTGCCGGAGTCTCCCGCCTATCTAGCGCTGCCAGAGCCTTCCTCATCTCCAGCGCTGCCGGAGTCTCCCACCTGTTCAGCGCAGCCAGAGCCTGCATGGAGCAGCCAGAGCTGCCAGTCTGCATGGAGCAGCCAGAGCTGCCAGTCTGCAAGGAGCTGCCAGTCTGCAAGGAGCTGCCAGTCTGAAAGGAGCTGCCAGTCTGCAAGGAGCTGCCAGTCTGCACGGAGCCGCCAGAGCTGCCCGTCTGTAAGAAGCTGCCAGAGCTGTCAGCCTACATGGAGCAGCCAGAGCCGCCAGTCAACGTGGAGCAGCCAGATCCGTCAGTCAGCCAGACTCTTCCAGATCCGCCAGTCAGCCAGACTCTTCCAGATCCGCCAGTCAGCCAGACTCTTCCAGATCCGCCAGTTAGCCAGACTCTTCCAGATCCGCCAGTTAGCCAGGATCTGCCAGAACCGCCAGCCAGCCAGGATCTGCCAGATCCAACTACCTGCCTGAGCTTCCTCTCAGTCCCGAGCTTCCCCTCAGTCCCGAGCTTCCCCTCAGTCTCGAGCTGCTTCCCCTCAGTCCCGAGCTGCTTCCCCTTAGTCCCGAGCTGCTTCCCCTCAGTCCAGTGAGGTTCTGGGTGAGGACTACTAGGCCATGGTCAGCGGCGAGGGTGGACTATCCTAGGACGTGAGGAGGAGGGACTAAGACATTGATTGAGTGGAGTCCACGTCCCGCGCCGGAGCCGCCTCCATGGACAGACGCCCACCCGGACCCTCCCTATTGTTTTGATGTGCGTCCGGGAGTCCGCACCTTAGGGTGGTTCTGTCACGCCCTGGTCGAAGTATATTGTGTTTGTCTTTATTTATTTGGTCAGGCCGGGGTGTGACATGGGTTTATTGTGGTGTGTTTTGTCTTGGGGTTTTGTTAGGTATTGGGTGTGTGGCTTAGTGGGGGTATCTAGCAAAGTCTATGGCTGTCTGGAGTGGTTCTCAATCAGAGGCAGGTGTTTATCGTTGTCTCTGATTGGGAACCATATTTAGGCAGCCATATTCTTTGAGTGTTTTGTGGGTGATTGTTCCTGTCTCTGTGTTAGTTGTCACCAGATGTATAGGTTTTCACGTTCCGTTTGTTGTTTTTGTATTGTTCGTTTTTCTTCATCATTAAACATGTATGAAAATTACCACGCTGCATTTTGGTCCAACTCTCCTTCGACGGAAGAAAGCCGTTACACTCTCGGACACCCAAAATGCAAGGGGCTACCACCCCATGCAATTCCCCATAGGAATCAATGGAGAAGGCCTCTACCAACACAAACAGGATAAAGACCTTTCATTTAAATCAACTTGAAGCCAAGTAAGGCAGAAACGCATTGTGGCTGAGATACCGCTAGATCCGCTGTGTAGCTGTAAGGAAGGCAGGACCCACACGGACGTCAGAGGTATCTCCTTTTGGCTGCCTATTTACTGTGTACTTTTCTCTTCCCTTACTTTGAGGTTTACACAGGGACACAAAACATGGAAGATTCACGACATAGCCGGGACTCTAGTGCTTCTACCATGTCGAAACCGGAGAAAATAGACATGGACACTTTCAACCTTGCGAGGCACATATCGCAGGAGATGGGCACTTTAAGGTCCACTTTTGACCCCCAACGGCACCACGAAACGGGCCCGAACATTTTGGCGGGGCAGAAACATTTTTTTAAGCCCTCTACATATTTTAAGAGGAGACACATAGAGGGGCCAGCCGAAAAATCTTTAAACCGGCAACAGAGTCTCATTGCGGATACGTTGTCTCCATCACGTACAGAGCCACATTTTCAGGCTCCAACACACTGAGAAACTCATCCCACACCGGGTGAATTTTACCCCTACCGCGACCAATATTTTTACCAACCTACAGAGACTCATGAGGCTCAGCAATCCAATCACAACACCCCAACATCATCTAATATCGGATGGATCAAAGAACCGCTGCTTGACCTCCCCAGATGGCAGCGGGACCCCACAGCAACTCCCACACCATGGGAGTCCAGGACCTTCCAGGCTCTTCGCAAGGCGACATCTCAAACCTTGCCCAACACGTTCACTCTTCTAAACGGAATACCACCACTGCTCACCACTCCAAAGGAGGGACAGAGAAGACGTCAGCCTTCCAGACTAGAATCCTTCCCATCGGGATAGGAAATACCACTACCGGACCACTTTTCACGGGCACCCACATTTTTCTGGAGTACAATAAACTTTACGAACCCTAACAATCCATCACTGCCACCTGATACTCCACAACCTTATGATCACCAGCATAGGAACCTCCCAACGAAGTCACCCACTTTGGGACCCCGACCCCATCCAACATCCACGTCCAGACACTCCAATGGCTGGATCAATCCACCACACTCTGTCGAGCAGCCCACCCAGCGAAGAGCGGAACCCTCACCGATTCAGCACCACAGGAGTGATGCCTCCAGAGGTGGGATGATCCCACAGAAAAAGAGAAGCCAAATTGAACATCATGTTCCCACCACAACTCTGACCACGCCGGACAACCTGGTCTCAACAATCAAAGACCAGCCGGACCCGATGAACCTCACTAGGGAGCAGGCTATTCCCACCAGCCTCAACACTACAGCCAGGATACTCTCCAAGCTCATCAGAGCCAGACATCATTTGGAGGAAATTAGCTACTACCTCTCGGGGAGTAACCTACCTCCGGGCTTCATGCACAAAGCTAGATCTTAATTGTGGCTTTCACTCCATCAGGAGCCTCTGACACTACTCTGGAAGACCTCTCATCGGCCTGGACAAAACAGAGCCATGAGATTCTACAACGACACTACAGGGCAGAGGAGGTAAAAAATGTACTCCTCACTCTGCAACATATCCTCATGTACCGACTGGCAAGAAGCCTGGTACCTTAGTATACAATGGGAACAGATGCTCCTTAGTGGACCACTTGGACTGCCTGCTCCAGGACATCAGAGATTCACTCCCCAAGTTGTATGGGACCTGGTCAACCAGAGACCTGAGTCAATTTAAACCACCACTCACCCAACGGGTGGTGAAGAGGAGGAGGATAAGGAGACACCAGCCACCAACACCGGGACAACATCACCACATCCATGACCCAACAGACGCCTCCTCTCTGAACAGAACCTTTCGGCACCTCAAATACACCTCTCTCCCCGGGGACTCGGACCCCACCACCTCAGGGACAAATATTTCCCCAACAAAACATAGAGGAAAATTAACATTTTCCAAGTAAGCGGCTCACCCCCACCATACCCGGGCCATACCCCGACCAGGGTGGCACAGGGAGGGCTCCCTTGGGAACACAAACCTTCCTAACCTACCCCCACATCATACCCTGACCAGGGTGATTAAGGGAGAGGATCAGAGTGTTAAGGTGGCCTCTGAGCTTTCTTTACCGTCCCAAACCCAGACCAGGGTGTTACGGCATGAAAATCAGCAGGAGAAGATTACAACTCCGCAACCATCTACCTCCATATACTTTTCCAAGTCAACATTATCATACCAATCATCATGACCTTACAACTCACCAAGCTGTTGGTTGACGACCCGAATTAAGAAGAGGCCACTCTAAAAGCAACTACTTCCTCTCCACACACCCATCTTGGCCTTCAAAAGGAATACCAACCTGAGGGATACCTTGGTACGCAGCCACATCTAAAGCTCTCACAAAGAACCAAAGAATCTCACTGGGACCTACAATCTTAGGATGGATCCCCACATCCCTTTGGATATTAATACTACTACCACAGGCTGGATCATCACCCAAACTTCAACAACAAGGTACTCCTGGAAACATATTACACATACACAACCCAAACCTCACATACCATTTAAATGAAGAAGGGACTGTAAATATAGATCTTTAATAACATTTCAGAGTTACTGTGAACACGGACTACTATAAATGTATCTTGAATGATCCATTGGATCCTTAACAAATAATTACTAGGTAATTAATATATTTCTAACAAAGAATTAAATTGTCTCCTCTTGGGGTTACCATGACCATGGACCCTTGGATAATAATATATTAACCAATAATATCTTCTCACCAACCTACCATCTCCCAAAAAGATAACTTTTTAAAAATATATATACCCACCTGCCCCCCCAACGGACAAAAAATATTTTTTTCTCCAACTACTCTGGGGACCCCGACCCAGGAGTTAACATAGGCCCTTCCTTGCCCTGAATGAGACGGCCGGTTAAGATGGAAAGACCGATCTCCTTCGGGACCTCTCCAGGTCCCTTTGTGCAGACCAATCGGCCAACATCTCCCCCCGTCCAATGAAGACTCATGTACCGCGCTGGACGACTACCTACCCCAGTTTAGAATTGGATTGGTAGTATGTCCAGTAGAGTGTGTTTTCTTCGCATTTGGTGCAAGTTTTTAATAATGTAAAAAGGTGCTTTGGGAGGTAGGCTGTGCCGCTGGAATTATCTTCGGGCCAGGAGATCCCTGAGGTGCTCAGATGATGTCTGGTGGAGCATTGGATCCCACAGAGTAACTTTTCATTGGGGGCCCCATCATACTCAGCCTGGACAACCGAACCACTTTTTGACGAACCACTTTTTGACGACGAAAAAAATCACTGTCTAGGGATGACATGCCACTGGAACGCTACGATCCTGGAAGGGAGTATGGATCACTGCCACCCGAACCACTGGATTACCTAGGACTACACTTGGTGCGGATGCATGACAATCGTATAGGAGGTCCCCTCCTGGGGGTTTTGGTCTGCTAAAACTCGCAAGTGTGACAGACTGACATGGCTGGTATGGACAAGTTCTATGACTAACCACTCGACATGAACACATGGTAACCAACTGAGGGACGGACCTGCATAAGGGGGCTTTTGCCTGATCCTACGCCGAGTTTACCCAAACAGATCAGCTGGATTTGACTGGACATGGGATAATTCAGAGTTAGGATCCTGGAAGGAAATAACTCTTAATTCTACTTAAGATTGAAAACATCCAGGACTACAGACAGACGGACACGGAGTAAATACATAGACAACGTGGAGATAAAAAGAGGGATCAGATGAGGAGTAACTCCTAGGTTGAACTATGCTTTCCACATCTGTTGACAAACAGACTTTGAAAGACCTACCTAACCCCTAACCTAACCTAACCCTGACCCTAACCTTAACCCTAACCCTAACCTTAACCATTTTAACCCTAAGGACGGACTGTTTTAAGCCCAACCAACACACCCTAGGGCATTTCTACAAGTTGGAAACCATGGGGTCTACAACTTTGGCCAGGTGCGCCCGGACCCCCCTGGCCCGCGCGTCAATGCTGTGGTGTGCACCCATTCCCTTTCCCCCCCTTCGGCTTCCACGTGTCAGAGATGGAAGTGGATCAACTGACTCAAAACTAGAAACTAACCTTAACCCTTTCCCGATTCTGGGTCCATATCCCTATCCCCCCCATTATATCCCGGTCCTCCACCCTCAGACCTTTCCCAGACTCCCTGTTCCTATTCCCCCAATAGATACAGAACCCCAGATTATACCCATTATCAGCACCTTTCTCAGACATAAACAGATTCCTTCATCGTAGACTTAGTCACTTTTACTCAAACACAATGCACATTCCCCCCACTTCAGGAATTTAGATCCATATCAGCTTTCCACAGAAACTCCAACCTTAGGAATCTCTTAATTCTAGCAAAATGTTCCAATAAACTCACTCCCAAACCACCCATTGAAAAACAGTATTAAAATCAACTTCCACATATTCAAAATCCATATGCACAAACCTCCAGTCCTATCCTACAACTCATGACCATTCACAGCACCAACATTGTCTATGCCATAACATGCACATTATGCCACAAAATTGATATCGGAGAAATTGGTCACACAGTCTTGACACGCCTCAAACAGCACCTCTAAACAATTGAAAAAAACATATATTACAAACACACCTGGTCAAACATGTTCAAATCCACCCTACAACCTCCCTACGCATTACCGGTCTGTAGATGAAAGCCTCCTGGACCACAGGCCAGAGAAAAGCAGCCTGTCACGCCCTGACCTTAGTTTTCTTTGTATTATTTTGGTCAGGTCAGGGTGTGATGAGGGTGGGTATGCTTGATTTACCTGTCTAGGGTTTTTTGTATATCTAGGGGTGTTAGTTAGTCTAGTTTTATTATAGGTCTATGGTGGCCTAAATTGGTTCCCAATCAGAAACAGCTGTTTATCATTGTCTCTGATTGTGAATCCTATTTAGGTTGCCATTTTTCCATTTTGGTTTTGTGGGTTATTGTCTATGTGTAGTTGCCTGTCAGCACTTGTTAGTTTGTTTAGTGTTCTTTCCTTATTAATTAAAATAAGTATGTATTCATATCGCGCTGTGCCTTGGTCTCATCGGTACAGCGAATGTGACACAGCCGAATTTCAAAACATAATACTTTGTCTCCACTTGGTATGAATGTTAAGGAGTAGTATAAAACACTGGGAGTGGGTGTGGGCATAATAAAGAGCTGGAGAGGCCACCGACACGAGGAGGAAGTTCAAATAAAAAATGTATTTGATTGCTCAACCTGATTTTTGTCTTTTTATATTTCGTACTGTATGTTATTATATGATGCAATTTAGCATGGCATTTGATCCCATCGCCCACCCCCCTTTTGGGGGGAGCGGGATTTCTAATTATATAGTTAATTATTTGTTTAATTATTTAATTGTTTAGGTACTTAACTGATCTATGTTTTATTGTGATTTTATATTAAATTTGGTTTAAAGTTAAACCCTTTACTCCCAGGTTTTTTATTGATGATTGTCTTCCTCCTGTTTTTTAAATTGTTGTGGGTGACCCCTCGGAGCTCTTGCCCTCTCATGTTCTCCCACTTTCTCCAGACCGGTCAAATGTACAACACAAAAACAGGGCAGAAAGTTGCAATAGGCCCGTGCAACCCAAGGTTTGATACCAATATAAACATAACCCTCTTAACCCTTACCCTCTAACCGTAACCCCTCTCCAAATCTACCCCGCAACCACATCTTTAAGCCCTTCATGCGACCCTCACCCCCGCTGCTCTGAGTTGCTCAGAGTAGGAGTGCACCTTGGATTCATGCCCAGGTAAAAACAGTCTGACAAAGCGATGCTGCCCTACACATATCCGCTCCATATCTCTTTAAAAAAAGGGTCCTGGAAGGGAATTACTCTTAAACAAATTGATGAACGAAAACATCCAGGACCTAACGACAGACGAACACGGGGTGGACTCGAGTCATATGACTTGGACCCAAGTCACAAATATGATGACGTGCAACACGACATTGACTTTAACACCAATGACGAGTGACATAACTTTGACTTGAGCCTTTTGACTCGAACTGACTTGATATCCTCCCCAAGCCCAAATATAAAAAATAATTATATTTAAAAAAGTGTGCAGCGCATAAACTCTTCATGTAACTGATTACAGTTTGAATCGGAAATCAGCCAATCAAATTGTGCCAGCTGAGAAAAAGTTGCACGTGGCATTGCAGAGGAACGGCGGCGGGTGAATTCAGATGGAGCCCTTGGAAAGATGATACCCAAAATTCTTATTTTCAGGTATAAAGACTATGCTGTATCAACAAAAAACAGATTGCAAAACATGCGTGAAGAAATTAACAGACGGAGGTGCAACAACTTCCAATTTTGTTCGACATTTGAAGCTGCACAAAGGAAGGTAAATCGTGGCTAATATAGCCGACAGCTATATAATTTACAACTTTGCTAGTGTAGCATGTAGGCTAACGGAACATTAAATCAATGAGCCTCCACACAGTCAGTCAGTGCGGAAACGTGATCATTGCACCCAAGATTGAGCTACAACTGACTGATGTTAGTTACTGCTGTTCCTAAAACCATTGACATAGTACGCCTACTCTTACCAAACACAGAGAGGGTGTGGGGGTGTGTGTGTGTTAAGGTTGGGTGATTGTGTACAAGCCTACATCATGCGATTGCGCCCCCATAGTGATCGAGGATCGCTATGGGGGGGAGAGTCTTTCTCATGGCTATTGATATTATTATACTAATATTATTAGAGAGCACATTGCCTTGTTTAGGACTCGGAACTCAAAGTTTTAGGACTTGAGACTTGTTGGTCTTGATTTGGACTTGCCACTTGAGTGCTAAGACTTGTGACTTGTAAAACAATGATTTGGTCCCACCTCTGGGGTGGTCACATGGCTAATCAGCAGGAGAAGATGGTTCGGAGGGTGACATTCTCTCCGATGGCCTTTTTTCACAACCGTCAACACTCGGACACATAACCTCACACAAACCGATTGTCATCATAGGAGCATCCAACCTTAGAAGAATTCCACCACATTCAGATAGATACTTATCCAGGAGCACAACTTCATCACATTACTGGGCCAAGTCCACCCCAAATCCCAACACCAAATTGGTTGTGCTGTCCTTGGGGATAAATAACAAAGACCAGGAAAGGAAATCAACACCCATAAGCAAACTACAGATACTTCACAACAATGCCACAGTCATGTATCCCAATGCCACCATCTACTGGCCAATCATGAACTTCTCACCCAACCACACGTCAACAGAAGGACATGCTGAAACACATCAACACATGCATCACCACACATTGCAATGCCCTTCTTGAAATACACCACACAGAATTCATCACTGAAAATCCTGACAACATACATTGGACACCAGCTAAAATACTGAAACATTGGGCCACTCAGCTGAAGTGGTAGAAGAGGGTATGTGCATAGTGCAGACCCTCCACCAACACACTAATATTGTGGATCTCGCCACAGTATTTGTTTTATCCCTTTCTGAGACTCGGCTGCTGGAGAAGGGCCTGGCGTTTTTTCCCGACACGGATGCAGTCTGACTATGGGGACCTGCAAAGGTACATCCACAGGTTTCATAGAAACCTTAAGTTATTAGGCCATTTTGACTGCACTAAGGATTTTATTACTCAACCATTCACTGCAAGATCCCAATGGGAACCCCCACTAAAGACATTATCACAACCAATCCGAAAACGTATTAAAACCAACACACAGATTATCAGACATTTACATAGCCTTACTATTACAACCACACATAACATTACACAAAAAGAAATCCTAGCTATAACCAGGCTAGGACAAAACAAACATATAACAATTAAACCAGCAGACAAAGGCTCCAAGATAGTGATAATGGACAACCATGAATATCTCTTGGAAGCCAATCGTCAACTTTACAATACACAACACTACACTCCCATCCCCACTCCCACACAGACACAAGTCAGACAGATTATAGCAGACCTCTATAAAAATAAATACATTTCAAATAGACAAAGAATATTTAGATGGACCTGATATACCGAGACAGAGACTTATACCAAAAATTCACAAAACACCAGAGATGTGGACTGTCCCTTTTCGGGTCCCCATGGGAAGACCCATTGTCTCAGATATTGGCAGTGAGTCATCTCCGGCAGCTGAATTTATAGATCACTTTCTCAATCCCATCTCACAAAAGCAAGCCAGCTACATCAAGCACACATATCACTTCATAGACACACTTTGTACCATTCCAGTCCCAGCACACACATATATTTTCACCATAGATACAGACTCTCTTTATACAAAGATATACATTACATCCCTCCAGGGATGGCAGCAGTGGGAGCCGCATTCCGAAGATATCCAGATAGATGGAGAACAGGCAAACACATTTTACAGCTACTTGAACTGGGGATCAGAAATAATTACATTACAGTTAACAACCAATACTATCTACAGATCCATAGGAGAGCAATGGGCAAAAAGTTTGCTCCAGCCTACGCCAACATATACATGGCAGACTGGGAGACCACAGCTTTGGACAAATGTCCACTGATTCCCACATTCGTAGACATCTTGAACAACCATCATCCTACTATTACAGTTAAATATGTCATACACTACCCTTTTCTTTCCAGACACTGAAGCAACCATAGTTTCCCTATACACCAAAGTTTACTTCAAAGAAACAGACACACATGCTCCACCGATCCAGTTTCCACCCCAAACATACCTTTAGGGGTATTGTCAAATCACAACTCATTCGATTCTACAGATTGTGTACTCAACAGACACATTTTAATATAGCCACACACACATTGTTTGAGGCATTGAGGAGGAGGAGTTACTCAAAGCAGTCACTGAGATACATCAAAGCTGCCATGCTAGCAAGCATCATCGAAAATCAATTGCCTCTCCCTCCTAACTTTAACCCACGCGCCCTGGTTCCTGATCCTATCCTTAACCCCAACCCTAATCCCAACCTTAACCTTAACCCACAGAACCCTGTTCCTGAATCTAACCCTAACCTTAACCCACAGAACCCTGTTCCTGAATCTAACCCTAACCTTAACCCACAGAACCTTGTTCCTGACCCTAACCTTAAACCTAACCTTAACCCACAGAACCCATTTCCTAACCTTGTTCCTGACGCTAAATCTTAACCCACAGAACCCGATTCCCAACCCTAATCCCAAACCTTACGTTAACCCCCAGAATCTGGATCAGGACCAGCATACCTATAAGGACCACCAGAACACTGGGGTTGGCTCCTACCTTCACCCTCAACACCACCACCACAGACCTCTGGGCCAGCCACCCATATCCCTTCCTCTCCCTTTCCCTAACCAGGGTCTGAATCAAAATCCCATCCCTTTCTGCTACCCTCAGACTTCCCTTAGAACCCCCACTCCCATTTCTGCTACAGGGCCTGAACCCCAGAGGGTACCTATCATTAGCACTTATTCTCATACAAACCAATACATACATTCTAGACTAAAAAGCACAGTTTTGAAAACACAACATGTATTCCTCCCACTACAACCAATCTCAGTTTACAAGGAGGAGCTCAAACCTGAAGGACCTTCTAGTTCATGCAAAATGTTCCAATAGGCGCTCTCCCTCATTACCCATGGAAAATCATTACTATAGACAACTCACAAACATACACAACCAACACACACATACCTCCAGTCCAATCAAACAACTGATGAACACAAACAGCACCAACATCGTTTTTGCATTCACCTGTTCACTATGTAATAGCATCTGTCGATGAAACTGGGTTTGCAATTCTAACACGTCTCAAACAACACCGATACACAATCAATAATATCAAATTGCCCACACATTTAGTCCAACATTTCCAAACACACCCCATTATATACCTGAACATCACTGGGATAGAAACTATTTCTACCTGGACCATAGGCCAGAGAAAGGCCGCAGAATCCAAGTGGATAGCCACTCTTAAATCTTTGGCTCCACTGCGTTTGAATAGCAAAACATAAGGAAAGGTTCAATATTCATACGTTTTTAGTTGGAGGATCAGGGGGATTGCATGCACCCTGAGCTCTCGCCTTCCCTGGACCAGCCCAGGTAATTTTACATTTTCACACATACAAATTCCTTCCTAATAACAGAGGAGCCCACAATAGGCCAGTGCAATTCAAGGTGTTAAACCTCAATAAACATAATTTATCATTAACCTAACCCTAACCACTAACCCAACCCTACGGGTAAGAAATTTGCCCCGGCATATGCAAACATCTACATGGCTGAATGGGAGAGATGCATTGGGCAAGTGCCCACATCAACCCACATTCTACTACAGATTTCTAGACGACATCATAATTTGAAATGTATTTTACCTTTTATTTAACTAGGCAAGTCAGTTAAGAATTTTATTTTATTATTAATAACGGCCTAGGAGCCTTGTTCAGGAGCAGAACGACAGATGTTTACCTTGCCAGCTCGGGGATTCCATCTTGCAACCTTCCGGTTACTAGTCCAAGGAGCCTGGCGTCATGATATCCAACTGTTCACTGAATTCATTAGCATTCTCAACATTTACCACCTGTCTATTAAGGTAAAATATATAATAGATCCATGTGAAGTACATTTCTTGGATACTACAGTCTTCTTTAATCAGATAAACCAGTCCCAAATAACAGTACTCATTGAAGTTTATCTCAAACCAACAGATACACATGCTCTATGCCATAAACACACCTCAAACATACATTTAGAGGCATCGTTAAATCACAAATTATATGGTTCCATAGGATATCCTCCTGCAAACAGGATCTGGTAAAAGCAATTCAAACACTGTTCCATGCACTTAGACAGAGAGGCTACTCTAAACGATATGTCAGAACTATAAAAAAACAGCACCTTGGGGGCCCTCTCTCCCATTCAGCCAACACACTCACATAACACAAGTCTGTCCATGACCCTTTCTGACCCGAACCTTCATTTTAGAGGTTCTGGAGGCACTGCCAAATCCCCCCTGGCCATAACCCCCCCACCCCCCCCCATTCCCCTTCCAAGCAGTAGACAATCCTCATCCCCTTAGTTACTACATTCTCACATAAGAGCCGACCATTACATCAGGCGTTCAAACACAAGTTTTCCATCACCTAACAGGCGCACACACACCCCTCCAGCCATATAGAATAATATCAGCATTTAGGGGGAATAAGCGTCTCAAAGACATCCTTATCCAAGCTAAATACAGTACCAAGACCCCACAACCACCCAAACCCTACACGGCCCACTACAGACCAAGACAATTCATTTCAAACTCATACAGCAAGACCTCCAGTTTTAGACTCCATTTCACTCTACACTCAAAATGTAATTTATGTAATCATTTGCACATTTTGCAAAAAACACTACATTGGGGAAACCCAGTATACAATAGAAAATAGACTTAAACATCCATACAATATCAACCGGGCCCATCTACACACAGAACTAGTCACTCATTTTCAGAATCACCCCATCACTTACCTCAATATATCAGGATTACAGTCGTGTTCTGGGTGGACCAGTGGGCGGCGAAAAGCAGTGGAATGTAGGTAGATAGGAGACCGACAAACAATTACACCCAGCGGTCTGAATGAGTGTTTTTAACCAGTTAGATAGGATCAATTGAAAAAGAGAGCACTTGTTTACAGGGTTCTCAAGGAGTTGGAAGAAGGATGCACCATAAAACTAAAAACACATTAAATAAAGTTTGTTTGGCTTTTCTTATATTTAACAGATGCATGCTTATTTATAATAGTTTTATTCCTTTCGTTTTTATATATTTAAATTTGTTTTGACAATTTAGCACTTTGATGTCATTACACTTATATAGATATGGGTTTATAACGGTGTTTGTAATGTATTATTAAAGCATCTATCCCTTGACCCCTTGTATATTTTAATATCTTAGTCCCTTCACGGTCCTAGATAACCACTGTGCCCGGCGCCCCCTGGCTTGCGTGTCAATGCAGTGGAGTGCACCCATTCCCTTCCCCCCCTTCAGCTTCCACTTGTCAGAGATGGAAGTGGATCAGCCGACTCAAAACTAGAAACCAACCCTAACCCTCTTTTAGCCTCTGAAGAAGCATTATATATGCAAAACGTCATGCCTTTTTTCCCTTTACTTTTGTTTGATACAGTGAACTTATTGCAATTAGCTTTTGGAAGTTTTAATAATAAATTCACATTTGAATCCAGCTATTGGGAGGAAAAAAGATACAATTTAAGAACCAACAACCGAAGACAACCTAAGAAGACAATCCAGAAATCAAGTTGACAACGAACAATACAAACTACCTGGGTCGCTCCCAGCCAACACAAAAAGGATAAGGAATCCATAAAACCTTAAAGGAATTCACCACTTCAACAGTACAACAGTCAAATTGGAATGCAACATCCACCTGTGTTAATACACCTTTTTTTCAGGTTTCATCACCCACAGAAGGCGCTAAGCATAATCGAACAACTATCATTTGTTTGTGACTGAACATTAGCTGGGTTAAATATGCTTAGCAATATATTTACTTTTTTGAACACCCTTCGTCAGGAGGGGTAGACAAACACCCACACTACAGTACAAAACACAAAGCCCAACACAACACCATCCACTCAACATACAACCAACCTACTTCAAACTGATACAAGCCATACACCACAAACAAATCATTGAACATGCACTCAACACTCAGACATTTCCAGTGTGGATGATGAAACGGGTCACTAAACTTAGACTTCATTAAACCATCATCTCCCACCAGAGACAAAGCAGAAAGTAGCTGACAATACAAAAAATTGGATGTCAGCAAATATGCATATCTTGCGTGAACACTACCAGACAATACAAAACAATCTATCCCCTACAGCAGTGGTTCCCAAACGTATTTTATTAAAACAAATATATTTCACCTTTATTTAACCAGGTCGGCTCGTCGGCTAGAGCAAGTTCTCATTTACAACTGTGACCTGGCCAAGATAAAGCAAAGCAGTACAACACAAACAACTACACAGAGTTACACATGGAACAAACAAACATACAGTCAATAATACAATAGAACAAGTGTATATACAGTGTGTGCAAATGAGGTAAGATAACAGAGGTAAGGCAATAAATAGGCCATAGTGGTGAAATAATTATATAGCAATTAAACACTGGAGTGATACATGTGCAAGTAGAGATACTGCGGTGCAAAGGAGAAAAATTAATAAAATAGATAACAGTATGGGGATGAGGTAGTTGGATGGGCTAATTACAGGTGGGCTATGTACAGGTGCAGTGATCTATGAGCTGCTCTGACAGCTGGTGCTTAAAGCTAGTGAGGGAGATATGAGTCTCCAGCTTCAGTGATTTTTGCAGTTCGTTCCAGTCATTGGCAGCAGAGAACTGGAAGGAAAGGCGTTCAAAGGAGGAATTGGCTTTGGGGGTGACCAGTGAAATATACATGCTGGAGTGCATGCTACGGGTGGGTAATGCTATGGTGACCAGTGAGCTGAGATAAGGCGGGGCTTTACCTAGCAAAGACTTATACATGACCTGGAGTCAGTGGGTTTGGCGACGAATATGAAGCGAGGGCCAGTCAACGAGAGCATACAGGTCACAGTGGTGGGTAGTATATGGGGCTTTGGTGACAAAACGGATGGCCCCGTGATAGACTGCATCCAATTTGCTGAGTAGAGTTTTGGAGGCTATTTTGTAATTGACATCGCCGAAGTCAAGGATCGGTAGGAAAGTCAGTTTTACGAAGGTATGTTTGGCAGCATGAGTGAAGGATGCTTTGTTGCGAAATAGGAAGCTGATTCTAGAGATCATTTTGGTTTGGAGATGCTTAATGTGAGTCTGGAAGGTAAGTTTACAGTCTAACCAGACACCTAGGTATTTGTAGTTGTCCACATAGTCTAAGTCAGAACCGTCCACAGTAGTGATGCTGGGCGGGCGGGCAGGTGTGGTCAGCGTTCGGTTGAAGTGCATGCATTTAGTTTTACTTGCATTTAAGAGCCGTTGGAGGCCACGGAAGGAGAGTTGTATGGCATTGAAGCTCATCTGGAGGTTAGTTAACCTCTCTGGGATATTCGGGATGATAGCATCCCACCTCAACAACAGCCAGTGAAAGTGCAGGGCGCCAAAAATAAAGAAAAAAGGAAATCTCAAAATTAAAATTCCTCAAGCATACAAATACACAATTTTAAAGATAAACTTCTTGTGAATCCAGCCGCAGTGTCTGATTTCAAAAAGGCTTTATGGCGTAAGCACCTAGTCACAGAAAAACACAGCCATTTTTACAGCCAAAGAGAGCGGTCACAAAAAGCAGAAATAGAGAAAATTAATCACCAACCTTTGATGATCTTCATCAGATGACACTCATAGGACTTAATGTATCACAATACATGTATGTTTCATTTGATAAAGTTCATATTTATATAAAAAAAATCTGAGTTTACATTGGCACGTTACGTTCAGTAGTTCCAAAACTTCTGGTGATTTTGCAGAGCCACATCAATTTACAGAAATACTCATCATAAATGTTTTTATTTATTTATCCATTATTTTACCAGGTAAGTTGACTGAGAACACGTTCTCATTTGCAGCAACGACCTGGGGAATAGTTACAGGGGAGAGGGAGCCAATTGTAAACCGGGGATTATTAGGTGACCGTGATGGTTTGAGGGCCAAATTGGTAATGTAGCCAGGACACCGGGGTTAACACCCCTACTCTTACAATAAGTGCCATGGGATCTTTAATGACCTCAGAGAGTCAGGACACCCGTTTAACATCCCATCCGAAAGACGGCACCCTACACAGGACAGTGTCCCCGATCACTTCCCTGGGGTATTGGGATATTTGTTTAGACCAGAGGAAAGAGTGCCTCCTACTGGCCCTCAAGCACCACTTCCAGCAGCATCTGCTCTCCCATCCAGGAACTGACCAGGACCAACCCTGCTTAGCTTCTGAAGCAAGCGAACAGTGGTATGCAGGGTGGTATGCTGCTGGCATGTTGATGAAAATACAAGTGTTGTACATGGAACTTTAGATAAACTTCTCCTTAATGCAACCACTGTGTCAGATTTCAAAAAAGCTTTACCGAAAAAGCACACTATGCAATAATCTGTGTACAGTGCTCAGACAAAAAAACAGCCAAACAGATATCCACCATGTTGTGCAGTCAACAGAAGTCAGAAATAGCATTATAATTATTCACTTACCTTTGATGATCTTCACCAGAATACACTCCCAGGAATCCCAGTTCCACAATAAATGTTTGATTTGTTTGATAAAGTCCCTAATTTATATCCAAATACATCCCTTTTGTTTACGCGTTTAGTACACAATCTAAAATAACGACGCGCAGGCAAGTCCATGCGAAAGTTCAGATGAAAAGTTATATTACAGTTCGTAGAAACATGTCAAATGAAGTATAGAATCAATCTTTAGGATGTTTTTATCATAAATCTTCAATATTGTTCCGACCAGAGAATTTCTTTGTCTGTAGAAATGCAATGGAACGCAAGCTAACTCTCACATGAATGCGCATCGCCCTCTCATGGCACTCTGCCAGACACCTGGCTCAAACAGCCCTTATGAGCCCCACCGCACAGTAGAAGCATCAAACAAGGTTCTAAAGACTGCAGACATCTAGTGGAAGCCTTAGGAAGTGCAATATGACCCCATAGACACAGTGTTTCCGATAGGGAATGAGTTGAAAAACTACAAACCTCAGATTTTCCACTTCCTGGTTGGACTGTTACTTATTGTGTTTTCTATCCAAATAATGTGTTTTCTACTAATAATATGCACATATTAGCAACTGGGCCTGACTAGCAGGCAGTTTACTCTGGGCACCCCTGTGCCACCCCCATAGAGACTGCCAGAGGTCCCTCCGATTTGACACACTGAACTCTGTCTGAGTAGTTGGTGAACCAGGCGAGGCAGTCATTTGAGAAACCAAGGCTGTTGAGTCTGCCGATAAGAATGTGATGATTGACAGAGTTGAAAGCTTTGGCCAGGTCGATGAATACAGCTGCACAGTATTGTCTCTTATCAATGGCGGCTATGATATCGTTTAGGACCTTGTGTGGCTGAGGTGCACCCATGACCAACTCGGAAACCAGATTGAATAGCGGAGAAGGTACGGTGGGATTCGAAATGGTTGGTGATCTGTTCTGTTATAGTCCCGTACCCCTTCAAACATTCAACCTCCAGCAACACGAGGGTCAGAGCACTCTCAAATTTATGTTTTTTTTTGCCATCACTCTAAGCCACATACGATACATTTATTAAACGTAAGAATGAGGTTGAGTTTTTGTCACAACCTGGCTCTTTGGAAGTGACAAAGTGCTCTTATAGTACCAGGGCACAAATAATAATATATTAATTATGCTGTGTATTTAACCATCTTACATACAAAACCTTATTTGTTCATAGAAAATGGTGAATAACTCACCACAGGTTAATTAGAAGGGTGTGCTTGAACGGATGCACATAACTCTGCAATGTTGGGTTGTATTGGAGAGTCTCTGTCTTAAATAATTTTCCACACAGTCTGTGCCTGTATTTAGTTTTCATACTAGTGAGGGCCAAGAATCCACGGTTGCAAAGGACATCAGTGTCTTAACAGCGTGATTTGCCATGGCAGGATACTCTGAGCGCAGCCCAATCCAGAAATCTGGCTGTGGCTGATTAAATTACATTTTCACAGAACCGCTTGTTGCAATTTCGATGAGGCTCTTTTGTTCAGATATCGGTAAGTGGACTGGAGGCAGGGTGTGAAAGGGATAATGAATCTAGTTGTTTGTGTCACATTTGACATTGTGCGTAAGCTTGAGTTACTTTGCACACAAAATCATACAATGATTGAAAGACCTGTGTTGTCATTGTTAATGCGAAAAGAGAAGTGCACCAACTTCATAATCATAGCCTCAATTTTGCCCCGCACATTGAATATAGTTGTGGAGAGTCCCTGTAATCCTAGATTCAGGTCAGAAAAACATCACCCAGATAGGCCGGGTCGTGTGAGAAACTCGTCATCATGCAAGCGGTCAGACAAGTGAAAATTATGGTCAGTAAAAAAAACTTGTCACTCAATTCAAAACATTTGTCAATACTTTGCCCCTTGATAACGAGCGCACTCCTGCATGTTGTAAAAGTTACATGGTCGCTGCTCATATCATTGTATAGTGCAGAAATTACATGAGTTCAGGGGCCTTGCTTTAACAAAGTTAACCATTTTCACTGTAGTGTCCAAAACGTCTTTCAAGCTGTCAGGCATTCCCTTGGCAGCAAGAGCCTATGGGTGGATGCTGCAGTGTACCCAAGTGGCGTCGGGAGCAACTGCTTGCACTTGCGTTACCACTCAACTATATACCTGACAATTATTTAAAAAACAAATGTGTATCACATTTTTATTTGCTATACCCCCGACGGCATTGCGCGTTCCCCTGAGAGTTAGGGTTAACCCTAACCCTAGTTTGGGAATACCTGCCCTACAGGCTTCCCGTTCAACAATGGCGCCTTTCAGACAGCAGTACGTTGGACCCAACACAGGAATAAGCATAAATGATGTGACAGTACAGTCCCCATAGTGCAGTCACTGTTAGAGGACTCACTATCCACTATTGCTTTAGCGTTATCAACCAAGCACCATTCCCTTCCTCCTATCACAACCCCCGAGACTGAAAATAACCAAGCTTTAGCACAGGCCAGACCACCTACTCCAGCCTCATGGTCCCCTCCACAAGCCAGAGTAGAGACCAGCCTACCAACTTAAAATTCATGGTCCTCCCCACATGCCTTAACCCAGACACTACCATCCACTCTGGCCTCCAGGCTCACTCAACCCGCCTTGGTCCTCTAGGTTCTCAACGGGCACTGTTACCATACCCTTAGCTTCAACACTGACTAAGGCCTTAGATAACATGCCACCCTTACCTTCCCCAACTCCTATTAGAGGTCCCCTTGCCTACCCCCAGTTTATTACCTCCCTACTACCTGACCCTAATGAATTTGTGATAGATTTTGGAGGAATTTCCAACTCTCCAGTCCATCATGGTGCAGGCAAAACACACCACAGCCCAGACTAAGACCATTAGGTGGCGAATCGCATCTCTGCATGTCTGGCAGACATATCAGTGTGGATGACGGATCACCACCTCAAGCTGAACCTCGGCAAGACGGAGCTGCTCTTCCTCCCGGGGAAGGACTGCCCGTTCCATGATCTCGCCATCACGGTTGACAACTCCATTGTGTCCTCCTCCCAGAGCGCTAAGAACCTTGGCGTGATCCTGGACAACACCCTGTCGTTCTCAACTAACATCAAGGCGGTGGCCCGTTCCTGTAGGTTCATGCTCTACAACATCCGCAGAGTACGACCCTGCCTGGTTAGGTCAGGGTGTGACATGGGTGATGTATGTGGTTTTGTACTGTCTAGGGGTTTTGTAGGTTTATGGGGTTGTTTACCATATAGGTGTTTATGTATAGTGCTGCTTTTGATACCATCGATCACCACATTCTTTTGGAGAGATTGGAAAACCAAATTGGTCTACACAGACATGTTCTGGCCTGGTTTAGATCTTATCTGTCGGAAAGATATCAGTTTGTCTCTGTGAATGGTTTGTCCTCTGACAAATCAACTGTACATTTCGGTGTTCCTCAAGGTTCCGTTTTAGGACCACTATTGTTTTCACTATACATTTTAGCTCTTGGGGATGTTATTCGAAAACATAATGTTAACTTTCACTGCTATGCGGATGACACACAGCTGTACATTTCAATGAAACATGGTGAAGCCCCAAAATTGCCCTCGCTAGAAGCATGTGTTTCAGACATAAGGAAGTGGATGGCTGCAAACTTTCTACTATTAAACTCGGACAAAACAGAGATGCTTGTTCTAGGTCCCAAGAAACAAAGAGATCTTCTGTTGAATCTGACAATTAATCTTAATGGTTGTACAGTCGTCTCAAATAAAACTGTGAAGGACCTCGGCGTTACTCTGGACCCTGATCTCTCTTTTGAAGAACATATCAAGACCATTTTGAGGACAGCTTTTTTCCATCTACGTAATATTGCAAAAAGCAGAAACTTTCTGTCCAAAAATGATGCAGAAAAATTAATCCATGCTTTTGTCACTTCTAGGTTAGACTACTGCAATGCTCTACTTTCCGGCTACCCGAATAAAGCACTAAATAAACTTCAGTTAGTGCTAAATACGGCTGCTAGAATCCTGACTAGAACCAAAAATGTTGATCATATTACTCCAGTGCTAGCCTCTCTACACTGGCTTCCTGTCAAAGCAAGGGCTGATTTCAAGGTTTTACTGCTAACCTACAAAGCATTACATGGGCTTGCTCCTACCTATCTCTCTGATTTGGTCCTGCCGTACATACCTACACGTACGCTACGGTCACAAGACGCAGGCCTCCTAATTGTCCCTAGAATTTCTAAGCAAACAGCTGGAGGCAGGGCTTTCTCCTATAGAGCTCCATTTTTATGGACTGCCTACCCATGTCAGAGACGCAAACTCGGTCTCAACCTTTAAGTCTTTACTGAAGACTCATCTCTTCAGTGGGTCATATGATTGAGTGTCGTCTGGCCCATGAGTGGGAAGGTGAACGGAAAGGCTCTGGAGCAACGAACCGCCCTTGCTTTCTCTGCCTGGCCGGTTCCCCTCTTTCCACTGGGATTCTCTGCCTCTAACCCTATTACAGGGGCTGAGTCACTGGCTTACTGGGGCTCTCTCATGCCGTCCCTGCAGGGGGTGCGTCACCTGAGTGGGTTGATTCACTGTTGTGGTCATCCTGTCTGGGTTGGCGCCCCCCCCTTGGGTTGTGCCGTGGCGGAGATCTTTGTGGGCTATACTCAGCCTTGTCTCAGGATGGTAAGTTGGTGGTTGAAGATATCCCTCTAGTGGTGTGGGGGCTGTGCTTTGGCAAAGTGGGTGGGCTTATATCCTTCCTGTTTGGCCCTGTCCGGGGGTGTCCTCGGATGGGGCCACAGTGTCTCCTGACCCCTTCTGTCTCAGCCTCCAGTATTTATGCTGCAGTAGTTTGTGTCGGGGGGCTAGGGTCAGTTTGTTATATCTGGAGTACTTCTCCTGTCCTATTCGGTGTCCTGTGTGAATCTAAGTGTGCGTTCTCTAATTCTCTCCTTCTTTCTTTCTCTCTCTCGGAGGACCTGTTCTGTTATAATCTCCACCCGGCACAGCCAGAAGAGGACTGGCCACCCCACATATGCTCTCTCTAATTCTCTCCTTCTTTCTCTCTCTCGGAGGACCTGAGCCCAAGGACCGTGCCGCAGGACGACCTGACATGATGACTCCTTGCTGTCCCCAGTCCACCTGACTGTGCTGCTGCTCCAGTTTCAACTGTTCTGCCTTATTATTATTCGACCATGCTGGTTATTTATGAACATTTGAACATCTTGGCCATGTTCTGTTATAATCTCCACCCGGCACAGCCAGAAGCGGACTGGCCACCCCACATAGCCTGGTTCCTCTCTAGGTTTCTTCCTAGGTTTTGGCCTTTCTAGCCTTTCCTAGCCACCGTGCTTCTACACCTGCATTGCTTGCTGTTTGGGGTTTTAGGCTGGTTTTTTGTACAGCACTTTGAGATATCAGCTGATGTACGAAGGGCTATATAAATACATTTGATGTATGTCTATGGTTGCCTAGATTGGTTCTCAATTAGAGAAAGCTGTTTATCGTTGTCTCTGATTGGGAACCATATTTAGGCAGCCATTTTTTGGGGGTATTTCGTGGGTTATTGTCTATGTTAATTTGCATGTTAGCACAGTGTTTTGATAGCAGTCATGGTCAGTTAGTTAGTTAGTTAGTTAGTTAGTTAGTTAGTTAGTTAGTTAGTTAGTTAGTTAGTGTACTTAGTGTTTTTTTCATTCAAAAGATGTATTCACATCACGCTGCGCTTTGGTCTCCTCACTATGACGAACGTGACAGAACAACCCACCATAAAAGGACAAAGCAGCGTGATTGGGAGGAACAGCGCTTAATGGAGAAATGGACCCAGGAGAAGGACGAATGGGTAAAAACCTGGTGACCTAACATAATCGTTTGTGGAGCTTTCGGTGTAAAGCATTTTCGAAATCAGACCTTGTGGCTGGATTCAATAGTCAATAGTCATTTAGTTCAGTTACCTTAGCTTTCTTGGGAACAGGAACAATGGTGGCCATCTTGAAGCATGTGGGGACAGCAGACTGGGATAGGGATTGAAGGAATATGTTTTTAAACACACCAGCGAGCTGGTCTGTGCATGCTCTGAGGATGCGGCTAGGGATGCCGGCCCAGACGGCACGTTTAAATGTTTTACTCACTTCGGCCATGGAGAAGGAGAGCCCACAGTCTTTGGTAGCGGGCCTTGTCGGTGGCACTGTATTCGTGTCGGTGGCACTGTATTGTCCTCAAAGTTCAAAGAAGTTGTTTAATTTGTCTGGAAGCAAGACGTCAATGTCCGCGACTGGATTGGTTTTCTTTGTGTAATCCGTGATTGTCTGTAGACCCTGCCACATACGTCTTGTGTTGGAGCCTCTTAATTGCAACTCCACTTTGTCACTATACTGACGTTTTGCTTGTTAGACCCTTGTGGAGGGAATAACCACACTGTTTGTATTCGGCCAGGTTTCCAGTCGCCTGGCCATGATTAAATGCGGTGGTACATGCTTTCAGTTTTGCGCGAATGCTGCCATCAATCCACGGTTTCTGGTTAGGGAAGGTTTTAATAGTCACAGTGGGTACAACATATCCTATACACGTCCTTATGAATTCGCTCATTGAGTCAGCATACAGTGCCTTGCGAAAATATTCGGCCCCCTTGAAGTTTGCGACCTTTTGCCACATTTCAGGCATCAAACATAAAGATATAAAACTGTATTTTTTTGTGAAGAATCAACAAGTGGGACACAATCATGAAGTGGAATGACATTTATTGGATATTTCAAACTTTTTGAACAAATCAAAAACGGAAAAATTGGGCGTGCTAAATTATTCAGCCCCCTTAAGTTAATACTTTGTAGGGCCACCTTTTGCTGTGATTACAGCTGTAAGTCGCTTGGGCTATGCCTCTATCAGTTTTGCACATTGTGGATTGTATTTATCATAATTAGTCATTTAGGTCAACATTGGATCATTCAGAGATCCTCACTGAACTTCTGGAGAGAGTTTACTGCACTGAAAGTAAAGGGGGCTGAATAATTTTGTTATTTTTGATTTGTTAAAAAAGTTTGAAATATCCAATAAATGTCGTCCCACTTGTTGTTGATTCTTCACAAAAAAATACAGTTTTATATCTTTATGTTTGAAGCCTGAAATGTGGCAAAAGGTTGCAAAGTTCAAGGGGGCCGAATACTTTCGCAAGGCACTGTATATGTCAATGTGCTACCCGGAACATATCCCAGTCCACTACAAAATAGCTTCCAATACTCTACTCAGCAAACTGGATGCAGTTTATCACAGTGCCATCCGTTTTGTTACTAAAGCACCTTATACCACCCACCACTGCGACCTGTATGCTCTAGTCGGCTGGCCCTCGCTACATATTCATCGCCAGACCCACTGGCTCCAGGTCATCTACAAGTCCATGCTAGGTAAAGCTCCTCCTTATCTCAGTTCACTGGTCACGATGGCAACACCCACACGAAGCACGCGCACCAGCAGGTGTATCTCACTGATCATCCCTAAAGCCAACACCTCATTTGGCCGCCTTTCGTTCCAGTTCTCTGCTGCCTGTGACTGGAACGAATTGCAAAAATCGCTGAAGTTGGAGACTTATCTCCCTTACCAACTTCAAACATCTGCTATCTGAGCAGCTAACCGATCGCTGCAGCTGTACATAGTCTATCGGTAAATAGCCCACCCAATTTTACCTACCTCATCCCCATACCGTTTATATTTATTTACTTTTCTGCTCTTTTGCACACCAGTATCTCTACCTGCATATGACCATCTGATCATTTATCACTCTAGTGTTAATCTGCAAAATTGTAATTATTTGCCTACCTCATGCCTTTTGCACACAATGTATATAGACTCTCTTTTTTCTACTGTGTTATTGACTTGTTAATTGTTTACTCCATGTGTAACTAACTCTGTGTTGTCTGTTCACACTGCTATGCTTTATCTTGGCCAGGTCGCAGTTGCAAATGAGAACTTGTTCTCAACTAGTCTACCTGGTTAAAAAAAAGAAAAAAGAAAAGGTGCACTTGTGTAATGATCATGCTGTTGAATCAGCTTTTTGATATGCCACACCTGTCAGGTGGATGGATTCAAAGGTGAAAAGCTCACTAACAGGGATGTAATAGAATGTCTGCACAAAATCTGAGAGAAATAAGCTTTTTGTATGGAACATTTCTGGCATCTTTTATTTCAGCTCATGAAACATGGGACCAACACTTACATGTTGCATTTATATTTTTGTTCAGTATAAATGCATATCCCCATTCAAATGGTTGGCATGCAGATGCTGCATGGACTTGTCAACGGTAAAACTTGAAGAATTATCATTCATGATTAACAGTGAGAAATGTTAAGGGAGGATGACCACAAAAATGTGTTTGTAAAGTAGTGGCATAGAAACACATGTACAAAATGTGATTCGGATCTTCAGCTCTGGGGAAAAGGTATCCAGGGACAGGACAGGATGGTTTCATATACAGATCCACAGCCTCTGCTTAATTTTATTGGGCTTCTTTTAGGATTAAAATGAATTGTCCCAATTCAAATTTGCATGATAGCTAAGTAAGATATCTGCCACACAATTGTTTTCTGAATATGTGAATGTGACTGAAATGTTCTGAGAAAAGCAATAACAAGTTGATTTTTTTTCTGTGAAAATGAAATGCATTACAGTATGGGTTTGAATTCCAGCCTATAGTATTGATTTGAGTCCAACATCAAAGTTGTGCATGTGTGAACATTTGTATAGGGAAACATGAAGGTTAAAAAACAACAGAAATACATTGACAAACCAAAATAGGAAACATGGAGATCAACATTTGTTAATGTAAATATGTCACAAATATGTCACAAGAGTTTATAAAACATTTCCCCAACTGAAAATACATCTCAAATAGGTGGCTATGATTACACATATTTAATATTCCTTATTTCCTTTATTGTAATTTTGTTTGATAATCACACTTTATAGTTAATAATAACCAAATGTATGTAAATTATGCACACCATCCTTAAGTGCAAATTAAATAGTCTTATTCCGTGTTTTATAAAATCTGTATCAAAGGCAAAACATTTATCTTTCAGTGACCATGTACTGTATGTCTGAAAGGAACTGTACATTATGTATTAAGTGTACTGTTTGTGGAGCAAATTGATAAATCATAAAAGTGTTTGTGTACATTTATGTTTGTATAAATTGTATTCTTATTTTGCACGTTCACATACAAACACACACACAAACAAACCGCATCGAAAAGAACGTAATAGAAAAAGCGTCTCTGAAGAAAATTAAAGGGAGGAGTAAGTAGTGGTACCACCCGGTAAAGAAGCTTTCTTGAATTAGCACTTGCGCTCTTCCCAGTGTAAACAAAATCTTAAATCCTCTGTTTATCTGTAATCTGACTTGGTCTTTTACCAACCAGGCCCCTTATTCATAATGTAAGGCCCTGACCCACGATGCACAGGTCCGGGTGCGAAGCAGAGTGGGCATTCCCTCTGAAATCTGATTTGCTGTCCCACGACTCGTCTTCTCTGCTTAGCTCGTCCTCCAGCCTATGGGAGTAAAGCGAAGAAGTGGTTTGAGGATTAGAGAAATGGGACAGGTGTGTCAGCAACCAGTTAGCACCGGCTAAAAGAAGCTACCGTGAGTCATAGAGAAGTAATGCATAAGTGATTAGCTAGTTTTGCCTACTATAGTCTACATGGAGACAAATAGACGGCATACAAAAACCCAGTGTTATGATTTCCCAGTGGCAAGATCAGAATAAAACAACACAGAAATACCGTCAAATACATTGTAATTAAAAATGGCACGGTCAGGGTACTTGAATTATTTTGTAATGCTATTTTATATTTAGCATCAGTTTTGTATCTGCTGTAATCTCCTTACGGCTCTTCCATTTTTAATACAAAGCTCCCCTCTCTCCTCTCCTTGACCTTATTTCACCCTGCCCTCTCACCCTCTCTTTATCTTTCAAGCAGACATGTTATGTATAATCTTCAACTATAATTTCTTCTCATAGCTCAACGAAACCAGTAGGAGTCAGGAAAAATAAATAATGATGTCTTAATCCATAAAATTAGCCCTCTATTATTTTTTTTGACTGAATTCACAAAAAGAGTCAAGGCTGCACTTTGAAATACCATTGCAATGATTAAATACTTCCTCTAATCATATGTTTAACGTCAGGTATGAGATAAAATAAAGGTGGAAATCTTTTAACTTCTTTAACATGCACAAAATTAACTGACTTAAAGACATCCTTCTGTGATTTTTTTCCTGTTGAAAAGCGATATCCCAAGTACACACACTAAAGGGTAAAAAAAGAACGTTTTGAGCAAAAATGTAGGGCATTCAGGGACTTGGTCTGATGAGAATTTGTGATGTCATCTGCCTTGTTTTGCCCATTCAGGGACAAAATGAACTTATTTTTTACATTTCTGTTATTACAGGATTTTTGTTACATTTTACACAGATTTTACATACTGTACATGGTACGTTTTTACACAGTTAAATAACAAAGACAAGGGGCCATTGAAAGCCACCCCACCTCCTAGCCCTACATTGCCTTTTGTGAATTAAATCAGGTGTTAAATGAGCTGAAAAGGAGACTGGAGTACGAGGCATAGATCACTTCACCAATCAGGCCTTTATGGTAGAGTGATCAGACGGAAGCCACACCTCAGTAAAAGGCACATGACAGGCCTCTTGGAGCTTGCCTAAAGGCAACTAAAGGAATCTCAGACCATGGGAAACAAGATTCTCTGATCTGATGAAACCAAGATGGAAGCTTTTGGCCTGAATGACACTGTCACGTCTGGAGGAACCCTGGCACCATCCCTACGGTGAAGCACGGTGGTGGCAGCATCATGCTGTGGGGATGTTTTTCAGTGGCAGGGACTGAGAGACTTGTCAGGATCGAGGAAAAGATCAAAGTACAGAGAGATCCTTGATGAAAACAGAGTGCTCAGGACCTCAGACTGGGGTGAAGGTGCACCTTCCAACAGGACAATGACTCTAAGAACACAGCCAAAACAATGCAGGAGTGGAGTAATCGCTGTCAAAGGTGCTTCAACAAAGTACTGAGTAAAGAGTCTGAATACTTATGTAAATGTGATATTTCAGTTATGCTAGAAACATAATTCTATTACACACTTGTTTGTAACAGGACAAATATAAACAAATTATTATTTAGAGGATGATAATCACATTATGAAAACAGTGAATTATCTTGGTTCATATTGTTTCCTTCTTAGTGATCCTATACTGTGCTACAGTGGGGAGGGAGTGTTGACTACAAAGACAGTGACAAGAGGCTTTCCCCTGTAAAACAAATACACATTGCAACACCCTTAATCATGGGCATGTATTTAATTTGCAAGGTAATTAATTAGCAGTATTTTGCGTTTTGAAAGAGAGATTTAGACAGAGGGAAACATTGACACTCACCCGTGTATGCTGATGGCCGGCTCACTCCCACAAGTCTCTGCAAATGAGACGATGGGTGCCCTGGACGGCAGGCTTAGACTGGGCCTCCTGTCCGAGTGGCTGCGTCGGATGAAAGGCTTGGGCCCTCGCACAGACGTAGGCAGCCTACCACGATTTCCCCAGGAAAGCGGGACAACACTACCACTGATGGAGGCCCAAGCCTGGGGGGGGCAGGGTACTGGGCAAGGCTGGGCCTCAAACAGTGAGGAAGAGGCCGGGCAGAAAACAGAGCGAGCGTTACTGATCAACTGAGAGATAGCTGAAGCACCTGGGCTGGAGTCCTTGCTGCTGTTCTCCCGTTTCCATCTTTGTACCCTTGGGGACGTTGGTGGTGAGGGTGCCTTGAAAGAATGTGTGGAGTCAGAAGAGCTGGAGTTTGGGGTCAGTACTTTTCTTGAGGCAGGTGGGCTTGGAAGTCTTCTCTGAAGCGGTGGTGGGGTGGGAAGTTTGCGAATGGCCGGAGGGCTGTTTGTGGATGGGGGCGTAGGCTGCTTTCTGAAGGTGATGGGACTGGGTAATCTTCGATGCAAGCCACTTGGGGTTGAAGGCGTGGAAGGCAGCATTCGGATTCTAGATACAGGCGGGGTAGCAGGTGGTTGGCTACTGATGGTTGAAGTGGGAGGCACTGTCTCAGAAGGACTGTCATCTCCCTGTCTCCCTCCTGATGCTGCTCGATTGGGAGAGGACCTTTTGGGCACAGAATGACCTTTCTCAATAGGAGACTCTGAGGAGTGCCGCAAATGGATGATTTTTCTAGCTTGCTTGTAGAGAGTGGCCGCCTCCTCTGTCTCAGGGTCTACCTCCAGCTGAGGCTCATCGTTGCTAACTCTGGAACTAGCAGAGATATCCCGCCTTACAGTCCGGGCAGGAAACATGCTGCTAGACCCCTGGGGCAGGTTGCCTCTGCTGGGTAGGACTGACACAGAACGCATGGAGGCACGCATCTTCTGAGATGCTGTAGCCCTCTTGGGAACAGGGGATCGACCTCTACTTGCAATCCCATCATCTACATCGCTAACTGTGAGGCTCTGTGCACCTTCAAAGGAATTGTCCATCAAGACCTCAAGAGGAGGGGGTGGCAGACTTTCAAGGTCCAAATCATATGTCCTACAACTGCTGACCCCACTGTTCATTATGGCTTCAGTGTCACCTACTCCAGGCATAACGTGAACACCACACTTTCGAACCCCTTTAAGAGGCCCCAACCCTTTGGATGCCTCTTGTTTGGGCTCTTCCACCCCCTGGCTGAAGGAGTCAATCAGTCTTTTGACAGAATTCCTTCCCCGAAACAGTCCTGAGCATGGACGATGTGACAATGAAGGGCTAGGAGGTGGGGTGGCTTTCAATGGCCCCAATGTAGGGCTAGGTGGTGGGGTGGCTTTCAACGGTCCCTTGGTGCTTTTCTTGTCTTTATTTTTCTCCTCAATGTCCTTGCCTGCCCTGTGTTCCCCAGAGTCATGCTTCATAAGCCCTGCAATGTCCTGGATTGGAAGAATGTTGTTGTTCCTCTGCAGGGTAGGGCACAGACGATTGGATGCTGGGGACGTCGCAGAATCTCCTGGGTTCTGTTTAGTGAGACCTGCCTTGGTATTCCCCTCCGTCCTGCCTTTGCTCATCCTCTCTAGCATCTGACTAAGATCCTTCTGTGTCCTCTCTAGTTCAATCAGTGTTGGATCTTCACCTTTGCTGCGAACGGATTCTGCAGACTGTGAACGGTGCTCTTTAGGAACAGTGGTCTTTTTAATTTCCCTCCGTACAGAGGCTGCTCGTTGGGGCCTTTTTGGTGATCCCCCCTCTGTCCACTGGCACCTGGTCTTGGGGCTGTCTGTTGGTTTAGTTTTGGCACTGTCACGTTGTGAGGGAACAAATCGAATCCGACCACTTATGGCATCTTTCATTTTCAGGGTCATTTCCACATTTTGAGGGTTTTCTATGCGCTTGGGTACCAGGCGACAAGGTTGCTGGTTAGGACCAGATAGTGAGGCGTTAGATCGCGTCCTGCCACCTTGTCCCTCTTCTTCCCCCTCATCATCATCACCCTGCTCCTCACCATTGTCTAAGGAGGCAGATCCTTTATCCATTATGGTGCACACTGAGTCTATGGAGTTTAGGGAGTTGCTGTGGCTCACTTTCTTAATAAACTTTTGCCTTGGTGCCCCTTGCTGGACTGGGCTAGCATTAATGCCAAAAGGACTGTAAGGAGTGGTTCGGTTGGACCCAGTGGACTCACAGCTTTCACAACGGAGTCGTCTTTCAGAACCAGCTAGTGACTCGCTTTCAGCCCCAATTCCGCTGTCCTCACTGAACAATCCAGAGTCCTCTGGTCCGGGCTTACGAAGTGAGGCAGCCTCAATACGAGTCAGCAACTGCATCAGTCTTGTCTCCGCTGCATGCTTGGCTTTTAATTTATCCTCCAGCAGCTCAGAGACAGAGGTAAAGTACTCAGCTGCCTCCTCCAAGGCAGAGTCCCCAATGCCACCCACAGACTGGCCCACATTTTGCATCCTTTGAGTGGTATACTGAAGTAGCTGCTGCAAGAGATCTGGTGGAGGCTCAGCATTGATGGAACCAGATTTGAGAGGGGGAGAACTGGATAGGTTTTTCATTGGGCTTGGCCAGGCGAGATGCTCCCCATTGTCCTTCAGAAGCCTTTCACCCTCATCTGCCATTTCCTCCAGCCCTCGGTTGATTTCGTCGTAGCGCATAGCCATGAAGGTCACCATTGGCTGCACAGACATCTGGGTCTGGGTTGCTTGGTCCAGTAGCCCCAGTAGAATCTCATATTTGCTGATACTTGGGTTTAAAAAGGCATAAGCAGCCTGGTGGGCTTTCACTAAAGGTTCCGGAAAGTCAACTTTCTGCTCCACAAGGGGAGCTTTATTCTCCTTCTCTTTCTTTTTAGCTGACTTGACTCCTTTACAATTTTTCTTTGGCTTTCGTCCACCCTTTTTGTCAGCCATATCTTGCTTGTCTCCTTGTTTCTCTTTTCCATGTTGCCCTGTCTTATCTGTCTCTTGAGTCCCCACTTTTTTATCCAGGATGACCCCCTCTGGAACCAACTCAGTCAGGGAGGGTCTCCTTTTCTGTGGGGTTGAAGGTGCTTCCTTCTGAACAGATTGGGTCTGCCCAGCCAGTCTCCTTTCCCCATCTCTCCTCTCCCAAGTGTCTCCTGTTCCAGAGGAGCCTCCACTCCCTCCACAATCAGACTGGGACTCCACTATGCTCTCTTTGCCCCCTGGTTGTAGTGTCCTGCCCCTCCCAAAGGTGCCATGAGCCACAAAATTGTTACCTTTAGATGGGGAGCATCCCATTGCAGCTGCTCAATTGATGTTTATATCCTGAGGGAACAAGATCTTGGCGAAATTCCCACAAATGCGGAAGGAAAGAAACATCCACAAATGAAAGAAAATAATAGCCAAGGCCCTTAGCTACAAGCTGCAGCTGTCATTTTCAAATAGCTCCAATCCCCAAGAGAGTCATTGAGTCTGTCAGGTTCTTTATCCTTACAAAAAATACATCAACCAACACGAAACAGCGACAAATCCACAAATCCAATGGACAAATCCATTTTGAGTGTCCCATTTTCTCGCCTATCATACATAGGCTACAATGACATATCCGCATACCTGTTTTCATGTTTTTCTGTTGATTCCCTTTGCATAACGTCAACATCTCACAGCTAGTCCTATGGAAGAGCAGCCCTGTCTGTGTACCTTGTAGAGGACGAGCAGCTGAAAGGATTAGATAGGCTTTTAGTGAACTCCACAGTATGCACATATGGCACCTTAAAGCAAAGAGAAACTCACACACTTCTAAGACCTTAAGCTCATTAAGGTAATCACGGCTGCTTTCAGGTGGCTTTTTATAGAACACACAACAATATCTCTCTGTTTAGTGTCCCAGTCAAACTCAATGGACTGCCAAAGGATATCGTATATACACTACCAAGTAACATGGACCGAATGCTCAAAATCAACTCCTACATTCTTATTGTTATATCAACTATTACAAGTGAATAAATTCTGAGGTTTTCAATTGAACTCCAACTCAAAGACTTTGATCATGCACATCATTATGCATTCCACAGTATACATGCAATCAATAATTGGGTGTGTTTGTAAAATCAGGCTACTCATCACAAGGAAAATAACAATAAATGATTGCTTCATACAAGACTCATCAAGTTGAATCTTTCCACTGCCATGTATTATCACAGTAATACTGACACTCAAGTTAACAGTTTGCCAGGAGTGCTGAGGTCATGTTGGCTGGCAGACAGCGAGAACATCCCATTGTTCCACAGGTTGATAGTGCTCTTTCATTGTATTTGTTCCCCTGTTTACATTGTTTGCTGTTAGTGTGGTCATTGTACTGTTGTAGATCTTATTCGTTCATATTTTAAATAAAATTACATTTATTATGTTACATTCTTTTTTGTTATTCTCCACCCATTGATACCAGTATATGCGCTTGCTTATTCATGGATGATTTTTGCGAATTTATTTGGATAATAAGTAACCTCAGAATCACGGAAACCATCATAACTACAGTGACAAAACGGTCTGCTATGGTGTTTTCGACTACGATTAAACCTCAAGTAGAGATTGCGGTAGCACTATCTTAAGTGTACATTAACCTTAACATGTAACTAAGTAGTATTTATGTATTAATAACATAGTAGAAGTGTAATTACTATGTATGTACACAAGGGTTTAGCGGTATAGGTTATTACACAAGTGGAACAAGGTCATGTAATTACAAATCTGCTTGTCGGAGGTTATTCCACATGTGTAATTACTCATTATTTATTTATGTAATTTCAAGATGCATTGTTCAAAATGTAACTAAGATGTTCTGTATTTACACTTTTGCAGTCTGCTGTGTAGAACGATGTTAACAATGCATCCTATTATGTAACTACATAAATCACTAGCACCAAAATAAGAGACTAGGACTAGTGGTGTTGGAGGCCAGTAGGAGGCACTCTTTCCTCTGGTCTAAAAAATATCCCAATGCCTCAGGGCAGTGATTGGGGACACTGCCCTGTGTAGGGTCCCGTCTTTCGGATGGGACGTTAAACGGGTGTCCTGACTCTTTGAGGTCATTAAAGATCCCATGGCACTTACTGTAAGAGTAGTGGTGTTAACCCCGGTGTCCTGGCTAAATTCCAAATCCGGCCCTCAAACCATCATGGTCACCTAAAAATCCCCAGTTTACAATTGGCTCATTCGTCCCCCTCCTCTCCCCTGTAACTATTCCCCAGGTCGTTGCTGTAAATGAGAATGTGTTCTCAGTCAACAAATCTGGTAAAACAACAAATAAATAAAAATAAAAAATCAGCTGTTGTAACAATGCATCATAATATGTAATCTTCTTACATATAAGTCACTAGCACCAAAATAAGATACAACAGCTGATGGAGTCATAGCCTAACAATGCATCCTATTATGTAACCTGGTTACATGTACAGTGGGGCAAAAAAGTATTTAGTCAGCCACCAATTGTGCAAGTTCCCTCACTTAAAAAGATGAGAGGCATGTAATTTTCATTATAGGTACACTTCAACTATGACAAAAAAATCCAGAAAATCACATTGTAGGATTTTTAATTAATTTATTAGCAAATTATGGTGGAAAATAAGTATTTGGTCAATTGCAAAAGTTTATCTCAATACTTTGTTGGCAATGACAGAAGTCAAACGTTTTCTGTAAGTCTTCACAAGGTTTCCACACACTGTTACTGGTATTCTGGCCCATTCCTCCATGCAGATCTCCTCTAGAGCAGTGATGTTTTGGGGCTGTTGCTGGACAACACATACTTTAAACTCCCTACAAAGATGTTCTATGGGGTTGAGATCTGGAGACTAAGTAGGCCACTCCAGGACCTTGAAATGCTTCTTACGAAGCCACTCATTCGTTGCCCGGGCGGTGTGTTTGGGATCATTGTCATGCTGAAAGACCGAGCCACGTTTCATCTTCAATGCCCTTGCTGATGGAAGGAGGTTTTCACTCAAAATCTCACGATACATGGCCCCATTCATTCTTTCCTTTACACAGATCAGTCGTCCTGGTACATTTGCAGAAAAACAGCCCCAAAGCATGATGTTTCCACCCCCATGCTTCACAGTAGGTATGGTGTTCTTTGGATGCAACTCAGCATTCTTTGTCCTCCAAACGCGACGAGTTGAGTTTTTACCAAAAAGTTATATATTGGTTTCATGTGACATTCTCCCAATCTTCTTCTGGATCATCCAAATGCTCTCTAGCAAACTTCAGACGGGCCTGGACATGTACTGCCTTAAGCAGGGGGACACGTCTGGCACTGCAGGATTTGAGTCCTTGGCGGTGTAGTGTATTACTGATGGTAGGCTTTGTTACTTTGGTCCCAGCTCTCTGCAGGTCATTCACTAGGTCCCCCCGTGTGGTTCTGGGATTTTTGCTCACCGTTCTTGTGATCATTTTGACCCCACTGGGTAAGATCTTGCATGGAGCCCCAGATCGAGGGAGATTATCAGTGGTCTTGTATGACTTTCATTTCCTAATAATTGCTCCCACAGTTGATTTCTTCAAATCAAGCTGCTTACCTATTGCAGATTCAGTCTTCCTAGCCTGGTGCAGGTCTACAATTTTGTTTCTGGTGTCCTTTGACAGCTCTTTGGTCTTGGCCATAGTGGAGTTTGGAGTGTGACTGTTTGAGGTTGTGGACAGGTGTATTTTATACTGATAACAAGTTCAAACAGGTGCCATTAATACAGGTAACGAGTGGGGGACAGAGGACCCTCTTAAAGAATAAGTTACAGGTCTGTGAGAGCCAGAAATCTTGCTTGTTTGTAGGTGACCAAATACTTATTTTCCACCATAATTTGCAAATAAATTCATAAAAAAATCCTACAATGTGATTTTCTGAATTTTTCCCCCCTCATTTTGTCTGTCATAGTTGAAGTGTACCTATGATGAAAATTACAGGCCTCTCTCATCTTTTTAAGTGGGAGAACTTTGCACAATTTGTGGCTGACTAAATAGTTTTTTGCCCCACTAACTACATTTGTCACTACCACCTAAATAAGCGAGGCTCGGACTCTGTCAGCTGTTGTAACGTTGCACCATGATTGGCTCAGTGTTCTGTCACTCATGGGGACACTACGCCAAGTCTAAGGGTAGAGCTCGAAAATTCTAGCCCCTTGGGTGCTGCCATAGCGTTACATTAGAAGTGCACATCCAAGAAGGCTCCAAGTCAACGGCCACAGATAAAATTACATGAAATCACATATCTCTGGTATCTTTGATTGGACTGTCAATATCATACTTTCAATATCTTAGCTAGCAGTCATCATCATGAACCAAGTCAACAATCTACTTGCAAATCCTTTTTAATCCTTGTCATATGAAGATGGGAAACTGGGAAAATATGTTTTGAACTTTCGTCCAACTCTGAAATGTAAATCAGGAACTCAGGCCTTTTTCTAGAGCTACGCCCTGAAGATCACTGACGTCATCATGAGTTGTCTTGAAAGCACCATAAATCCAGAGAATGCCCGACTTTGATTAAAGTTTGATGACAAAATTTGCCCACGAAGGTCCGCCACGCCACTTTCCTGTCCAAGTGAGCACAGTACAAAAAGATGAGCCCACAAATGTCTTGTATGCTGCTGCATAAATTATGGAATATGCCATGGAGATACTGTATGTATATTGTAGCTAAGGATGTAATACTAAGTGTATATTGTGTAGTAAACTGTTAGTAGCCCATTTAACTCACCCAAATAATTTGGTCTATTTTGACCTCTTAATTTCACCTACTGTTCTGACTTGGTGGTGTACATGTTGCCTATAATCTGTTTTTGAGAAATGTAATCATCGAATATTGTAAGAGCTTTCATTGTCTGCTTATATGCCCCCTTTATTTATCCTACGGTTCTGACATGGTGTACACTGGGAGAACACTGTAAGAATGACTCATGTTCTGAATTCTGTCACTGTACATTTCAAAAGTGCTGAACAAATTGCTATATTGACTACGTCCGTCCTAGCTTGCTCATTAATGTCTTAATCGAGATGACGGATTACCTCTTATCCGGTTGTCATCCCCTTCTGCCAGGCCTGGGCAAAGGCCGGCCCGTGGAATCATTCTCAGATCACATAAAGAATTTGCGATAGTAAAGTTTTGAAAAAAGTATTTGTTATTCAATTAAATCCCAATGAATACTCACCTTTGTGTAATGATTTAACTCCCACCATTTGACATCAACATATTTTTGTATTGAGGTATCAGGGAAAGCTGTGTGCAAAGAGAGCATCGCTGTCTTGAAAGACTACAACTTGTCCTGACACTTCCAGACGAAGAATGCATAGAATTATATGAATATGAGAATTGCTTTCTCAGTTGCAAAAGCTGCAAGGACCTTTCACAAAACTGCACTCAGCAAACGACCAAGTTGTGAGAGCTGGCTATGCACTGTCCCACAAAATTACTAAACATAGCAAGCCATTCATTAAGGGTGAATTGCCCTGACAAGAAAGAGCTGTTTGAAAATGTTTCCCTGTCGAAACAGTGACACGGCGTGGTGAGGACATCGCAGAGAATATGGAACAACAGTTGAAAGACAAGGCAAAGGATTTCACATACAGCGTTTTTCCTATTTTGTTGCATGACAACCTGTCATTTAAATAGATTTTTATTTGTATTTAATGTAGTGGACATACACAAAATAGTCCAAATTGGTGAAGTGAAATGAAAAAATTACAAGTTACAAAAAATGCAAAAAAAATGCTCAACTGAAAAGTGGTGTGTGCATATGTATTTACCCCCTTTTATATGAAGCACCTAAATGAGATCTGGCGCAACCAATTACCTTCAGAAGTCGCATAATTAGTTGACTAAAGTCCACCTGTGTGCAATCTAAGTGTCACATGATCTGTCACATGATCTCAGTATATATACGCCTGTTCTGAAAGGCCCCAGAGTCTGCAACACCACTAAGCAAGCGACACAATGAAGACCAAGGAGCTCTCCAAACAAGTCAGGGACAAAGTTGTGGAGAAGTACAGATCAGGTTTGGGTTTAAAAAAATATCCAAAACTTTGAACATCCCTCGGAGCACCATTTAAATCCAGTATTTAAAAATAGAAAAAATATGGCACATCAACAAACCTGCCAAGAGAGGGCCGCCCACCAAAACTCACGGACCCAGGCAAGGAGGGTATTAATCAGAGGCAACAAAGAGACCAAAGATAACCCTGAAGGAGCTGCAAAGCTCCACCGCAGGAGATTGGAGTATCTGTCCATAGGACCACTTTAAGCCGTACACTCCACAGAGCTGGGCTTTACAGAAGAGTGTCCAGAAAAAAAGCCATTGCTTAAATAAAAGAAATGTGTAAGACTCCCCATACATATGGAAGAAGGTACTCTGGTCACAAGAGACTAAAATTTATATTTTTGGCCATCAAGGAAAACACTATGTATGGCGCAAACCCAACAGCTCTCATCCCCCAAGAAACACATCCCCCAGCCAATTAATCCACACATAAAACAGTCAACCGAATCGTTTCTAGTCATCTCTGTTCCTTCCAGGCCTTTTCTTCTCTTGACTTTATATTGCGATTGGCATCTTTCATAAATTAGGTGCATTACCGCCACTGACCTCGTTCGTCTTTCAGTCACCGACGAGGAGATGGCATGTGGGTACCTGCTTTTATAAACCAATGAGGAGATTGGAGAGGCAGGACTTGCAGCGCGATCTGCGTCAGAAAAAGAACTGATTTCTATATTAGCCCTTGGCACTCGTGAGCAGTGTGGGTTCAATAATTTAATAACATAGACTTCTAAAATTATTTTGCAACGCGAGTGGTGCGGTCAGCGATGTTCTTTTCATCACTTACAGGCTGATGATTCCCGTGACAATTTCGCTGTTTAGCTAATAAAATTAAAACATTAATTTGAACTACCATTGGGTACCTTAACATTAACATTACTACGTTTCAGAAATGGCTAAGAAAACATTGTAATCTGTTTACCTTACAGATCACAAAGTCAGCAAATGTCCACTCCATTCATATGTAAATCAGTTTGATTCAAATAGTGGCTTGTCTAGCTGTCATGTTTTTATTTTAATCTGCCCTTCCCTTATCTACACTGAAATAATATCATTTTATTAGTACTCTATTCTGATTTTTTTTCGATCTCGCATAGCTTATAAGTACACCCTTGTGGTTGAATGTATATGTATCTATTGTAGGTCCCAGGATACAACAATGAATAATGCCGAACAAATAAATACCATCAAATGATACCTTACAATAATGAACACCTTGTGAAACAGCTGTGAAAACCAACCTGGCAATATTTTAATACATAAACTTTGATCGTTTTTGGTATAGTTTGTCATTCATTTATTTTCTGATTTTTTTGTGCACTCACATGGCAAATCAGACGAAAATACTGAATTCTGGTGTGTGGAATATAGAGGAGGTGGTTGCTATATGGGTGGAAGGTTCTGGCTGTCACTTATAAAATTATGTGATTGATAAACAACATTTTATTTCACTTGCCCAGCTGTCCACCTCCTTGACAATTCCCCACTCTGAAATGGCCAGTATGCATCTCGGCCAGCACGGCCTCCTGAAGTTAACTGCTTAATGTTACCCTGAATTGCGAATTTCTCTGAATGTTGCGCCTCTTGTCGAGATCAGTGGTGCCAGCATAGTACTTCGCCTGGTTGGAATCTCCTCGAGGGATGCCATTGAAGTGCAAGCTACATACAATCAGAAAGCTGCAAAAACAGTTACAGTAGCTTGCTTGTTAGCTAAATAAAACTGTCTGGCCAGCTACTGTAGCTGACTTGGCAGGCTGCGGTATATAACTAAGTACAGTAGCTAGCAACGTAAATCTAACAACAGCTTAAATGATGTATACCTTTTTAACAATGTTCTTATGTCAAGACAAATTCATTATAAAGAAAGTGTTTTCTTTCCAGTCTTTTCTGTCCTCTGAAACTGCAGGTGGTCAGGTCAGGAGGTTGTCACCGTCAAAAACACCTTCCTCAGAGAGCAATTCTGAAGAAATAATTTTGCACTAACTGAGCGAGTGTTTATGCGGTAAAATAGAACTGCCTGTGTCCTCCTTCCTTCGCGACAGCTGCGATGTAAAATAGAGCCAAGCAACCAGCATAGCAACATTTAAATGCCTTGGTTCATTATTTAATCTGGTCAGAATGTTGAAAGTTCTAGCAACAGCCCTAGCAACAGAAGCTAGAACTTATCGAATTCCACTGTGACATAGAGGGGGACACTATTTGGCCGGGGGACACTATTTGGCATGACAGGCCCTAGAGTCCAATAGAACTCATGTAGAATCTTGAAGTTAGTGAGCTGAGTTAGACAAAATCTTTAACCAGGTATCATGCTCAATTTCACATTTAAGATCAGTTTGCCATTGTCCTAAGAGTAAAAAATGGCTGCTTTATATTAAATTCCAAATACTCCACTATTGGATTTCTTTTCTGGATTTAATTGACAGCTGGTTAACAGACATTCCCTCAATTGTAAATATTTCCAGAAATGTCCCTTGTCATATTTTTGCACCAAATCAGAGTATGACATAAGATCACCTATATTCCATTCATTATTTCCAAGTACACTAATTTCTTTCCTATCCATACACCAGGATTATGACACAATGATGAGTTTTTTTTGTTTTAATGCGAAATTCCACATATCTTATGTACGACTCTCCATATCTATTTTGAGTGTAACAACATTGGATTGGGAGTTTCAAGAAGCCTTTCCACAGAAATATGATGTGACAGAATATTAACAGGGTTGAAAGGAGACTTTAGTTCTCGTTATATTATGATCCAGTCCAGAACAGCATCCTCGTTACTCCAGTGCTTTGCCAATTTAGCCATTTCAAATGATAGATTATACAATTCTGGTAAAGCCAAGCCTCCTCTATCCCTTTGCGAACACATCTTATTCATATTAATTCTGTTTTTTCTTGTCCCAAAAAATCTTAAATTATCTTGTCATATTGCTTAAAATACAAGTCTGGGGTATTCATAGGTAATATTGCAGAGATACAATTGAATTATGGAACAACAACCATTTTAATCACTTTCTTTTACCCTGTTTCTAAATTGGTCTTAATCTTAAGTAGTAATGTTTAAAGATTATGTCCCACCGCTTCCTCCAGATTTGAACTCAATACCCAAAAATGTCATCCCAATGGGGAACCATTTGAAATGAAATGGAGTGACTGTTCTGGAGTGACATATGGCATTAATTGGCATTGCCTCTGACATCCAATTAATTGTATAACCTGACAGACTAGAATATGATTCAATACATGATTCAATTGCAGCAGAGACTGAAGTGGATAGGTGATCAGCAGCAGAATATCTTCTGCAAAAATAATCAGCTTGTGCACTGTACCTGCTCCATGAACAGCCTTAATTTCCGGTTCTGCTCTTATGACTATTGCAAGAGGTTCTAAAGCTATAATAAAGAAGAGAAGAGAGAGTGAACAGCCCTGCCTTGTACCTCTAGAAAGGCTGAAAAAAGGAGACATAATTCCATTCGTAAATACTGTTGCTTAGTCAGGTCCAAAATGGGGGCTGGGGGCATTGTTAGGCCTTAGTTACTTTCAAATTAGTAGGGCTATGTTACTCTTGTCCATAAAAATACTCAGATATACAGTTACGTTCAGAAGTTTACATACACCTTAGCCAATTACATTTATACTCAGTTAAGCACAATTCCTGACATTTAATCCAAGTAAAAATTACCTGATTTAGGTCAGTTAGGATCACCACTTTATTTTAAGAATGTGAAATGTCAAAATAATAGTAGTGATTTATTTCAGCTTTATTTCTTTCATCACATTCCCAGTGGGTCAGAAGTTTACATACCCTCAATTAGTATTTGGCAGCATTGCCTTTAAATTGTTTGACTAGGGTCAAACGTTTCAGGTAGCCTTCCACAAGCTTCCCACAATACGTTGAGTGAATTTTGGCCCATTCCTCCTGACAGAGCTGGTGTAACTGAGTCAGGTTTGTAGACCTCCTTGCTCGCACATGCTTTTTCAGTTCTGCCCACAAATGTACTACAGGATTGAGGTCAGGGCTTCGTGATGGCCACTCCAATACCTTGAATGTGTTGTCCTTAAGCCATTTTGCCACAACTTTGAATGTATGCTTGGTCACTGTCCATTTGGAAGACCCATTTTCTATTTTGTGAAGTGCACAAGTCCCTCCAACAGCAAAGCACCCCCACAACATGAGGCTCCGTTCTTCAGCTTGTAATCCTCCCCCTTTTCCTCCAAACATAACGACGGTCATTATGGCCAAACTATTCTATTTTTGTTTCATCAGACCAGAGGAAATTTCTCCAAAAAGTACAATCTTTGTCCCCATGTGCAATTAGACCGTAGTCTGTCTTTCTTATGGTGGTTTTGGAGCAGTGGCTTCTTCCTTGCTGAGCAACCTTTCAGGTTATGTAGATATAGGACTCGTTTTACTGTGGATATATACTTTTGTACCTGTTTCCTACAGCACCTTCACATGGTAATTTGCTGTTGTTCTGGGATTGATTTGCACTTTTTGCAACAAAGTATGTTTATCTCTAGGAGACAGAAGGCGTCTCCTTCCTGAACAGTATGACGGCTGCGTGGTCCCATGGTGTTTATACTTGCAAACTATTGTTTTTACAGATGAACGTGGTACCTTCAGGCATTTGGAAATTGCTCCCAAGGATAAACCAGACTTGTGGAAGTCTACAATTGTTTTCTGAGGTCTCTGCTGATTTCTTTTAATTTTCCCATGATGTCAAGCAAAGAGGCACTGAGTTTGAAGGTAGGCCTTGAAATATATCCACAGGTACACCTCCAATTGACTCAAATTATGTTAATTAGCATATCAGAAGCTTCTAAAGCCATGATATTTTCTGGAATTTTCCAAGCTGTTTAAAAGGCACAGTCAACTTAGCGTATGTGAACTAGTCACCTACTGGAATTGTGATACAGTGAATTATAAGTGAAATAATCTGTCTGTAAACCATTTTTGTAAAATTACTTGTGTTAGGCACAAAGTAGATGTCCTAACCGACTTGCCAAAACTATAGTTTGTTAACAAGAAATGTGTGGAGTCGTTGAAAAACTAGTTTTAATGACTCCAACCTAAGTGTATGTAAACTTCTGAGTGGCTATCCATCTTTCACACTGTGCTAAATAAAGCCAGTTTGTTATTTAGAATGATTTATTTCTGTTTAACAGGGAGAGAAAACAAAAGCCCACCGTGCCTATTTTTCGAAAATCATCAGTCCACATGTCATGTATAAATCCCCCATTGTATTTACCCAAATTCTCTCTTAACTCCAGGACCACTGAGTTTTTTGTTTGTTGCCTAATGCAGGACTCTCAGACTGAAAACACCTCCATTAATTAACAAAAATACTTTGTACCACAGTTTAGAATGCCAGAATGCCACCATCTACCACTACTGGTTGCGGCATAAGATCAAAACTATTAAAGGAAGAACCACTGTACACAGTGTGAAAGCTCTTCAAGTTACAATATTTTTGTTATAATTTTTATACAATTTTCACAAAATATACATTAATTTCCCATATTTCATGAATCCGCACATCCGGATGCTAGAAATATTGTCCCAGTGTTCACTTTTGGACTATTGAAAATATGAGACAGATATTTCTATCTCACTACTAAAGAGTCGAGAGAGAACGTTTCCCTCCTCTAGTGATTTTCAGGTTATGACGTGTCATAAAACCTCCACATCAATCCCCCTACGGGTGCGAGAGGTCTGGTGGATGTTGATCCATTGTAACTTGATCTTTGGATCCTCACAGGAGAGTCCTGCCAGCATGGGGTGGAGGGGCAAGACCATGCAGGATCTTAAAGATAAGTCTTGAAGCTAGCCAGACTAAATATCAAATCAAATGTATTTATAAAGCCCTTCTTACATCAGCTGATATCACAAAGTGTTGTATGGTAATCCAGGTGTAGAAGCACGGTGGCTAGGAAAAACTCCATAGAAAGGTCAGAACCTAGGAAGAAACCTAGAGGAAGCAAGCTATGAGGGGTGTCCAGTCCTCTTCTGGCTGTGCCGGGTGGAGATTATAACAGAACATGGCCAAGATGTTCAAATGTTCATAGATGACCAGCAGGGTCAAATAATAATAAACACAGTGGTTGTCAGGAGTAACTGTCAGTTGGCTTTTCATAGCCGATCATTCAGAGCATCTTTACTCCTCCTGCTGTCTCTAGAGAGTTGAAAACAGCAGATTTGGGACAGGTAGCACATCTGGTGAACAGGTCATGGTTCCATAACCGCAGGCAGAACAGTTGAAACTGGAGCAGCAGCATGGCCAGGTGGACTGGGGACAGCAAGGAGTCATCAAGCAAGGTAGTCCTGAGGCATGGTCCTAGGGCTCAGGTCCTCCGAGAGAGGGAAAGAGAGAGAGCATACTTAAATTCACACAGGACACCGGATAAGACAAGAGAAATACTCCATACATAACAGACTGACCCTAGCCTCCTGACACAAACTACTGCAGCATAAATACTGGAGGCTGAGACAGGAGGGGTCGGGAGACACAGTTGCCCCATCTTGACGATACCCCCGGACAGGGCCAAACAGGCAGGATATAACCCCACCCACTTGCCAAAGCACAGCCCCCAGACCACTAGAGGGATATCTCCAACCACCAACTTACCATCCTGTTACAAGGCCGAGTGTAGCCCACAAAGATCTCCGCCACAGCACAAACCAAGGAGGGGGCGGGGGCAACCAGGACAGGAAGATCATGTCAGTGACTCAACCCCCTCAACGCACTCCTCCTTGGGAGGGCATGTAAGAGCACCAGTAAGCCAGTGAATCAGCCCCTGTAATAGGGTTAGAGGCAAAGAATACCCGTGGAAAGACGGGAACCGGTGAGGCAGAGATAGCAATGGGGGTTCGTTGCTCCAGTGCCTTTCCGTTCACCTTCACACTCCTGGGCCAGACTACACTCAATCATAGGACCTACTGAAGAGAGGAGTCTTCAATAAAGACTTAAAGGTTGAGACCAAGTCAGTCTCTCACATGGGTAGGCAGACCATTCCATAAAAATGGAGCTCTAGAGGAGAAAGCCCTGCCTTCAGCTGTTTTGCTTAAATAAATTGTTTGTAAATTATATGACAATGGTGGTAACTGTTTGGTTTGTTATCAAAAATCTTAAGTGTTTGTAGAGTGATTCAATTAGTTTCAGAATAGTTGCTCCTGCTTGTGACCAGCATGTGAGGCAATATCTCAGATGTGAGAAGATCATAGCATGCATATATAGTTTGGTGACATACAGGTAATGGAAAGGTTTTATAAACACAAAGTTGGATAATCCAAACTTGATCACCACCTTCACATGTTTCTTAAATGTCAAGTTGGAGTCCAAAATGACACCGAGAGACCTGAAGTTAGACACAACTTTCAGATAACAAGAACAGCTATTTGGGAAGAATCAATGGATTTATTAGAGAACATACAAACAGTCTTGTCGATATGCAAAAATGTGTTAGTCATCCATTTAGAAACATGTACCATAGTGTCACGATCGTCATATGGAGTAGACCAAAGCGCAGCATGGTGTGAATCCATTCTGTTATTGAATGACAAAAGAACACTTAAACAAAAACCGACCGTGACACTATGACAATGAGTGCGGGCAACTACACATAGACAATAACCCACGAACTACAATACAACACAGGCTACCTAAATATGGTTCCCAATCAGAGACAACGACAAACACCTGCCACTGATTGAGAACCATATCAGGCCAAAACACATAGAAATAGACATTTACATTACATTTACATTTAAGTCATTTAGCAGACGCTCTTATCCAGAGCGACTTACAAATTGGTGCATTCACCTTATGACATCCAGTGGAACAGCCACTTTACAATAGTGCATCTAAATCTTTTAAGGGGGGAGAGAAGGATTACTTTCAGGTTTCAGGTGTCTCCGGAAGGTGGTGATTGACTCCGCTGTCCTGGCGTCGTGAGGGAGTGTGTTCCACCATTGGGGAGCCAGAGCAGCGAACAGTTTTGACTGGGCTGAGCGGGAACTGTACTTCCTCAGTGGTAGGGAGGCGAGCAGGCCAGAGGTGGATGAACGCAGTGCCCTTGTTTGGGTGTAGGGCCTGATCAGAGCCTGGAGGTACTGAGGTGCCGTTCCCCTCACAGCTCCGTAGGCAAGCACTATGCTCTTGTAGCGGATGCGAGCTTCAACTGGAAGCCAGTGGAGAGAGCGGAGGAGCGGGGTGACGTGAGAGAACTTGGGAAAGTTGAACACCAGGCGGGCTGCGGCGTTCTGGATGAGTTGTAGGGGTTTAATGGCACAGGCAGGGAGCCCAGCCAACAGCGAGTTGCAGTAATCCAGACGGGAGATGACAAGTGCCTGGATTAGGACCTGCGCCGCTTCCTGTGTGAGGCAGGGTCGTACTCTGCGGATGTTGTAGAGCATGAACCTACAGGAACGGGCCACCGCCTTGATGTTAGTTGAGAACGACAGGGTGTTGTCCAGGATCACGCCAAGGTTCTTAGCGCTCTGGGAGGAGGACACAATGGAGTTGTCAACCGTGATGGCGAGATCATGGAACGGGCAGTCCTTCCCGGGAGGAAGAGCAGCTCCGTCTTGCCGAGGTTCAGCTTGAGGTGGTGATCCGTCATCCACACTGATATGTCTGCCAGACATGCAGAGATGCGATTCGCCACCTGGTCATCAGAAGGGGGAAAGGAGAAGATTAATTGTGTGTCGTCTGCATAGCAATGATAGGAGAGACCATGTGAGGTTATGACAGAGCCAAGTGACTTGGTGTATAGCGAGAATAGGAGAGGGCCTAGAACAGAGCCCTGGGGGACACCAGTGGTGAGAGCGCGTGGTGAGGAGACAGATTCTCGCCACGCCACCTGGTAGGAGCGACCTGTCAGGTAGGACGCAATCCAAGCGTGGGCCGCGCCGGAGATGCCCAACTCGGAGAGGGTGGAGAGGAGGATCTGATGGTTCACAGTATCGAAGGCAGCCGATAGGTCTAGAAGGATGAGAGCAGAGGAGAGAGAGTTAGCTTTAGCAGTGCGGAGCGCCTCCGTGATACAGAGAAGAGCAGTCTCAGTTAAATGACTAGTCTTGAAACCTGACTGATTTGGATCAAGAAGGTCATTCTGAGAGAGATAGCGGTAGAGCTGGCCAAGGACGGCACGCTCAAGAGTTTTGGAGAGAAAAGAAAGAAGGGATACTGGTCTGTAGTTGTTGACATCGGAGGGATCGAGTGTAGGTTTTTTCAGAAGGGGTGCAACTCTCGCTCTCTTGAAGACGGAAGGGACGTAGCCAGCGGTCAGGGATGAGTTTATGAGCGAGGTGAGGTAAGGGAGAAGGTCTCCGGAAATGGTCTGGAGAAGAGAGGAGGGGATAGGGTCGAGCGGGCAGGTTGTTGGGCGGCCGGCCGTCACAAGACGCGAGATTTCATCTGGAGAGAGAGGGGAGAAAGAGGTCAGAGCACAGGGTAGGGCAGTGTGAGCAGAACCAGCGGTGTCGTTTGACTTAGCAAACGAGGATCGGATGTCGTCGACCTTCTTTTCAAAATGGTTGACGAAGTCATCTGCAGAGAGGGAGGGGGGAGGGGAGGAGGATTCAGGAGGGAGGAGAAGGTGGCAAAGAGCTTCCTAGGGTTAGAGGCAGATGCTTGGAATTTAGAGTGGTAGAAAGTGGCTTTAGCAGCAGAGACAGAGGAGGAAAATGTAGAGAGGAGGGAGCGAAAGGATGCCAGGTCCGCAGGGAGGCGAGTTTTCCTCCATTTCCGCTCGGCTGCCCGGAGCCCTGTTCTGTGAGCTCGCAATGAGTCGTCGAGCCACGGAGCGGGAGGGGAGGACCGAGCCGGCCTGGAAGATAGGGGACATAGAGAGTCAAAGGATGCAGAAAGGGAGGAGAGGAGGGTTGAGGAGGCAGAATCAGGAGATAGGTTGGAGAAGGTTTGAGCAGAGGGAAGAGATGATAGGATGGAAGAGGAGAGAGTAGCGGGGGAGAGAGAGCGAAGGTTGGGACGGCGCGATACCATCCGAGTAGGGGCAGTGTGGGAAGTGTTGGATGAGAGCGAGAGGGAAAAGGATACAAGGTAGTGGTCGGAGACTTGGAGGGGAGTTGCAATGAGGTTAGTGGAAGAACAGCATCTAGTAAAGATGAGGTCGAGCGTATTGCCTGCCTTGTGAGTAGGGGGAAGGTGAGAGGGTGAGGTCAAAAGAGGAAAGGAGTGGAAAGAAGGAGGCAGAGAGGAATGAGTCAAAGGTAGACGTGGGGAGGTTAAAGTCGCCCAGAACTGTGAGAGGTGAGCCGTCCTCAGGAAAGGAGCTTATCAAGACATCAAGCTCATTGATGAACTCTCCGACGGGACCTGGAGGGCGATAAATGATAAGGATGTTAAGCTTGAAAGGGCTGGTAACTGTGACAGCATGAAATTCAAAGGAGGCGATACACAGATGGGTAAGGGGAGAAAGAGAGAATGACCACTTGGGAGAGATGAGGATCCCGGTGCCACCACCCCGCTGACCAGAAGCTCTCGGGGTGTGTGAGAACACGTGGGCGGACGAAGAGAGAGCAGTAGGAGTAGCAGTGTTATCTGTGGTGATCCATGTTTCCGTCAGTGCCAAGAAGTCGAGGGACTGGAGGGAGGCATAGGCTGAGATGAACTCTGCCTTGTTGGCCGCAGATCGGCAGTTCCAGAGGCTACCGGAGACCTGGAACTCCACGTGGGTCGTGCGCGCTGGGACCACCAGATTAGGGTGTCCGCGGCCACGCGGTGTGGAGCGTTTGTATGGTCTGTGCAAAGAGGAGATAACAGGGATAGACAGACACATAGTTGACAGGCTACAGAAGAGGCTACGCTAATGCAAGGAGATTGGAATGACAAGTGGACTACACGTCTCGAATGTTCAGAAAGTTAAGCTTACGTAGCAAGAATCTTATTGACTAAAATGATTAAAATGATACAGTACTGCTGAAGTAGGCTAGCTGGCAGTGGCTGCGTTGTTGACTTTGTAGGCTAGCTGGCAGTGGCTGCGTTGTTGACACTACACTAATCAAGTCATTCCGTTGAGTGTAATAGTTTCTACAGTGCTGCTATTCGGGGCTAGCTGGCTAGCTAGCAGTGTTGATTACGTTACGTTGCGTTAAAAGAACGACAATAGCTGGCTAGCTAACCTAGAAAATCGCTCTAGACTACACAATTATCTTTGATACACAGACGGCTATGTAGCTAGCTATGTAGCTAGCTACGATCAAACAAATCAAACCGTTGTGCTGTAATGAAATGAAATGAAAATGTGATACTACCTGTGGAGCGAAGCGGAATGCGACCGGGTTGTTGAGTGCGGAAGTTCTATTCAGTAGACGTTGGCTAGCTGTTGGCTAGCTAGCAGTGTCTCCTACGTTAAGGACGACAAATAGCTGGCTAGCTAACCTTGGTAAATTAAGATAATCACTCTAAGACTACACACTCTAAACTACACAATTATCTTGGATACGAAGACAGCAAAGACAACTATGTAGCTAGCTAACACTACACTAATCAAGTCGTTCAGTTGAGTGTAATAGTTTCTACAGTGCTGCTATTCGGTAGACGGTGGACGTTTGCTAGCTGGCTAGCTGCTGGGCAGATAGCAGTGTAGACTACGTTAGGACGACGAAATACGAAGTTGCAATAGAAGTGCTGACTGTTTCACTTTGTTGTCCTCTTTCTTTTCCTTTTTCTTCTGTCCTTCTTTTGTCCTTATTTTGTCTTCCTTTCTTCTGTTAACTAGATATTTTTTGTTGTTATTCTTTGTAAGCTAGCTAGCTTCTTCCAGGAGAGTCCCTAGCAACTGCTTAGCAACAAGTAAACAATTCTGCTAGCAATTCAGCTAGCTAAGATAACTGTACAATTTTATGAAAAATAGTTAATTTTTCAAAAGCCTGTCTTTTTTGGTTTGTTCCTTGTTTTGTCTTCTATTGAGTCTTGCAGTTTTCTCTTGATTTTTTCGATGTACTTCACTCTAAAAAACCATTTAAATCTCAATATATACAGGAGCTCATTTTTCAGCAGCTGCTCAATTTAGGACAAACTAGACATACAACATAGAATGCCCACTCCTATCACACCCTGACCAAACAAAACATAAAAACAAACAACGCAAATCATGGTCAGAGTGTGACACATAGCTTCAGTTAACTTGTAAATAACTTCAGGGGTCACATTAAGGGAGGATAGTTTGAAAAGAAGGACCTCATGATTCACAGTATCAAGGCCTTTTTAAGATCCAAAAAGACTGCTGACGTCACCACCTATATCCAGTTTAGATTTAAACCACTCCAGAAAAGAGCAATTGGCTGTTTCGGTAGAATGGTTAGTTCTGAATCCACTTTGCATTTGATGTATGTAGTTGCCCTAAATGAGGTGATCAGTCAGATGATCAGCCACCCATCTTTCCGCAACTTTTGATTGCACTGGAAGAATGATTTTAATAAAGGTATCACTGCAGCAGACTTCCAAGCATTGGGGGAGAACCCATACTTGTTGGACAGATTAACTAGATGCACAATAGTGGCAATCAGAGAATATTTGTGTCTCTTTAGGAATACAGTGTTTAGACCACATACAAATTTTGTTCTAGAGCTCCTGAAGAAGCTAATAATATTGTTCACTGCTGAAGCTGAGATTTCAGGAATTCTGAATATTAGGAGTGGGAACTATGGGAGTGAGAACTGTGGTCTTGGTTGAAAATCTTTTAGCCAGTTCCCTGACAGAGTCAACAAAAAAATGGTTAAAGATGGTGGATAGGAAATTTGAGTCTTGAATTAGAATCCCAATAACCTTTAATTCAGGGTGTTTTTTGGACTTTTCAGCTCCTCTCCCTGTTAGTTTGAGATTTTCCCAAATCACTTTGTCATATCATTTGCTTCATTGATCACTCTAAGAAAGAACTCTGCTTTTGCTTTTTTATTTCCTTACCACCTTGTTTTTCAGTGCTGTAAATATATGTCTGTCATCATTCTGACCAGACTTCACCTCAGACGGCACCTCAGTACCTCCAGGCTCTGATCAGGCCCTACACCCAAACAAGGGCACTGCGTTCATCCACCTCTGGCCTGCTCGCCTCCCTACCACTGAGGAAGTACAGTTCCCGCTCAGCCCAGTCAAAACTGTTCGCTGCTCTGGCTCCCCAATGGTGGAACATACTCCCTCACGACGCCAGGACAGCGGAGTCAATCACCACCTTCCGGAGACACCTGAAACCCCACCTCTTTAAGGAATACCTAGGATAGGATAAAGTAATCCTTCTCACCCCCCTTAAAAGATTCAGATGCACTATTGTAAAGTGGCTGTTCCACTGGATGTCATAAGGTGAATGCACCAATTTGTAAGTCGCTCTGGATAAGAGCGTCTGCTAAATGACTTAAATGTAATGTAAATGTAATATCGTCAACGGTAATGTATATTTTATTTCTGCGTTTTGTGTAGCGTCGACTATGCTAATTATTTTGTTTACGTCCCCTGCGGGTCTTTTGGGGTGTTGCATGCTATCAGATAATAGCTTCTCATGCTTTCGCCGAAAAGCATTTAAAAAATCTGACTTGTTGGCTGGATTCACAACGAGTGTAGCTTTAATTCAGTACCCTGCATGTGTGTTTTAATGAACGTTTGAGTTTTAACGAGTGCTATTAGCATTTAGCGTAGCGCATTTGCAATTCCAGATGTCCAGATGGGACGCCTGAGTGTCGGGTGGACGTAAGAGGTTAAACAGAAGGCGCTGTGAATTTTGGGCCCGCTCTTAAATATGAGATAGTTGGCTTTTAAATGAGTTGGAAAAAGTGGGTTTGATGTCAGTTTGTATCAGTTTGGTGTCAGAATGATATCTAATTGACTGATGGACACTGACTTGCTGGCTGACTTTTGTCCATTTGCAATAAGATTCAACAATGCAAAAACATCACCCAAATGGACATGACGAAATCAACACAACGAGTCATGAAGAGGAACCACTATCACTATCATCAGGCCAGTCAATTTAGCATTTCTGCAGTATTTTTGAGCATGTCAAATGCTCATTGAACCATATTGCAAATGGACAGCCGTGTGCCTGGTGATTGGAACGGGTTACCAGGAGCACATTTTTAAAATGTTTTTTTTAATGCCTTTAGGGGGCACCCCTGGCCATTTTGGATGTTTTAAAAAAAACTACAGAGTCCCACCTCATACATGACAAATAGACCTTCTAGGTTGATTCAGCGACACAAAACGCAGAAATACAAATATAATTCATGCCTTCCCTTTGACGAGCTTCTTTTGTTGGCACTCCAATATCTCCCATAAACATCACAAATGGTCATTTTGTTCGATTACTTCTGTCGATACATATCCAAAATGTCAATTTATTTGGCGCGTTCGATCAGAAAAACACCCGTTCCAAATTGAGCAACGTGACCACAAAATATCTCAGAAGTTACCTGTAAACTTTGCCAAAACATTTCAAATTACTTTTGTAATACAACTTTAGGTATTTTATAACGTAAATAATCAATACAATTGAAGGGATGATCTGTGTTTAATACAGGAAGAAAACAAACTGAAGCATGCTTCCTGGTTGTGTAAGCAAAGATGCTGAGTAAACATTGCTACAGGCAGACAAATGATAGACAATTACTGTTGCCTGTTAAAATAAATAAGCTTCATGTAGCACACATTGCTTACTTTCCTTTTTGTATTCTTGTGATTATGAAGCACTGATATGCAAAGCATACAATGAAGGGTAATCTAATTTTATTTGATATTTTAATCTTTCAGAGGTAGACGCCACCTGCAGTGACTTTGACTTAGTCACCGCCCTGCACATCGCCACTTCCAACCTGTACTTCTCTGCCATCAATTGTCTCTTAGATCTGGGAGCTAATCCCACCTTCAGGGTACATTCCTCCTAATTGCTCTTCCTGTTGGATATCACATTACAGATAAACACTTTTGGCTGATTTCCCAGAGAATACCCATTGAACATGTTATTTAGTCTAGGACTAGCCTGAATCTGTGTCCAGGAAACCAGCCCTAAATCTCTCTAATATTTATTTACCTGCTGTTTACTAGAAAATGTTTTGACAACGGGTACCTATTTACTTCTTGTAACATAGTTGAACACAATTGGGAGCTACCTGGTACCAACTATCTGACCTTAGAGGCTGTTCAAATGTCTCTCCTCACTACACATTTGACCAATGTAGAACACAACTCAAAACCACTGTATTAGGCTCGGTTTCTGTATAAGCACTTTGTGAAAACTGATGATTTTAAAAGGGCTTTATAAATCAAATTGATTGATTGATTTTTTACAATTTTACCATAACCCCATACCCTTTTAAAATGTTGAACTTTGTGATGAATACAGTGCCTTCAGAAAGTATTCACACCCCTTTACTTTTTCCACATTTTGTTGTGTTACAGCCTGAATTTAAAATGGATGACATTGAGATGTTGTGTCACTCGCCCCCAGTGACCCATAATGTCAAAGTGGAATGGTGTTTTTACTTTTTATCCTGATTACAAATTGTTATGTTTGGGGCAAATCTAATAAAACATATCACTGAGTACCACTCTCCATATTATCAACCATAGGGGTGGCTACATCATGTTATGGGTATGCTTGCAATTGTTAACTGGGGAGTTTTTCAGGATAAAAATAAAATGGAATGGAGCTAAACACAGGCAAAATCCTAGAGGAAAACCTGGTTCAGTCTGCTTCCCACCAGACACTGGGAGATGAATTCACCTTTCAGCAGGACAATAAAACACAAGGCCAGATCTAAACAGAAGTTGCTTACCAAGAAGACGAGTTACAGGTTTTACTTACAGTACCAGTCAAAAGTTTTAGAACACCTACTCATTCAAGGGTTTTTATTTATTTTTAATATTTTCTACATTGTAGAATAATAGTGGACACCTACTCATTCAAGGGTTATTTATTTTTTACTATTTTCTACATTGTAGAATAATAGTGGACATCAAAACTATGAAATAACACATGGAATCATGTAGTAAACAAAAAAGTGTTAAACAATCTAAATATAATCTAAATATATTATACATTTAGCTACATTTTGCCTTGATAAAAGCTTTGCACACTCTTGGCATTCTTTCAACCAGCTTCATGATGTAGTTACCTGGAATTTCAGGTGTGCCTTGTTAAAAGTTCATTTGTGGAATTTCTTAATGCCTATGATCCAATCAGTTGTGTTGTGACAAGGTAGGGGTGGTAAAATACCAAGTCCATGTTATGGCAAGAACAGCTCAAGTAAGCAAAGAGAAACAACAGCCCATCATTACTTTAAGACATGAAGGTTAGTCAATGCGGAACATTTCAAGGACTTTGAAAGTTCCTTCAAGTGCAGTTGCAAAATCCATTACGCGCTAGGATGAAACTGCCTCTGATGAGGAGGACACAGGAAAGGAAGACCCAGAGTTACCTCTGCTGCAGAGGATAAGTTCATGAGCATTAGCAGCCTCAGAAATTGCAGACCAAATAAATGCTTCACAGAGTTCAAGTAACAGACACATCTGAACAGCAACTGTTCACAAGAGACTGAAAATAAACCACTACTAAAGGACACCAATAAGAAGAACAGACGCCAAGAAACACAAGAAATTGACATTTAGACCGGTGGAAATCTGTCCTTTGGTCTGATGAGTCCAAATAGCATTTTTGGTTCCAACCCCCGTGTCTTTATAAGACGCAGAGTAGGTGAACGGATGATCTCCGCATGTGTGGTTCACACAGTGAAGCATGGAGGAAGTGTAATGGTGTGGGGGTGCTTTGCTGGTGAGATTGTCAGTGATTCATTTCGAATTGAAGGCGCACTTAACAAGCATTGCTACCACAGCATTCTGCAGTGATACGCCATTCCATCTGGTTTGCGCTTAGTGGGACTACCATTTGTTTTCCAACAGGCCAATGACCCAACACACTAGTAAGCTATGTTAGGGCTATTTGACCAATACGAATAGTGATGGAGTGCTGCATCAGATGACCTGGCCTCCACAATCACCCGACCTAAACCCCATTGATAATGGTTTGGGATGAGTTGGACTGTTGAGGGAAGGAAAAGCAGCCAACTAGTGCTCAGAATATGTGGGAACTCCTTTGAGACTGTTGAAAAATCCTTCCAGATAAAGCTGGTTGAGAGAATACCAAGCGTACACAAAGCTGTCATCAAGGCGAAGGGTGGGTAGAATCTCAAATCTCAAATATATTTTCATTTGTTTAACACTTTTTTGGTTACTTGTTATTTGTTATTTTTATATAGTGGTGGCAGGTAGCCTAGTGGTTAGAGTGTTGAGCCAGTAACCAAAAGGTTGCTAGATCGAATCCCCTATGCTGACAAGGTAAAAAGCTGTTGTTCTGCCCCTGAACAAGGCAGTTAACCCACTGTTCCTAGGCTGTAATTGTAAATAAGAATTTGTTCTTAACTGACTTGCCTAGTTAAATATACAAATGAATTTCATAGTTTTGATGTCTTCATTATAATGTAGAAAATAGTCAAAATAATTAAAAACCCTTGAATGAGTAGGGGTGTCCAAACTTTTGGCTGGTTCTATGACAAGACCTGAAAATAATGAAATAATCAATTTGACAGAGCTTGATGAATTTTGAAAAGAATATTGGGAAAATGTTGCACAATCCAGGTGTGGAAAGCTGTTAGATATTTACCCAGAAAGACTCCAAAGGTGCTTCATTTCCAAAGGTGCTTCTACCAAGTATTGCCTCAGGGATGTGAATACTTACGTAAATTCGATCTTTCTGTATTTCATTTTTAATACATTTGTAAAATGTTCTAAAAGCACATTTTCACATTGTCATTATGGGGTTATTGTGTGTAGATGGGCAGAGAAAAACAATCTATTTAAAAAAAAAATCCAGGCTGTAACACAACAAAATGTGGAATATGGGTATGCATACTTTCTGAAGGCACTGTATTTTTACATTGTTCTTCCGAAATGGAGACCCTAGAAGCTTTTTTTTCATGACCAACGTGCCCATTGATATGAGTGGTCACTGTGTAGAGAGGGGTATATGCATCCTTTTGTTGGGCAATTCCACAGTAATGTAAATATGCTGAGACTTCAATCTTTCACTTTAAAATGTATGCCAAAAAAGAAACATTGATTTCAATGTTTAACGAACCATACAACTCTATGCACAATGACTACTTTAAACAATTACAATTTACTGGAAAAGCTGTGCAGATGCAAAGTTTGGTAACAGAATTACGGAAAAATTTCCCTTGAGTTTTATTCTGTTACCAAACTTTGTATCTGCACTTCTTCCTGTAAATGTGTTTATGTAAACATTGTTATACGTAGTCCTTGTGCATAGAGTTCTATGGTTTGTTTGGTATGCATTTTAAATAGAAAAATCTGAGTCAGCGTAATTCCGTTACCATGGACCTGCCCAATTCTTGATTGACATGAAAAAGCATTCGAAGTGCCCCACATCTCTATAATATGTATAGTTAGATCTGTGCTGAGATGAACGCCATAGAGAAGACTAGAGAGTGGGATAGTGACAAAGTAGGGTGACAAACCCAGTGTCAGCTTGATTTATAGTAGTGGGTTCTATTTAACACATGCGCACACACACTCAAACAAATATACACATGCTCGCCACACATAGTATTTGTTTCTAAATGCACACACGCACAAACAATTGCATGCGAAGCACACAGACGTACATTCTCATTCATGTTAATAGTCTACATATGGATGTTTTCTATTTCACTCATGCATAGTAATCACAGTAAATTAAAATACACCTAGCACACTTCTACTTACCCCTTTTTTCTCTCTTGCCACGTAGCTTTCGAAATCCTACCGCTCACGGGTGTGCAATCCTTGTAACAGAAAGACCCCATTGAGCAGACGTGTTCTTCTTCGTCACTATAGATGTCACACATCCCACCTACGCGCTTCGCTTTACCCAACCCTCTCATTCAGCTCTCTCCTGGAGGCTTTTTCTGCTAATGTATCTCCTAAACTCATTTTACACCCCCACGGCAGGAGGAGATAGGAACTCAACACATTAGTGCTTACGTGAGGCAAGCCGGCAGATGAGAAACCAAGCGTGAATTTTAATTATTGATATTATTTAACCCTGATAAGAAGCATGCCGTGTCTCAAACAACCTGAGACACCTGTTTAAGCGTGTAAGGCCCAGAGGGGAGACAAGTAAAGGGTCAAACCGAGTCTCAGTCTGTAGCTAACCAGATAGGTTCCTGTAACATTTTAGTTGGTTCTCATAATCACTGTTTGGTTCTAAGGTAGAGGTAAAGGTTTGAGGGAATGTTCAAAGCAATATGTTGTGGAAACATTTTGTCAAGGTCAAATGAAAATGATTGATTGATTGCATCCTTTCATATGGTTAGCCGATACCATGATGATACCACCTGTATGGTAAAGTATATATATATATATCACCAGGGCACAGGAAGGGCACATATATATGCCCTCCAGGACACCTTCACCACCCGATGTCACAGGAAGGCCAAAAAGATCATCAAGTACAACAACCACCCGAGCCACTACCTGTTCACCCCGCTATCATCCAGAAGGCAAGGTCAGTACAGATGCATCAAAGCGGAGACTGAGAGACTGAAAAACAGCTTCTATCTCAAGGCCATCAGACTGTTAAACAGCCACCACTAACATTGAGTGGCTGCTGCCAACATACTGACTCAAACCTCTAGCCACTTTAATAATTAAAAATTGGATGTCATAAATGTATCACTAGTCACTTTAAACAGTGCCACTTTATATAATGTTTGCATACCCTACACTACTCATCTCATATGTATATACTGTACTCTATACCATCTACTGCATCTTGCCTATGCCGTTCGGCCATCGCTCATCCATATATTTACACGTACTCATTCCTTTGTTGTTGTGAAATTGTTAGATTACTTGTTAGATATTACTGCATGGTCGGAACTAGAAGCACAACAAGCATTTCTCTACACTCGTGTTAACCATGTGTACGTGACCAATAAAATTTGATTTTATAAGAAAAGTTTAATGTTACAATCCAAAACACTGTTCCTGTCTGAAGAAATTCTCCTCGGAATAGTCAGAACACTGGACAAATAGATATTTAATTAATGAACATCATCTCTAAACATCCCCAGGGCCTAATAGTTGCTAGTTTCAAATGTATTGAATTTACAGTTTGGTACTTTACCAACTCAGTTGGCACAGAACACTAAACGGGCATTAGTTTGGAATTCTAATGTATTTGACATGCTTTGAATAGCCCCCTCCCATCTTAGACAAAAAGTTACCTCATTTAGGCTCTGACTGAGCCCTTTTGTCTCTGTAGCTCTGCAAAGTGTATGCGGAGAGCTTTGCTGTGGTGGTTCCCTGATTTAAATCTGACATTGACTTTAAATAGATGCTATGTGAGTTGTTCGCACCATGTGAACTTTACAATGTGCCCTCGTGCAGTGTTGTACATAGCATTGCAAAGCTACCGATAATTTACCAAAGTTACGGGAATCTTCAGTAATTTAGGTCATTAAAAGAATCTATGCTAACTTTAGTAAATTATACTTGAATAACTTAAAATGTTTTATTTATATATAGTATACATTTTCTTTACAGTACCAGTCAAAAGTTTGGACACACCTACTCATTCAAGGGTGCTTCTTTATTCTGACTATTTTCTACATTGTAGAATATGAGTGAAGACATCAAAACTATAAAAATGACACACATATACTAACCAAAATATATTTTATATTTGAGGTTCTTCAAAGTAGCCACCCTTTGCCTTGATGACAGCTTTGCACGCTCTTGGCATTTTCATGTTGTCAATGAGTTTCTAGTCGATCGACCATATGGTTGATAAGAAAATAGCCTACTTATTGAAATAAAGCAATGAACTGTGCAACTCTTCCAATTATTTACTTTTTTCACAACTGCACCAGTTTGATGCCACATATTGACAACAAACACATATTGACATAGTAAAATAAATAAGTGTGTAAAAACAATTAATAATGGACATTTCATGTTGAAACCCTCATTAAACACCAATCACTGAGTTGATGGATTATATTTAGGATAATGTTTTACAGCTTTGTCATTCTATTTTATTGTACATAAGTCCACACAGAGGGCCAAACATGATATAGACACCTGTGATAATCTAAGGTTGTCACACCCTGATCTGTTTCACATGTTTTGTGCTTGTCTCCACTCCCCTCCAGGTGTCGCCCATCTTCACTGTTATCCCCAGTGTATTTAAACCTGTGTTCTCTATTGCCAGTTCAGTTTGTTTGTCAAGCCTACCAGTGGTTACCCCTTGCTAATGGCTTTTTCTAGTTCCTAGTTTCCCTGTTTTGATCATTCTCCCTGCCCTGACCTTAAGCCTGCCTGCAATTCTGTACCTTGTCACACCACCCTGGATTACTGACCTCGAGACTGCCTGTCCGTTCTGTACCTTATGGACTCTGATCTGGATTACTGACCTCTGCCTGCCTTTGTCCTGTCGTTTTGCCTGCCTCATGTTCTAGTAATAAACCTTTGGTACTTCGACACTCTCTGCATCTGGAATGTGATAGAGATACCGAAAAGGGACACTAAATGTCTTGTGATAGATCATATAAAATCCTTTAAAGATATCAAAGTTCTGGTAGTTTACTGGTAAACTAAAGTTCCCAGTAATATACTTTGAAATTTTAGTTGTACATATTTGAGTTGATTTGCCTCCCCATGATTCCCATTCTGTTTTGTGGATGTGCAACATTCGACCACATGAGAGCAGCAGAGTACTATATGTAAATTGATTCAGATCCTTACACAACAAGAGCTTGGTGTTTGTTTATTTCGATCCCCATTAGCTTTTGCAGAGGCAGCAGCTATTAGTCTTGCCCCCCCCCCCCAAAAAGATCACAAAACATTGACAAGGATAAGGACAAATTGAAAATACAATGATATACAAACAATGCAACTAATGAAATATGGGGGTGGACCCTCACAGCCCCTGCCTTTCCAATTATATGTTTAATATGTTTTTAAAGGTAATTTTGCTGTTTGCTTAAGTAGCTGGAGATGAAAGGGAGTTCCATGCGACCATGGCTCTGTATAATACTTTGCGTTGTAGTGGATTTGAACTTGGGGCCTTCTGTGGGGGTATCTGAGATGATTTTATTAGATTATGCAGACAATCTAGAATTTTCAGTACAGTAGAACAAGAATCCCTAGAGTGGACATTTCCATTTAAGCCACCATTTTGTGATGGGTGGACAGGGTCGTATTGAGTATAGAAGGAGGAAGTTCTGGATGTGATTCTATGGTGTACAAGATTTTCCCTTCTGATTAACAGTAAGACAAAAACTTCAACCATGCAGAACAATTTAGAATCTACGACTCCGGAAAGCATGCAGTTTATTGGGCTACAAATGAAATAAGTTATGATGAACTTCATAGGGTGGTGAAAGTGCATAGTGATCTTGATGCTCCTTTCCAATAACTATAGAGGGTTTTCTTCTGGTGACATGATGATCAATGCTTGACTGCCGTTATTTGACTGAGAAATATATTCTCGCTTTTTTCCATAATTCCGGTGGAGCAGAGCAAGTGGAGGAATGAACCTGACTGGAATGTGGTGGTCCACATTCTCCACCGATCCCCTGCAGCGCTGAGAGGGCGAGATCAAACCAGAGGCACAGGCCCAATAAAAAGCCCTTTTGTGGAAATGGCAAATCTAATTAGTTTCCCCCACCTTAAGATGGTAGCATGTCAGCTCCTTTAGCAAATATCTGATGCTTGTTTGTTTTTCTTTTCAAGCCCTTTGACATTCTTACTGTAATGAAAAGCTCCATAGAAGCTGAATAAATTATTATAATAATTGTTATGAGGCTGAGAGTGAATGTTGTAGTTTTAATGTATTGACTTTTGGGGGGTGAGGTTAATAGTTATGCACGCTCAAGTTTTCATTTTTTGTGTCTTATTTCTTGTTTGTTTCACAATAAAAAAGTATTTTGCATCTTCAAAGTGGTAGGCATGTTGTGTAAATCAAATGATACAAACCCCCCAAAAATACATTTTTATTCCAGGTTGTAGAACAACAAAATAGGAAAAATGGGGGGTGAATACATTCGCAAGCCACTGTATTTTATATTATACTGTATGATTTTATAGTAAGAAGAATATAATTGAACTTGAGCTGAATTAAATATTCAGCTCAAGAAAATAATAAAATTGAGCTGAATAAAATAGAAAGGATATTTTTCCCATTCCAGAGTGAGTGCGCAAATGAAGTGGCAATGTTGAGCGTAAAAGTGATCATTTGAAACAGGTCCTATTTGCTAGATGTAGAGTTATTTGGCAACCTTAGTTGTGAATGATAACAAAACTTAGAATGTCTTAGATATCAAAACGTATGGGTGATTTCCGGTCAGGTGACGTAAGAAGACATGTTTGAGAGAGGTCCCCAATTAAGCTTTAATTTAACCTTTTTACACACACCACGGTTCATTTTTATGTTGATGTATTACTTGTTATACTCTTTGAATCACTTTTTATGGTACTATGAGCAAGACCAACCAACCCAAAGAGAACTGCTATGACCAACATCATTGAAGGACGAACCAACTACTCAAACACCATATATGTCTGCAGCAGCCAACCCTGCTGCAGAGTCGGAAGCTTTGTCTATGACCACGCTTGTAGCTGAGCTAGCTAAACCAATAAGTAGTCTAAAAGAGGATATAGCATCTCTCATTAGAACTTCGCTGGCACCTTTCCAAACTTCCATTGACGCCTTTCGAGAAACACATTTGGGCAACGCCTCACTACACTAGAAGGTTTCTCCACTGACAACACTGAGCGGATTGCCGAGCTAGAGGCTGCTGTCATATGAAAGCGCCCAACACAGCTCTACTTTCCAAGGTAGATTTGTTGGAGAATTGTACCGGAAGGGAAAACATCGAGATCGTTGGCGTCATGGAGGGAATTGAGACTGGAGTCAACCCTGTAAAATGAGTCTCTGACATGCTGGTGGAAGTGATGGCAATGGATCCCTCACCTCTAACCCAACTTAGGAGAGCAGCCTAGGGTGATCAAAGCCTGCTTTCATCATTACCAAGACAAGGAACGTGCAATACGCTGGGCGAGGGAGCATAAACCAAAATTCCGTAGCCAAGCTATACAATTCTACCCGGACCTGAGTGCTAACCTTGTGAAAAAGAGTTGAATTCAAGGACATCAAAACCTGTCACTTGAAGAAGGGTATAACATTTCAGCTCCTACAGCTTGCCAGTCTTCGTGTCTTTTACAAGGAAGAGACACACATTTTTGACACACTGGCCGATGCTAAAGCAGTCTATCTATGTCCATCTACCTTGACTGAGATTAGTGGCAACATTAGCTATAATACATCATGATAAAATTGGCTGGCTAGCAAGAGCTGGCTAGACACACTTGACTGTTTACTATCTGGCTGGCGAGCTAACGCCACATTTATTTTGAAATGTATTTTTTACATGCAACAAGATGATTGCTTAACTACCCAGGGGTAAATCAAATCTATACTTGGCTGAGAAGATTTCAGACAAAAGGGACATTTGGCTGACTGCTAGCATGGCTAGCCACGCACAACAAAAAACGGAATGCTCAAGCACTGACTGGGCTATTTGAATGTGGTGATGGACTTAGCTAAGCACTTCTCCACCATTTCTAGTGGCTAGCTTGCTGATCTATAGCTTGACATTGAAGGGGTTAGGTGTAGACCGCATAACTTTTAATGGGTTAATAACTTGTTATTAACAAACTGAAGTCTCCTTATGAGACTTGTGTGTGTGTGTTAAAACCTGTTTTGACTATTGCGCCCTGCAGATGCATTTAGAAGGGTGGAAACTGCCTATGCTCACACTCTTCTTGTCTGGTTCCCACCGTGCCTGGCTGAGGTTCTGAGAATACAAATCCACCGCAGCCCTGATGGAATTCACACCTGTCAGAAGATGCTTAAAGACTCACCCGTTGGGAAATGTCACCTTGTTGTGACCCTGTATCTGTGGTGAAGTGTTTTTGTCAGATGTTACTATGGAATACTGAAGTATCATTACAAGCATTTTATAAGTGTCAAAGGCTTTTATTGACAATTACCTGAAGTTGATACAAAGAGTCAATATTGGCAGTGTTGACCCTTCTTTTTCAACACCTCTGCAATCTGCCCTGGCATGCTGTCAATTACCTTCAGGACCACATCCTGACTGATGGCAGCCTATTCTTGCATAATCAATGCTGGGAGTTTGTCAGAATTTGTGGGTTTTTGTTTGTCCACCGGCCTCTTGAGGATTACCCACATGTCCTCAATGGGATTAAGGTATGGGGAATTTCCTGGACATGAACTCAAAATATCAATGTTTGTTCGCCAAGCCACTTAGTTATCACTTTTGCGTTTTTGGCAAGGTGCTCCATCATGCTGGAAGAGGCATTGTTCGTCACCAAACTATTCGTGGATGGCTGGGAGAAGTTGCTCTTGGAGGATGCGTTGGTACAATTCTTTATTCATGGCTGTGTTCTTAGGCAAAATTGTGAGTGAGCCCACTCCCTTGGCTGAGAAGCAACCCCACACATGAATGGTCTCAGGATGCTTTACTGTTGGCATGACACAGGACTGATGGTAGCGCTCACTTTGTCTTCTCCGGACAAGCTTTTTTCCGGATGCCCCAAACAATCGGAAAGGGGATGCATCAGAGAAAATGACTTTACCTCAGTCCTCAGCATTCCAATCCCTGTACCTTTTGCAGAATATCAGTCTGTCCCTGATATTTTTCCTGGAGAGAAGTGGCTTCTTTGCTGCCCTTCTTGACTTAGAAAACCATTTTGCAATTATGTTAGCACAGCTGAAAACTGTTGTTCTGATTAAAGAAGCATTAAAACTGGCCTTCTTTAGACTAGTTGAGTTTCTGGAGCATCAGCATTTTGTTATTTCGATTACAGGCTCAAAATGGCCAGAAAAAAATAACTTTATTCTGAAACTTGTCAGTCAATTCTTGTTCTGAGAAATGAAGGCTATTCCATGCAAATTTGCATCGAACCTGGTCCCACTGAAATCAATAATACTTTCAAAACATTTAATTCAGAACTTTACACATCAGAATCACCTGAAGACAATTGAATTATGATTTCCTTGAACATGTGGAAACTCTGACAATTAGTACAGACAAGTGAAGGGAAATTAATCAACCTTTGTAGTTAGAGGAGATTATTCATTAAATTACTGGAATGCAAAGTGGGGAACTGCCTGGCCAAGATGGCTACCCAATGGAATTCTACAATTCGTTTTCTGACAAACTGGCACCCCTCCTGCTTTAAAATGTTCAAAAACACCCTGGATCAGGGCGTTTTACCACAAGCCCTGACAGAGGCATCAATCAAACTTTTGTTAAAACCCAGAAAAGATGCATCTGAGTGTGGCTCATACAAACCTCTAACTTTTAAATGCAGATGTAGAATAGAATAGAATCCACTATGACAAACATCATGTCAACGGATCAGACAAGGTTTATTAAGGGTTGCCAACATTCAACGTCTGCTTAATGTATCTCCGTACGTTCCTGAAGTAATCATCTTTTCTGACAGGAAGGAATGATAAACATATTATCTGTACTGGGAAATTTCGCTTTGATGCAAACTTAATTTCCTGGATCTGACTGTTGTACTCATCACCCAAGGCATCAGTACTTAGAAACAAACTTTGTTCACAGTATTTCCCTTTATCAAGGGCCACATGCCACAAGGGACTCTGTTATTTGCCCTGGTGATAGAACCCCTTTCTAACATGATAAAGGACACACCCTCAATACATGGTATCTACAGATTGGGACTGGAACACAGTTTCCTTGTATGCAGATGACTTGTTTTTAGATATCTCAGACCCTGAAGTGTGTGTCCCTGATCTAGTGGATCTACTGCGTACAGGTTTGGTGTGTTTTAAAGTTGCAGCCTAGTGCAGAAATTGCATTTTTTTCAGTACCAAACAACAATCCTTCTCTGACCAGTAGACCAATGGCTCGCAGAACGATTTTATTGGATTGGAAATCTATCAATCTTCCCTTAGCCTCTCTTTGGCTTTAAAATATGATGCTATTCCTAAAAAAAAAAATTAGAATCAGTATACCATTCGAGGGTCAAACAACTCGTTTAATTCCACTTGGGACCCGATTATATCCTATTTTGAACAGCTCTAAACACTTCCTCCAGATTAGTACCTGAAATTGTTAGGCAATTACATAATTTGCTTGTATTGAAGTTACATTGTTGTGTACTTTTGTTTTGTTTTCTGACATGTAACTCCAACCATGTCCCTGCAGCTATGCAGTGCTTAATTTAGGAAACCAAGTCAAATCTGTTAGGGAACATTGATAGTAAATGTTTCAGACCACTAGATTTTTTCACATTTTATTAAATATTTTTTCCCCTCATCAATCGAAACACAATACCCCATACATTTTTTTCTAATAATACAAAAATATTTTAAAAACTGATATACATAAATATTCAGACCCTTTACTCAGTACTTTGTTGAAGTACCTTTGGCAGTGATTACAGCCTTAAGTCTTCTTATGTATGACACCATAAGTTTGGCACACCTGTATTTGGGGAGTTTCTCCCATTCTTCTCAGCAGACCCTCTCATGCTCTGTCAGGTTGAATGAGGAGCGTCGCTGCACAGCTATTTTAAGGTCCCTCCAGACATGTTCGATCGGATTCAAGTTTGGGCTCTGGCTGGGCCAATCAACATTCAGATTCTTGTCCCAAAGCCACTCCTGTGTTGTCTTGGCTGTGTGCCTAGGGTCGTTATCCTGTTGGAAGGTGAACCTTCACTCCAGTCTGAGGTCCTGAGCGCTGTGGAACAGGTTTTCTTTAACCTTTTTGGGATAGGGGGCAGCATTTTCACTTAGCATGCCCAGAGTGAACTGCCTCCTACTCTGTCCCAGATGCTAATATATGCATATCATTATTAGTATTGGATAGAAAACACTCTGAAGTTTCTAAAACTGTTTGAATGTTGTCTGTGAGTATAACAGAACCCATATGGCAGGCAGAAACCTGAGAAAAAAACAGGAAGTGGGAAATCTGAGGTTTGTAGTTTTTGAACTCAGCCCCTATCGAATACACAGTGGGATATGGGTCCTTTTGCAGTTCCTAAGGCTTCCACTAGATGTCAACCGTCTTTGGAATGTTGTTTCAGGCTTCTACTGTGAAGGGGGCCGGATGAGAGCTGTTTGACTAAGGAGTCTGGCAGCAGCCTCATTCTCAGTCACACGCATTTCACATGAGAGATAGCTCTCGTTCCATTGCTTTTCTACAGACAATGGAATTCTCCGGTTGGAACATTATTGAACATTTATGATAACATCCTAAAGATTGATTCTATACTTAGTTTGACAAGTTTCTACGACCTGTAATATAACTTTTTGATCTTTTCGTCCGACGTTCGGCTGGACCTGAACACCAAACGCCCTAACAAAAGAAGCGATTTGGACACGGGGGAATGTTGGAGCTCTGTCAGAGTGACCATTGGGTTCTTGGTCACCTTTCTGACCAAGGCCCTTCTCCTCTAATTGCTGTTTGGCTGGGCGGCCAGCTCTAGGAAGAGTTGTGGCTGTTCTAAACAACTTCCATTTAACAATGATGGAGGCCGCTGTGATCTTGGGGACCTTCAATGCTGCAGACATTTTTTGCTACCCTTCCACAGATCTGTGCCTCGACACAATCCTATCTCAGTGCTCTATAGAGAATTCCTTTGACTTCATGGCTTGGTTTTTGCTCTGACCTGCACTGTCAACTTTAGGACCTTATATAGACAGGTATTCTCTGCTTCGGACTCTGACGAGCCTGAGGCGGAGGATACACGGATCCCTCGGGAACAGGCCCCGACCCCAGTTTTCTGCGTGAAGAGGAGGCGGAGAAAGAGAGGCCGGAGGGCGGGCTGCCTTCTGAGGAGTCGGAGGCGATCGAATAAACCGCCACTCCCCTCAATTCTGCTATCAAACCTGCATTCTTTGGACAATAAAAGGGACGAGTTATTGGGAAGATTAAACTACCATCGGGACATTAAAAACTGTGACATCTTATGCTTCACGGAGTCGTGGCTGAACGACGACAATATCAACATACAGCTGGCTAGTTATACGATGTACCATCAGGATAGAACAAGGGGCGGCGTCCTATGTATTTTTTTTAAACAACAGGTGGTGCACGACATCTAAGGAAGTCTCGAGTCATTGCTCGCCTGAGGTAGAGTTTCTCATAAGCTGCAGACCACATTACCTACCGAGAGAGTTTTCATCTATATTCTTTGTAGCTGTTTATACATACCACCACAGTCAAAGGCTGACACTAAGATAGCATTGAATGAGCTGTATTCCGCCGTAAGCAAACAGGAAAACGCTCACCCAGAGGTGGCACTCCTAGTAGCTGGGGACTTTCATGCAGGGAAACTGAAATCAGTTTTACCAAATTTCTTTCAGCATGTTAAACGTGCAACCAGAGGGAAAAGAACTCTGGACCACCTATACTCCACACACAGAGATGCATATAAAACTCTCCCTCGCCTTCCATTTGGCAAATCTGACCATAATTTCATCCTACTGATTCCTACATACAAGGAAACGTTTAAGGAGGACGCAGCAGATCAATAAAACAAGGTGGTCAGATGAAGCTGAAGCTAAGCTACAGGACTGTTTTGCGGGTTTCCTCCAATGGCATTGAGGAGTACACCACATCAGTCATTGGCTTCATCAATAAGTGCATCGATGACGTCGTCCACACAGTGACCGTACGTACATACCCCAACCAGAAGCCATGGTTTACAGGCAGCATCCACACTGAGCTAAAGGCTAGAGCTGTCGCTATCAAGGAGCAGGACTCTAACCTGGAAGCTTATAAGAAATCCCGCTATGCCATCCGACGAACCATTAAACAGGCAAAGCATCAATACAGGACTAAGGTGGAGTCGTACTACACCAGCTCTGACACTCGTCGGATGTGGCAGGGTCTGCAAACCATTACAGACTGCAAAGGGACGCACAGCCTAGAGCTGCCAAGAGGCACGAGCCTACCTGTTGAGCTAATATACTTCTATGCTCCCTTAGAGGCAAATAACACTGAAACATGCATGAGAAACCAGCTGTATTGGAAGACTGTGTGAACACCCTGTCCTCAGCCGATGTGAGTAAGACCTTTAAGCAGGTCAACTTTGACAAGGCTGCAGGGCCAGACGGACTACCAGGACGTGTACTCTGAGCATGCGCTGACCAACTAGCAAGTGTCTTCACTGACATTTTCAACCTCCTCCCTGTCCGAGTCTGTAATACCAACGTGTTTTAAGCAGACCACCATCGTGCCTATGCCGAAGAAGACTAAGGTAACTTGCCTGAATGACTACTGAACCGTAGCACTCAAGTCTGTAGCCATGAAGTGCTTTGAAAGGCTGGGCATGGCTCACATCAACACCATCATGCCAGAAACCCTAGACCCACTCCGATTTGCATACTTCCCTAACAGATCCACAGATGATGCAGTCTATCGCACTCCACACTGCCCTTTCCCACCTTGACAAAAGGTTTTGGCATGAGTCCTCAGATCCTCAAAAGGTTCTACAGCTACACCATCGAGAGCATCCTGACTGGTTGCATTGCTGCCTGGTATGGCAACTGCTCGGCCTCCGACTGCAAGGCACTACAGTAGAGAGAGTAGTGCGAAGGGCCCAGTACATAACTGGGGCCAAGCTTCCTGCCATCCAGGACCTCTATACCAGGCAGTGTCAGAGGAAGGCAGTGTCAGCCACCCTAATCATAGACTGTTCTCTCTGCTACCACACAGCAAGCGATACCGGAGCACCGAGTCTAGGTCCAAGAGGCTTCTAAACAGCTTCTACCTCCAAGTCATAAGAATCCTGAATATCTAATCAAATGGCTGGCCAGACTTCCACTGGATGTCAACAGTCTTTAGAAATTGGTTGAGGTTATTCCTTTGTATAATGAAGAAGTATGGCCATCTTGAACGAGGGTCACTTGAAGTGTACAGTTAGATAGAGGCGTGTAACCAGAAAGCATGCTTCAGTTTGTTTTCTTCCTGTATTGAACATAGATCATCCCGTCTTCAATTTTATCGATTATTCACGTTAAAAAATACCTAAAGTTGTATTACAAAAGTAGTTTAATATGTTTTGGCAAAGTTTACAGGTAACTTTTGAGATATTTTGTAGTCACGTTGCTCAGGTTGGAACCTGTGTTTTTCTTGACCAAACGCTCCAAATAAATGGACATTTTGGATATATATCGACGGAATTAATTGAACAAAAGTACCATTTAGAATATATATATATTGTTCATCTGTAGTCTACCTGTTGATTTATAGTGGTATGCCTTACTAGGGTGTCTGTGAGAAATAGCCTAAAGGTTAAAATAGATGTAGTGGAGGAGGGGTCTTATAGCCCTTCCCCTTCTATTAATACAACATAAGCGTAATCAATTATTATAATACATCTAACATTTGGTGCAGCCCCTATCATGACCCCAAGCTGAACCCCATCACTACCAAATACTAATTGAGTTTGTAAACTTCTGACCCACTGGGAATGTGATGAAAGTAATACAAGCTGAAATAAATCGGTGATCCTAACTGACCTAAGACAGAGAATTTTTACAAGGATTAAATGTCAGGAGTTGTGAAACTGAGTTTAAATGTAGTTAGCTAAGGTGTATGTAAGCCTCTGACTTTTTTTCATCAGACCAGAGGACATTTCTTCAAAAGTACGATATTTGTCCCCATGTGCAGTTTCAAACCGTATTCGGTCTTTTTTTATGGCGGTTTTGGAGCAGTGGCTTCTTCCTTGATAAGCGGCCTTTCAGGTTATGTTGATGTAGAACTCGTTTTTACTGTGGATATAGATACCTGGTACCTGTTTCCTCCAGCATCTTCACAAGGTCCTTTACTGTTGTTCTGGGATTGATTTGCACTTTTCGCACCAAGTACGTTCATCTCTAGGAGACAGAACATGTCTCCTTCCTGAGCGGTATGATGGCTGCATGGTCCCATGGCGTTTATACTTGCATACTATTGTTTGTACAGATGAACGTGGTACCTTCAGGCGTTTAGAAATTCCTCCTAAGGATGAACCAGACTTATGGAGGTCTACACTTTTTTTTCTGAGATCTTGGCTGATTTTCTTTTGATTTTCCCATGATGTCCAGCAAAGAGGCACTGAGTTTGAAGGTAGGCCTTGAAATATATCCACAGGTACAGCTCCAATTGACTCAAATGATGTCAACTAGCCTATCAGAAGCTTTTAATGCCATGACATAATTTTCTGGAATTTTCCAAGCTGTTTAATGGCACAGTCAACCGTGTTTACGTACACTTCTGACCCACTGGAATTGTGATACAGTGAATTATAAACCACCACAAGTCTGGGTCATAGCCTTTAGCCATACCCTTATCCTACTTCTCCTCTGTTCCTCTGGTGATGTAAAGGTTAACCCAGGCCCTGGTTCCCAATGGTAGGAGAAAATCCAAAGAGAAACCAACCAGATTTTTTTTGTTGAGATCCCATGCTCTTACAATGGAAAGCTATGGGTCCTATGCAATTCCAGCTCCCAGATTAAAATTTCTATGGCTTCCATTAGATGTAAACAGTCTTTGTTCAAGGTTTCAGGCTTGTTTCTTCCCAAACAAGGAAGAATTTTGAGTTTTGGTACAGGGAGTCACAGTTGGAAATCAGTCTGTGGACGCACAATGAAGAGGATGCACACTTGCTCATTTTACCTTTGTAGTTTATGTACTTGAGAATTACATACAAACGTAGTTTGGCTTGTTTTAACCTCTAGCGACGAACAATCCCGTATCCGGGAGCGTAATCATAGCCTCAAGCGCATTACCATAACGTAACGTTTCCTATTCATGAAAATCACAAGTGAAATTAAATATATATATTCAAACACAAGCTTAGCCTTTTGTTAACAACACTGTCATCTCAGATTTTCAAAATATGCGTTACAGCCAATGCTAGACAAGCATTTGTGTAAGTTTAGCATGGCATAATGCTATGCTAGGCTGTGCTGGCAGCAGGCAACATTTTCACAAAAATAAGAAAAGCAACCAAATTAAATAATTTACCTTTGAAGAACTTCAGATGCTTTCACTCAGGAGACTCCCAGTTAGATAGCAAATGTTCCTTTTTTCCAAAAATATTATTTATGTAGGAGAAATCGCTCCGTTTTGTTCATCACGTTTGGCTAAGAAAAAACTTTTTTTCAAATTAACTCCATAATATCGACAGAAACATGGCAAACGTTGTTTAGAATCAATCCTCAAGGTGTTTTTCACATAAATCATTCGTGGCAGTTTGGTTTCTCCTCTGAACCAAATGGAAAAATGCACGCAGCTGGAGATTACGCAATAATTTTGACGGATGACACCAAGCGGGCACCTGGTAAATGTAGTCTCTTATGGTCAATCTTCCAATGATATGCCTACAAATACGTCACAATGCTGCAGACATCTTGGGGAAACGACAGAAAGTGTAGGCTCATTCCTGGTGCATTCACAGCCATATAAGGAGACATTGGAACACAGCGCAATCAAAATCTGGCGCACTTCCTGTATGAAATTTCATCTTGGTTTCGCCTGTAGCATTAGTTCTGTGGCACTCACAGACAATATCTTTGCAGTTTTGGAAACGTCAGAGTGTTTTCTTTCCAAAGCTGTCAATTATATGCATAGTCGAGCATCTTTTCGTGACAAAATATCTTGTTTAAAACGGGAACGTTTTTCATCCCAAAATTTTAATAGCGCCCCCTAATGCATAACTGGTTAACAAAGTTTAGCGGTAGATTTTTGATTCCTTTGTCTGCATGTTAACCTCTTGCTCCTACCTGACACGCAGGCGTCCCATCTAGACATCTGGAAATGCAAATGCGCTACGCTAAATGCTAATAGCACTCGTTAAAACTCAAACGTTCATTAAAATACACATGCAGGGTATTGAATTAAAGCTACACTCGTTGTGTATCCAGGCAGCAAGTCAGATTTTTAAAATGCTTTTTGGCGAAAGAATGAGAAGCTATTATCTGATAGCATGTAACACCCCAAAAGACCCGCAGGGGACGTAAACAAAATAATTAGCATAGTTGGCGCTACACAAAACGCACAAATAAAATATAAAACATTCATTACCTTTGACCATCTTCTTTGTTGGCACTCCTAGATGTCCCATAATCACTATTGGGTCTTTTTTTCGATTAACCTCATAGTCTACCAATACCGGATCCGGGTTCGTGACTACGGCTCAAGCTCATTAGCATAACGCACAATGCGAAAAAATATTCCTAAAAATATTTAACCTCCACACATTAACAAGTAAAATAGCTCAAATGAAAGATAAACAAGTTGTTTATCTACCCAGCAAGTCAGATTTCTAAAATGTTTTACGGTGAAAACATAGCACATATTTATGTCAAACCACCACCACAGACATAGCTCATTTGCATAGCCAAGTAGGAAAAAATATGCAATCAACAAACGCAGGATTAAAAGAAAAATAATTTCACTAACCTTTTGAAATCTTCATCAGATGACAGTAATATAACATGTTACACAGTACATTCATTTTTTTTTCAATAATCTGCAAGATATATCCATAAATCTTTGTTTACAATGATGCATCGTTCAAAAAATGCTACTAAAATGTCAGGAGAAATGCCGATAGCTCCGGCAGATAACGTCAGCTAACAAGGAATACACATCATAAACTTTGACTAAATATGCATGTTTTACATATGTATAGGAAGATACACTTCTTCTAAATGCAATAGCTGTGTTACATTTATTTTTAACGTTACAGGTTGCGTTCACTAGGCTATACTAGGAGTCGGCGCTCCAAAATTAGCATTATCGCTCCTCTATCTTGGAGTCGACAGAAACCCAAATTTACCACATAAATATTCCCTTACCTTTGCTGTTCTTCCATCAAAAGACCTGGAAGGGATTATACTTACCAAACCAGCGTTTAGTTTTCAAGTCTGCGTCTTTCGGTTCTCAAAATAGCCACATTTCGGTCTAAATGTAGGCAAAATTCAAGTGGATGCGCACCAAAACGTTGAAATTACATATTATATGTCGAGTAAACTTGTCAAACTATGTTCATAATTAAGCTTTAACATGTTATAAAGGTGCACAGAAATCTTGAGGACGAACAGAAACACACACGTCGTTTAATCGATCCTGAAGTAAATACATCACCCGGCCAGAGCGCGCGTAACAGTCACCTTTTTTTTTCGCTTGGCCGAGAGGTTTCGGCTCGCTCAAACTCCCGTGAGCGCGCGATTCTCACAATGAGAAGCCCCATTGAAAGCAGGCTTCGCGCTGAACACGTACAGACTGTTCCCAGAGCGGTAGCTGTTTGAGAAGTGCGTGTGAGATGACGTCAAAGTTGGGCCAACTTTTTCCATGACAAGAGAGCATTTGGGAGAATGCATGCCCTGAGGGTTCTGCTTTACATAGAAACAAAATTTAAACGGTTTTAGAAGATTTAGAGTGTTTTCTATTCGATAATATTTTTTATATGCATATATTAGCAATTTTGGGGAAAAATATTTTCAGTTTACTATGGGCACAAACTTTCTCCAACAGGGGCAGTATAGAGCAAGAGTTCTAAGAGGTTAAATCGGTCCATATATAGCCTAGATATCGATCTATGAAGACTGTGTGATCAACAAAAAAAAATAGCGTCTTATAACGTAACGTCATTTTTTTAAATTAAAAAAGTTGACGATAAACTTTCACAAAACACTTCGAAATACTTTTGTAATGCAACTTTAGGTATTAGTAAACGTTAATAAGCAATCAAATTGATCACGAGGCAATGTATATTCTATAGCTGTATGTCTGGAAATAATGTCCGGGTAAATCTCAACCAAAATATCCGGTCAGAGACCTGAAGAAATGGTCTGTCTCTTCTTCGTTTGACCAAGAAACCAAGCTTAGGCAAATGACAAGACTGTTGACATCGTGTGGAAGCTGTAGGAATTGCAATCTCGGCTCCAGGTAATTTGCTTTCCCATAGACAATACATGCAAGTGGCGCATTGATATATTTTCCAATTTTCAGTGATCAGATTTTCCTGCGCTTTTCGATGAAACGCACGTTCTGTTATAGTCACAGCCGTGATTTAACCAGTTTTAGAAACGTCTGAGTGTTTTCTATCCACACATACTAATCATATGCATATACTATATTCCTGGCATGAGAAGCAGGGTGCTGAAATGTTGCGCGATTTTTAACAGAATGTTCGAAAAAGTAGAGGGTCGACTTAAGAGGTTAAACTCATATCAATGGCGCCAACTAAACTGACTTTTAGGGATACAAAGAAGTATTTAATCTACAAAACTACCATGCATGTTGTTGCTGGGACCCTTTAGATTGCAAATAAGAGGCAGATTTTCAAAAAGGTATTATTTAATCGCATTTTGTGATTTTATGAAGCCTGTGTTGGTTGAAAAATATGTTGATGTGGGGCGCCGTCTTCAAACAATCGCGTGGCATGCTTTCGCTGTAAAGTATTTTGTAAATCAGACCATGCAGTTAGATTAACAAGAATTTAAGCTTTTAACCGATATAAGACACTTGTATGTACCTAGATGTTTAATATCTATAATTTGTACGATTATTTCTTTGAATTGCGCGCCCTCCAATTTCACCGGAAAATGTTGACAAGTGACCTGCTGACGGGACGCCTAGCCCTAAAGTTAACCTCAGAAGCCTCCTCCCTAAGTTTGTTTTATCACTGCTTTAGTACACTCCACCAACCCTGATATCCTAGCCTTGTCCGAATCCTGGCTTAGGAAGGGCACCAAAAATTCTTAAATGTCCATCCCCATTTACAACATTTTCCACCAAGATGGAACTTCTAAAGGGGGCGAAGTTACAGTCTACTGTAGAGAGAGCCGGCAGAGTTCTGTCCTACAGTCCAGGTCTACACCCAAACAGTTCGAGCTTCTACTTTTAAAAATCCATATCTCCAGAAATAAGTCTCTCACTGTTGTAGCTTGTTATAGACTCCCCTCAGCTCCCAGCTGTGCCCTGGACACCATATGTGAATTGATTTCCCCCCCATTTATTTTCAGAGTTCGTACTGTTAGGTGACCTAAACTGGGATATGCTTAACACCCCGGCTGTCCTACAATATAAACTAGATGCCCTCAATCTCGAACAAATTATCAAGGAACCTACCAGGTACAACCCCAAATCCGTAAACAAGGACACCCTCTTAGATATGATCCTTGCCAACTTGCCCTTCAAATACACCTCTGCTGTCATCAACCAGGATCTCAGAGATCACTGCCTCATTGCCTGGGTCCGTTATGCATCAGCGGTCAAACGACCACCCCTCATCACTGTCAAACGCTCCCTAAAACACTTCTGCGAGCAGGTCTTTTTAATCGACCTGGGCCAAGTATCCTGGAAGGATATTGACCTTACCCCATCAGCAGAGGATGCCTGGTTGTTCTTCAAAAGTGCCTTCCTCACCATCATAAAAAAGTATGCCCCCTTAAAAAAATGTAGAACTAAGAATAGATATAGCCCTTGGTTCACTCCAGACTTAACTGCCCTTGATCAGGGAAAGAAATCATCCAGTGCACTAGCTTTGAAAAGAAAAGTCCCCACGATATGCAACTTACAGGGAAGTCAGGAACAAATATACACAGTCAGTTAGGAAAGCAAAGGCTATCTTTTTCAAACAGAAATTTGCATCCTGCAACACTAATTCCAAAACGTTTTGGGACACTGTAAAGTCCATGGAGAATATGAGCACCACTCAGCTGCCCCCTGCACTGAGGCTAGGAAACACTGTCTCCACCGATAATCGAGAATTTCAGTAAGCATTTCTCTACGGCTGGCCACGCTTTCCACCTGGCTACCCAACACCGGCCAACAGCTCTGCACCCCCCACTTCTTCTTCACCCAAATCCAGACAGCTGATGTCCTGAAAGAGCTGCAAAATCTGGATCCCTACAAATCAGCTGGGCTAGATAATCTGGACCCTCTCTTCCTAAAATTATCCACCACCATTGTGGCAACCCCTATTACTAGTCTGTTCAACCTTTCTTTCGTATCGCATGAGATTCCTAAAGATTGGAAAGCAGCCGCGGTCATCCCCCTCTTCAAAGCGGGAGACACTCTAGACCAAAACTGTTACAGACCTATACCCATACTGCCCTGCCTTTCTAAAGTCTTTGAAAGCCAAATGAACAAACAGATCACCGACCATTTTGAATCCCACCGTACCTTCTCCACTATGCAATCCGGTTTCCGAGCTGGTCACGGTTGCACCTCAGCCACGCTCAAGGTCCTAAACGATATCATGAACCACCATCGATAAAAGACAGTTTGAGGGGTGCCATCAACCAACTGCAGTTTTCTGCTCTCGCCATAGGTTATGGATGTGATTCAGATCTCAACTCTTTCGTCGCCTCTCCTGAACAGTCCAGCATGCTTTTGATGTGTTTGGGGATGTTGTCCTGGTGGAATAACTTTCCACAGAGACCGTTTTTGGACACTGGTTTGAACATTGCACTCCAAAACATCTTGCTGATTGAATGATGTCTTGCACACATTCAAGGCCCCCAGGAGTAGAGGCTACAAACCACCCCCACGTTTGATTATGGAGGATGTTCTTTTCTTTGAACGCTTCACTTGGTCATTGGTAAAAATAGGAAGATCCCACTGCTGAAGGAGACAAGAAAGCTTGATTGAACTTCTCAAAAAACAACCTAAAAAGCTTAAATCCCAGGGAAAATGTTCTGTGGACAAGCTAAACAAAATTAGAGCTAATTTGCAGTACAGATCAGTGCTGTGATTACTGACAACAAATTAAGAATTCAATAACACCCTCCCGACAATCAAAAAAGGCAGGTTTATTAATGCTGTGGGGTTGCTTTGCTGCCTCTACCTCCTCTCCTGGGGGCCTTAAACGTGCCCTATGAATCTTGAAATCCAGGATACAAAAAGTCCAGTTTACAAAAATATAATGGGTTCTGCAACTATTTTTTCATAGAAATAAGGAATTATTCAATAAAAGTGCCAATATATTTAACTCTATAATAACTATATAATAAACTCACTGAGCTGTCAAGAAACAGACTGTTGATATACTGTAAATAAAGTGCATTCGGAAAGTATTCAGACCCCATGAATATTTCCACATTTTGTTACATTACAGCCTTATTGTAAATGTTTACATTCGTTTGTCCCTCATCAATCTACACACAATATCCCATAATGACAAAGCAAAAACTGTTTTTTAGAAATTCTTGTAAATTTATTATGAATAGAAAACTGATATTACATTTACATAAGTATTCAGACCATTTACTCAGTACTTCGTTGAAGCACCTTTGGCAGCGATTACAGCCTCGAGTCTATTTGGGTATAACACTACGAGCTTGGCACAACCGGTATTTGGTAAGTTTCTCCCATTTATTCTCTGGAGATCCTCTCAAGCTCTGCCAGGTTGGATGAGGAGCATCGCTGTACAGCTATTTTCAGGTCTCTCCAGAGATGTTAGATCGGGTTCAAGTCTGGGCTCTGGCTGGGCCACTCAAAGACATTCAGAGTCTTGTCCCAAAGCCACTCCTGCATTGTCTTAGCTGTGTGCTTAGGGTCTCTGTCCTGTTGGTAGGTGAACCTTTGCCCCAGTCTGAGGTCCTGAGCAGGTTTTCATCAAGGATCTCTCTGTACTTTGCTTCGTTCATCTTTGTCTCGATCCTGACTAGTCTCCCAGTCCTTGCCGCTAGAAAACATCCCCACAGCACGATGCTGCCACCACCATGCCTCATCGTAGGGATGGTGCCAGGTTTCCTCCAGATGTGACACTTGGCATTCAGGTCTACCTCCTTGCTTGGTTTTTACTCTGACATGCACTGTCAACTGTGGGTGTGTGCCTTTCCAAATCATGTCCAATCAATTGAATTTACCACAGGATGATCAATGGAAACAGGATGCACCTGAGCTAATTTTTCAAGTCTCATAGGAAAGGGTCTTATGTAAATAAGGTATTTCTTTTTTTATATACCTTTGCAACATTTTCTAAAAAACTGTTTTTGCTTTGTCATTATGGGATATTGTGTGTAGATTGATGAGGAAAAAACAAATGTAATCAATTTGAAATAATGCTGTAACGTAACTAAATGTGGAAAAGGGGAAAGGTTCTGAATACTTTCCGAATGCACTGTATAACATTTTGTCTGCTGCTTTTTTTAAGGAGTCTTCTTCATTGAAAAAGCGTAACCCTAGCTCACCATGAAAACTATTCATAGATTTTTTTGGTAGCACCTTGACTCATGTTGGTTGAGAATGCAATGTTCTTTATTCAGATGGCAAGGAAAGAGATGGGGAGACAGAACAGGTAAATACATATGACAGGATGTGGATTGAAACCCTTTCTCTTGGGGTAATGTGTAGTCTGGAGTCAGCAATGCTACCACTTAAACCTCTGTTTTTTGGTGCATTGACTGTTGGCTCATACCACCAGTCTAATATGTCTGGATATGTTGCAAGGGGTAGGTCATAGCTCGGTCAGTGCTTGCTCTAAAATCTAAACCGCATCAGATCTCCACTGGCACAGACCCACCAGCTAGTTAGCCAGTGAGAAACTGGAGACAGATTTTCTGGCTATCGAAACTGATGACTTATCAGTCAGCTCAGTGTGTGTGTTGTGTTAGTTTGTTGACCTAGGTAGCACTTCATCATTGCAAGAGGGACTTGCCCAAAATAAGACCTACTACAGTTGATGTTCCAAGAATAATTTCAGAATGCTCATTTTTGACAAAGTGCAGTTGTCTAAATGTATTTACAGTACAGGACAGCGTAAGGTAGTGGATGGAGAGTCAAGGTCAAAGGGCATCTAAAGACTCCTCAGTCAGCATTTCCTGGTACCAGCACGGGCCTTGGCTATCCATCATTTGGAAGCTTTCTTGGGCACATTGTCTGTGCCACGGAAAAATCTTCGACAACTCTCTCAGATACAGTAAATCAACAGGCTCTCCGTTTGTGTTATTTTCCTTAGTTATGTCCTTATGTAGCAAAATATAGTTATGTTTCACCCCTCATATACTGTACATACTAAGTGCTTCTCTCTCATGAATGAGAAAAGTCAGAAGGTCAGAACTTTTCACAGTCAAAGTTTATATATCGAAGTAGAGATGCCAACTCTGAAAGGCCTGCGTCTCCCTATAATCACAGGCAAGCGCCAGGTTTTTCTGTACATGAGTGCCAATTGAAAATGTGTCTGCTAATGGTAGTAGTGGATTACCGCCTATCTAAACGATGGAAAACAGCCCTGTGTATGTGTCCATCCCTCTGGTGAACTATTTAGTGCAGATTAGTATTAGCTAGCCAGCTTTAGACTGAAACTGGTCCAGGTCAAATGTTAACCTTGACCCTGCCAGTGCAGTCCTAGTGCTTTCGTAGGAATTAAAGTATGGAATTGAATGAAATATTGGAAGAAAAAAAGAACCTGCCACCCACCCACACCCCCATTGCCACTGCCCTAAAATACCTTCCTGGTCAACAAGAGGCCTGTTTTAACGCATCATAAATTAGCATAGCATTAACACACATGGCCTGATTTTGAATACATTCCAGCTCACCCATACAGTGGCTTGCGAAAGTATTCATCCCCATTTTTCCTATTTTGTTGTCTTACAACCTGTAATTAAAATAGATTTTTAGGGGTTTGTATCATTTGATTGACACAACATGCCTACCACTTTTAAGATGCAAAATAATTTATTGTGAAACAAACAAGAAATAAGACAAAAAACAGAACACCTGATCGTGCATAACTATTTAAGTCAATACTTTGAAGAGACACCTTTTGCAGCAATTATAGTTGCAAGTCTCTTGGGGTATGTCTCCATAAGCTTGGCAGATCTAGCCACTGGGATTCTTGCCCATTCTTAAGCTCCTTCAAGTTGGATGGGTTCCGCAGGTGTACAACAATCTTTAAGTTATACCACAGATTCTCAATTGGATTGAGGTCTGCGCTTTGACGAGGCCATTCCAAGACATTTAAATGTTTCCTCTTAAACCACTCAAGTGTTGCTTTAGCAGTATGCTTAGGGTCATCGTCCTACCGGAAGGTGAACCTCCGTCCCAGTCTCAAATCTCTGGAAGGCTGAAACAGGTTTCTCTCAAGAATTTCCGTGTATTTAGCGCCATCCATAATTCCTTCAATTCTAACTAGTTTCCCGGTCCCTGCTGATGAAAAACATCCCCACAGCATGATGCTGCCACCACCATACATCACTGTGTGGATGGTGCTCTCGTGGTGATGGCCAAAAAGCTAAATTTTAATCTCATCTGACCAGAGTACCTTCTTCCATATGTTTGGGGAGTCTCCACATGCACCACACGTGTTTGCTTATTTTTTTCTTTAAGCAATGGCTTTTTTTCTGGACACTCTTCCGTAAAGACCAGCTCTGTGGAGCGTACGGCTTAAAGTGGTCCTATGGACAGATACTCCAATCTCCGCTGTGGAGCTTTGCAATTCCTTCAGGGTTATATTCGGTCTCTTTGTTGCCTCTGTGATTAATGCTCTCCTTGCCTGGTCCGTGAGTTTTGGTGGGCGGCCCTCTCTTGGCAGGTTTGTTGTGGTGCCATATTCTTTCAATTTTTTTTAAATATTGGATTTAATGGTGCTCCGTGGGATGCTCAAAGTTTCTGATATTTTTTATAACCCAACCCTGATCTGTACTTCTCCAGCACTTTGTCCCTGACCTGTTCGGAGAGCTCCTTGGTCTTCATAGTGCCGCTTGCTTGGTGGTGCCCCTTGCTCAGTGGTGTTGCAGACTCTGGAGCCTTTCAAACAGGTGTATATATACTAAGATCATGTGACACTTAGATTGCACACAGGTGGACTTTATTTAACTAATTATGTGACTTCTGAAGGTAATTGATTGCACCAGATCTTATTTAGGGGCTTCATAGCAAGGGGGGTGAGTACATATGCACGTACCATTTTTCAGTTTGGTTTTTTATTTTATTTTTTATAAGAATGTTTCATTTCACTTCACCAATTTGGACTATTTTGTGTATGTCCATTACATGAAATCCAATTAAAAATGCATTTAAATTACAGGTTGTAATGCAACAAAATAGGAAAAACACCAGGGGGATGAATACTTTTGCATGGCACTGTATGCACATGCGCACACACCCTTCTATCTCCAAATGCCTTAATGTACATGATAAATTACTTACATAACATTCATATCACACACCCAAGTCAATCAGCAATGTGTCCATTAGCACGGCACAAAAGGCAGGCCCTCGCTGAGAGCTCCTTTGACGATTCATAAAGAACTGCTTAGAGGGGTGGGTGAGTGGAGTCCCAATTACTTCAGCAACACCACTTCAAACAGGAACTCTGTCTCTCCCTCGTCTATCACGTCTCTGAAGCCATCTTTCCTCTCTCCTCTGACACCTCAGTGCTCTGAATGTCTCTCTGACAGTTATGAGGTTCTCTGAGGCTAAGCCATTTCACTGAACCCCCAGGGTGTGTGCCTGTGTCAATGTACTGCACAGGTAACCACTGATAGGGTGTGTTTTTGTTGGTAATTGTGGTAATCAAGTCCAAACTTGAGCGCTCCAGACCTGAATAGAGCGACCAGATTCATTAAGTTACATTGTGGTAATCTTTTGGTAGGCAAATGTTTGCTCTATTACCAAGGACATTCGCTTCGATAAATCAGCTGGGGATAAATCAGCCTACTTCAGAAGTGTTGACTATCTTTCTGCCTTTATTTTTTTGCTTCTCTCTCTCCTTTATTCTCTCCATGTCTTTCTCCCTCTGTCTGTACCCTCTCGTTTATTTTCCTCTTCTTGCCCAATCTCTCTCTCTCTCTTTCTGTCCCTCTCCAGAATGAGAGTGCCCAGTGCCCTCGGACATGCCTCTCGAGATGGCTGACACCACCACCCTGGCAAAGGAGCTGCGCAGCCTGCTGAGGGAGGCCCCGGCCTGGCCCTGCACCCCCCTGCCTCTGCCGCTCACCCTCCCTGCCCTAGCACCACCAGGCCTCTCAGACAAGGCCCAGGCCCAGATCACTACCATGAATATCCAGCTGGGCGACTGCGTGGTCATTGCTGGTCAGAAGGTAGGCTACCAGTTCCAGAGCCTCAATTAAGCATCTCAAATCCACAAACCGGTTGATTGGTCATTGGTTGATTCTTCATACATTTAAAAAAAAAGGAGCCTTCTTAGTCTTCTCATTTGAGTAAATGGTCAAACCTTAATGTGGCAAGTGAGTCAGACAATCAGAACAGAAGCTTCTTCCTTCTACAGATTGTAAAGCTTATCTATACAGCACTCAATGAAATATCACCTTACTATCATGCTGATCATGCTGTCCACACCAACGACTATAACCCCTGGAAAATATACAATACTTTGCCTGTCAAGTATGTTTGTATCTTTCTTAAGACAAGTGAAGGAGAAGAAAGGTATGAAAAATAATGTAGCATGGTGAATTGAAGGACTTGTAATCTTTGTGTTTTTACTTTAAGACGTTGTGGCTCCTAAACACACACACACGTCAGACTGGGACCCTGAAAGAATAAGCCAGTTTATTTTCTCTCCACACTGCCAGCGAGCGATATCAAAACCGTATTATTACAGGCCAGGTGCTTTGATCTAGATTGTTCTTTTCTTTTTAACCCCCTTCTCAGCTTGTTTATACATTTAGATGGATCAAAACATGCGGGAAGTTCTTGATATAGAGGGTACGCTCTTGCCTAAATGCGCAACAACGCACGTGTGCATTTCTGAATGAAGAGGTTATCACTTTCCGCCACTCTCTGCTGCTGGGACAGATAAAGAGGATGAAACAAGCATTCTGTTTTTTATCTTTAGGAGTAGAACCCTGTTTAACCTGTGTGTGTGGAAGCACTTCCAAAACTGTTAGGACCTATTGAACAAGTCAGTTGCTCACTGGTGTTTTACCGGCTTGCTGGCAATTGCTATTATCCATGTGAGATGTGTTAATGAGTGCCCTAATCTGGTGTTTGGTTCTTGTTAACCTTTTGCACTCATCATTACTTTTAGCAATCGCTCTCTCTCTATCTTTCTCTCTCTCTTGCTCCCTCTGTCTCTCTGTGTCTCTTTCTCCTCTATCTCCCCCTGACAGGGATCTTTGCACCCCTGTCCAAGATCAACAAACCCTCTGAATGATGTAAAGCCCTACGGCTCCCTCAGCGCGACATATCGCGCGTCACCTCCAAAATCCACGCAGGTAATCGTTTTTTAAAATGTATTTTGCACCTATGGATGGATGTTTGGATAGGGTACACAGTAAAGGATAGCTAGGCCTATAGTTCGAAGGGGCATAAAGACAAATGGACTGGGCCCAAATAAGGAACCTATTTGTGATGAAAAAAACTCCCATTGTTATGATAGCACAGAGAAGCTGTAAGGCAAGCAGAGTCGGAAAGCGTGGTAGAAGATGGAGAATGACAAAGGGGAAAGCCATTTTCCACGTTTATCTCATTAACCCCCCTCCAGGACCTGTTTCTGGAGACCCATACACATTAATAGAGACCACACATCATAGGAACCGCAAAAACACACACCTTGCCACCTCTCCTCCCTCCCTTGAACAAACATCCAGGAATAACGACAGTGTTAGATTTAATGTCTGATCCCTCCCCCCATCCCAATATTCTTCCACTGACGGAAAGTTAACTCTGACATCAATTCACTCTGGGGGTTATGGAACACAAGCCATGATACAGACAGTAATGGTAATAAAACCCCAATGTCTTCATCTCCCTGCTGCTGAAGGTGGCTAGCAAACAACAGAGGGGCCAACGTGGTCGCAAAGGCACAATAACTAATCTGACAAAGATATAGCTCAAAATTACCATAGCCTTATTAATATGGCGCGATTAAGTAAAATACTACAGCACCTAAAAAGAGCTGACTGATTCCGAAAATAAATGATGTGATTATTGATTGCCATTTCAGTTCTGCTGAAAGGTTTTGCTTTGGACTAAAAAAGAAGAGCATAACTTGGGACCTGCTGGACCCATCTTACCTCCTCCGCTCGCTGAAGTGCATCTGTAGCGGCAGACTACCAGAAAAGGTTGGGTCTTTAAGAATCAAACTGCGCTAAGTTGTTACTATAGTCACAACAAACCGTTGTCACTGCCATCCTTTAAGGCCTGGGCTCCGGTTGAAAGGTTCTGATAGGGAACAGCCTTGTGGTTTGTGGAGTCTGTCCTGATTAGCGAGACGGATGATTTCAACAACCTGCGCCACGATCGATGCATGAGGCAAAAACCATGCCGATATGGAATGGCAGTCGATGACAGACTGAAATGAGAGAGAGGTGGCTGGCTGGCCTTGCAGGCCGTCTGTGGCCTGGTTATTTAACCATCTTAATTTGACTATCAATCAACGGGAGCAGCGGAATTCCACAGGAAACTCCGAGGTCCCATTATTCATGTCACCTCCGGATCAAGTGGCACCCAAAGGCACAGAATAATACCCCACATAGGGAAAAGGTGCTCATATGTAACTGCCAGGGGAAATATCATATTATTTCCCTCATTAGTGGTCTCAAATATAATTTGAAAAGCTGAAAATCAGCTTGAATCATGACTCAGTGTGCTACAATCAAGAGGGTTATTATCAGCTAGGGTTGGCCAATGTCAACCTTTGTCCTATCCTGATTATGTACCTATAAAACATTGTGATAGTCGATGCTATCGCTCCTAATTTGGTTTTTAACCTCCCATGGAGGGATTTTCCCAGCCCGCCTGGATCATTGCTTTGTTAATTAAGGATCGGACCCTTTTTTTCAATTTTCACCTAAAATGACATACCCAAATCTAACTGTCTGTAGCTCATGACCTGAAGCCAGGATATGCGTATTCTTGATACCATTTGAAAGGAAACACTTTGAAGATTGTAGAAATGTGAAATGAATCTAGGAGAGGCAGGGTAGCCTAGTGGTTAGAGCGTTGGTCTAGCAACCGGAAGGTTGCAAGTTCAAACCCCCGAGCTGACAAGGTACAAATCTGTTGTTCTGCCCCTGAACAGGCAGTTAACCCAACGCTAGGCTGTCATTGAAAATAAGAATTTGTTCTTAACTGACTTGCCTAGTTAAATAAAATCTGGTAAAATATAATACAAATATAATACAAATAAAAAGATATGCATTTTCAAAACATTTTTTTCTCCATCTTTGAAATACGCTGTATCTTTCTCTCTATCACTTATTGTTCTGTGGCAATTCAACAACAAAAAAATTGTCTCATCTTATTGTCAAGCTTCCCCTTTATCATACGTTTTTCTTATTTTGTCTCCTTTTCACTCTCTTGTCCCTGTCAACTTCTCATATTCTCATTTATTCATTCGTGTTTTGTCCCTTTCTTTCTTTACAAATGTGCCTCTTTTTGTGTGGAGAAAAGGTTCTCCATCCGGCAAAAAAAAATCACCCGAAAAAAAGACACCTCAGTTCCTGAACAGGGCAAAGACAACCTTCCTGAGGCCAATAGGTGTACTGCAATCACATTGGAATGGGCTGTGTTTTTATTTTTGATTTATTTAACCTTTATTTAACTAGGCAGTCAGTTAAGAACAAATTCTTATTTAAAATGACGGCCTACCCCGGCAAAACCCGGACGACGCAGGGCCAATTGTGCGCCCCTCTATGAGACTCCCATTCACGGCCAGATGTAATGTAGCCTGGATATGAACCACTTTTGTGAAGTTTTGGCTTCACCAAAGCAATCAACAATTTTGTATCTTGTTTGATAACACTCAATACATCTTCCATTTAGAGGTTTTGGAATATAATCACTTACTTTCCCCCCTATGAGTGTAGTTTCTATTCAGTTTGGAGCAGAATCTATCCTTTTTACTTAAACATTTTGGCCCTCGTTTAATCAATTAGTCCCTCTAACTTTCACAATTCATAATCTCTTGCCCTGTGAAGGTCTGTGAAAGTTAAAGTTTAATAACGTCCTGCCCCCAAAATGTATTTTTAAAAGCCAGGGTGACCCACCCTTCCATCGCATTCCTTAAAGTTTTGGGCAATTTGAATTTTTGCCCTGTTGTACCCAAGACGAGCTAAGATGGGGTTTATTCAATGTCGATCCTGTAAAGGCTCTGAAGAGGACACCCAGTAGCGTCCTTCGTAGGCTCTTGGGGAATGGCAGACATGAGAGCAATGGAGGGTTCAGTATTAGCACACACCCTATGCTGTGTGATGTCTTGCATGGAAGCATGATGCACTGCTCGAATGTGTTGTGATTGATGGTGGTAGTTTTCCTCAAGGCCTGGCCACATTCATCTGAACACTGTTTTCTGGTCATAGTCCTTGCTTTCCCCCTTCAGTTCGGATTTGCCGAACGGAAGGTGGGGGAGGGCCTTGTATGCATCGCGGAAGTTAGAGGAGCAGTGATACAGTGTTTTGCCAGCCCGGGCACTACAATCGATAGAATTTAGGTAGCCTTGTTCTCAAATTTGCTTTGTTAAAATCACCAGCTACAATAAATGCAGCCTCCAGATATATGGTTTCCAGTTTGCATAGAGTCCAGTGGAGTTCCTCGAGGGCTGTCATGGTGTCGGCTTGGGGTTATATACACCGCAGTGACAATAACCGACAAGAACTCTTGGGAGATAATACGGTCGGCATTTTATTGTGAGGAACTCTAGGTCCAGTGAACAGAAGGACTTGAGTTCCTGTATGTTGCTACAATTGCACCATGAGTTGTTAATCATGAAACATACACCGCCGCCCTTCTTCTTCCTGAGAAATGTTTGTTCTTGTCGGTGCGGCGCACAAAGAATCCTGTTGGCTGTAGCGAATCCGACAGCATGTCCCCAGAGAGCCATGTTTCCGTGAAACAGAGTATGTTACAATTCCGGATGTCTCTCTGGAAAGCAACCCTAGCCCTAATTTCTTCTACCTTGTTATCTAGAGACTGGACACTAGCGAGTAAAATACTCGGAAGCGCTGGATGATGTGCGCACTTCCAAAGTCTGACCAGAAGGCCGCTCCGTCTACCTCTCTTGCGGCGACGTTGTTTTGGGTCAGCCTTTGGAAACAGTTGAAATGCCTGATATCCAATAGTTATTTCCGGCTGAATGTAATAACACTACACATATCACACTAATTGGATGGATATCAGGTTGCGACCTCTTTCCATCTTTATGGTATAAAAACGCATTCTCCCTCCCCATCCCATGTTCCAGTACTCCAAAGCCGGACTACCCCCCCGGCAGTATCTCTGTGTGCGCCTGGGGGAGAGGGTGTTGGTGGTGGGCTAGAGAACAGAGGTGGTCCGCTTCTATGGCAAGACCAACTTTGCCCCAGGTCAGATCACTGTCCATACCCCAAACTCACTACACATCACACTACCAACAGCCATACTGACACGGTTGCGGCCAATTCTATTTAAATTTAGGAAAACAAAAGACACATACGCGTTCCTGCTAGTCTTGTGTTTCAGGGATTGGGCCATAATATTTTTTAGCCTAAACCATTCAAAAGATAGAGCCACAGTTGTGGGAAGAAAACAGAAACAACTCAATTTATTACAACAGCATGGCCTCTGCTAATGGTTAGTGGGCGAGGGCGAAGAGGTGGGGGCTAATAGCCTAACCCTGTATGTTCCCCATATAGAGAGGGAAAGAGGAGGAAGTAATCCCATTTGTGCTGTAGCAATCCTAGCTTTTGGAGATTTGTAGAGTGATTTTTACCAAGATTACAAACACGGTGCCTGTAACGCTCGTCGGAAGAAGTGGACCAAGGTGCAGCGTGGTACGGTACGTGTAATTATTCTTTATTTAATCAGAACACCAAACAAAACAACAAAAGAATAACGAACAGGCTAACAGAGATAACAAAAAACAACATCCCACAAAACTAAGGTGGTAAAACAGGCTGCCTAAGTATGATTCCCAATCAGAGACAACGATAGAAGGCTGTCCCTGATTGAGAACCCTACCCAGCCAAAACATAGAAATAAAGAACATAGAGTTTCCCACCCGAGTCATACCCTGACCAACCAAACAGAGAATAAAAAGATCACTAAGGTCAGGGCGTGACAGTGCCTAAACTTGACTTTTCCAAAACGCGAAAGAGATAATGCCATTAAACTCGATCAAAGGCCTTTTCAGCAGGTTGAGGGAGTCTTATGTCAAAGACCCTTCTGAGATTATTGGAGGAGAATATGTTTATTGTGAAGCAAGTCTTGTCTGGGATGACCAAGGGGGGGGTGACTTCAGGCTCTTACAATGCATCTTGTTGACCAGTTTACAATCTGTATTAAGGAGAGAGATTGGTCTATAGGAGGCGTACTTTAGCAGGTGTTCCCCTTTCTTGTTAATTACTGTAATCACAGTTTGAGAGAAAGACTCTGGAAAGCAGTTGTCCTCCCTGACTTTTTTAAGTACCTCCATAAGGTAGTATATCAACAGCTCCCTAAATTCTTTATTTAACTCTAGAGGGAAACCATTCTCCCCAGAAGATTTATTAGAAGGTAAAGATTTAATGGCCTCCAACAATTCAGGGACTGAGAACTGTTCACTTAGGCACTCTCTGTCTTCCTCTGAGGCATGGGAGGTTGAGAGAGGAGAGAAAATAGTCCAACTCTGATCTTCACTTGATTGGCAAGTATAGTTCATAGTAACACTGTTTAGATTTAGTGATGGCCCTCTTAACTTGATACTTATTCAGAGTATTATATTTCAGTTTTTTATTTACCAAAAGCCTGTATAGGTCTTTAGTCTGGCCTCTTTGGTAGGTTTTCTCTAGCTCAAAGATTTCAGATTCAAGGACATTCAGTTTGGCACTGTTATCCATTCAACACTTTAGTATAGGCAATGATCTGTCCCCTGAGATAGGCTTTCAATGCATCCCAAAGAATGAAACTGTCAGAAGCAGAGGGTTTGTTTTTCAAAGTAAAAATATTGATCTGATCTTTGATAAATGCACAAAATTCAGGTTGCTTCAGGAGTGTAGAATTTAGTCTCCATCTATTATGCTCAATTTACCTTGGTAGGAATGGAGATTGATAATACCAGAGGAGAATGGTCACAAAGTAATCTGGAGAGATAATTGGTATCTAACACTCTACGCAACACTTGGGTTGATAGCAAAACGTTATCTGTGGGTGTGAATAAACATAGTTGTGGGTCCATCTGTCTCCAGATGCCTAATAAATGGAGATCCTTCATGAATGACATGTTGAGCTTGGCGGCTTTGGTAAGAGGGGAGGGTTTATCAGAGGACCTATCAAGAACTGTATATAAACACAAAATGGTGTCTCCTCCAGCCAGTAGCTATCCTGGTGGTGCTTGAGCAACTTGTAAGAAGACTTAAATAAACATATGATCATTAAAGTTAGGAGCATAGACATTAAATAGGGTCCAAAACTCTGAATACATATGCCGCTGCACCAAAACAAACCTGCATGAGGGATCAGACATGAAGTTACTGACACAGAAGGGGATGTGGCTACTTATCAAAATTTGCTTTAGAGTTAAGAGGACGCAAAAACTTGTCATACCCATTCACTCTTTATATCTTCTGTTCACTGGCCATAAGATTGTTTTCTTGTAAGAACACAACATGTCCACCTTTAATTTCTTAAGGTATAGACTCTTTTCACACATGCAGTGACCTCACCTGGTTTAATTGATGTCTCTAGAGACAATACCTCTCTCATCGTTACTCAATGCCTATGTTTACCTCCACTGTATTCACATCCTACCATACCTTTGTCTGTACATTATGCATTGAATCTATTCTACCACGCCCAGAAACCTGCTCCTTTTACTCTGTTCCAAAGGTACTAGAAGACCAGTTCTTAAAGCCTTTAGCCATACTTTTATCCTACTCCTCCTCTGTTCCTCTGGTGATGAAGAGGTTAATCCAGGCACTGCAGTGCCTAGCTCCACTCCCATTCCCCAGGCGCTCTCATTTGTTGACTTCTGTAACCGTAAAAGCCTTGGTTTCATGCATGTTACCATTAGAAGCCTCCTTCCTAAGTTTGTTTTATTCACTGCTTTAGCACACTCTGCCAACCTGGATGTCCTAGTCGTGTCTGAATCCTGGCTTAACAAAACCCTGAAATTTCCATCCATAACTCTAACATTTTCCGACAAGATTGAACTGCCAAAGGGGTCTGATTGCAATCTACTGAAGAGAAAGCCTGCATAGTTCTGTCTTAATATCCAGGTCTGTGCCCAAACAATATGAAGTTCTACTTTTAAAAATACACTTTTCCAAAAACAAGTCTCTCACCTTTGCCGCTTGCTATTGACCACCTTCTTCCCCCAGCTGCACCCTGGACACAATATGTGAATTGATTGCCCCCCATCCATCTTCAGAGCTTTTGCTGTTAGGTGACCTAAACTGGGATATGCTTAACACCCAGGCCATCCTAAAATCTAAGCTTGATGCCCTCAATCTCACACAAATTATGAACCAACCAGGTACAACCCCAAATCTGTAAACCCTCGTAGATATCATCCTAACCAACCTGCCCTCCAAATATACCTCTGCTGTCTTCAACCAGGATTTCAGGGTTCACTGCCTCATTGCTTGCTTCCGTTATGGGTCTGCAGTCAAACGACCATCCCTCATCACTGTCAAATGCTCCCTAAATCACTTCAGCGAGCAGGCCTTTCTAATCGACCTGGCCCGGGTATCCTGGAAGGATATTGACCTCATTCCGTCAGTAGAAGATGCCTGGTAATTCTTCAAAAGTGCTTTCCTCACAATCTTAAATAAGCATGCCCCATTCAAAAAATGTAGAACCAGGAACAGATATAGCCCGTGGTTCACTCCAGACCAGCACAAAAACATAATGTGGCATACTGTATTAGCATCGAATAGCCCCCACGATATGCAACTTTTCAGGGAAGTTAAGAACCAATATACACAGAAGGTTAGGAAAGCCAAGGCTAGCTATTTCAAACAGAAATGTGTATCCTGCAGCACAAACTCAAAAGTTCTGGGACACTGTAAAGTCCATGGAGAATAAGAGCACCTCCTCCCAGCTGCCCACTGCACTGAGGCTAGGAAACACTGTCACCACCAATAAATCCACGATAATTGAGAATTTCAATAAGCATTTTTCTATGGCTGGCCATGCTTTCCACCTGGCAACCCCTACCGTGGCCTGCAACCCCCACAGCAACTTGCCCAAGCCTCCCCCAAATGAAGATAGCTGATGTTCTGAAAGAGTTGGAAAATCTGGACCCGTACAAATCAACAGGGCTAGACAATCTGGACCCTATCTTTCTAAAACTAATAGCCGAAATTGTTGCAACCCCTATTACTAGCCTGTTCAACCTCTCTTTTGTATTGTCGGAGATCCCCAAAGATTGAAAAGCCTCCGTGGTCATCCCCCTCTTCAAAGGGGGAGAGACTCTAGACACAAACTGCTACAGAAAAATATCTATCCTACCCTGCCTGTCTAAGGTCTTCGAAAGCCAAGTTAACAAACAGATGACCAACCATTTTGAATCACACAGTACCTTCTCTGCTATCTAATCTGGTTTCCTAGCTGGTCATTGGTGTACCTCAGCCACGCTCAAGGTCCTAAATGATATCATAACCTCCATCGATAAGAGACAATACGGTGCAGCTCTATTCATCGACCTGGTCAAGGTTTTCGACTCTGTCAATCACCATATTCTTATCGGCAGACTCAACTGCCTTGGTTTCGCAAATGACTGCCACGCCTGGTTCACCAACTACTTCTCAGACAGAGTTCAGTGTGTCAAATCGGAGGGCTTGTTGTCCGGACCTCTGGCAGTCTCTATGGGGGTGGCACAGGGTTCAAATCTTGGGCCAACTCTCTTCACTGTATACATCAATGATGTCGCTCTTGCTGCTGGTGATTCTCTGATCCACCTCTATGCAGACGACACCATTCATTACATTTACATTTAAGTCATTTCCAGACGCTCTTAATGCCAGAGCAACTTACAAATTCCGTGCATTCACCTTATGACATCAGTAAAACAGCCACTTTACAATAGTCATCTAAACCTTTTAAGCCCGGGGGTGAGAAGGATTACTTATCCTGGATCCTAGGTATTCCTTAAAGAGGTGGGGTTTCAGGTGTCTCCGGTGGTGGTGATTGACTCTCGCTGTCCTGACGTCACATGAGGCATGTGTTCCAAAATTGGGGAGCCAGAATTGGGTTCAGTTTTGGGCTGCAACAAAGCATCCTTCCCCATCATGGATGCCACGTTGTGCCCTTGTTTTACAGAGTTAATGTTTAAGGCCTGATTCAGAGCCTGTATCTGAAGATGCCGTTCCCCTCACAGCTGTTTACATATGTAATTGGTCTTTGTATTGGATTACGCTTTTGACTGGAAGCCAGTGGAGACAGGAATGAGAGCGGGGTGACGTGAGAGAACTTGGGAAGGTGAACAAGACGTGCTTAAACTGACTTTCTGGATGAGTTGTACCTGCATAATGCTCTGTAGAAGCCAACAGCGAGTTAAATATAATCCAGACAAGTAGATGACAAAAATGCCTGGATATCAAACCTGCGCCCTTCATTATTTTGAAGTTAGTTAATCTGCGGATGTTGTAGAGCATGAACCTCACCGATCGGGCCACCGCCTTGATGTCATCTACAAAAGGGTGTTGTCCAGGATCACGCTACTTCTTAGCAAAATGGATGCAGTCCACACAATGGAGTTGTCATCCGTGATGGCGAGATCATGGAGCACCTTATAGGAGTCTCACCACTGCGTCTTGCATGTTCAGCTCGAGGTGGTGATCCGTCATGCTACAGATATGTCTGCCAGACATGCAGAGATGGTTCGCCACCTGGTCATCAGAAGGGGGCTAGGAAAGATTAATTGTCTCAGTTGCATGGCAATGATAGGAGAGACCATGTGAGGTTATGACAGAGCCAAGTGACTTGGTGTAAAGCGAGAACCTCATTTGAGGGCCTAGAACAGAGCCCTGCCAGGGGACACCAGTGGTGAGAGCGCTGGTGAGGAGACAGATTTTTATTTCCCCACCTGGTAAACATCAACTATCAGGTAGGAGCTAACCGATCGTGCAGCTGTACATGCCCATCTCGGAGAGGGTGGAGCCCAGGGAATCTGATGGTTCACTCATCCCCGATAGGTCTTTAAGGTTGAGAGCAGAGGAGAGAGAGTTGCTCTTTTGCAGTGCAGCAGTATCTCTACAGAGAAGATCTGCTCATTTGAATGACTATTCTTAATCTGCTGAATTGTAATTTTCGATCCTTTGGCCTATTTCTAGCCTACCTCCTCATGGCCAAGGCACACACTGTTATAAAAGTTTTAATTAAAATAGAAGGGATACTGGTCTGTAGTTGTTGACATCGGAGGGATCAGGGAGTGAGGTTTTTTCAAATAAACATAACATAATACAAAACAAGAAAACACACAATGCGGTCAGGGATGAGTTGATGAACAGAAACAATAATGCCTGGGAAAGACTCAAGGGAATGGTCTGGAGAAGGGAAGGTATAGGGTCGAGTGGGAGTCTGTTGAGTCTGATGACATGCCGGTGCGACGTAATGATTTCATCTGGAGAGAGAGGGGAAAAGCCTGGTCAGAGCACAGGGTAGGGCATGTGAGCAGAACCCTTGTCGTTTGACTTAGCAAACGAGGATCGGATGTCGTCGACCTTCTTTTCAAAATGGTTGACGAAGTCATCTGCAGAGAGGGAGGAGGGGGAATTCAGGAGGGAGGAGAAGGTGGCAAAGAGCTTCCTAGGGTTAGAGAAAGAGCTTGGAATTTAGAGTGGTACCCCCTGGCTTTTGCAGCTCCAGACAGAGGATGCTAAATGTAGAGAGGAGGGAGCGAAAGGATGCCAGGTCCGGAGGGTGAGGCCTGTTGATTTTCCTCATCTTATTTTAATGAAGCCCGAAGCCCTGTTCTGTGATTACAAAAGTCAACAAGCCACGGAGCGGGAGGGGAGGCTGACCGGCCTGGAGGATAGGGGACATAGATCAAAGGATGCAGAAAGGGAGGAGAGGAGGGTTGAGGAGGCAGAATCAGGAGATAGGTTGGAGAAGGTTTGAGCAGAGGGAAGAGATGATAGGATGGAAGAGGAGAGAATACAAACAGACAAGGTTGGGACACCCTTGATACCATCCGAGTAGGGGCAAAATAATGTTGGAAGAGCAAAGCAAAAAGGATCAGGGTAGTGGAGGAGACTTGGTGATGCTTTCTGCATCTTTCAGGGCTTTGGTGGCTGGTTTGAACTAACCTCCAGAGATCTGCTTCAATGCCAGGAAAACACTCATTCCATTGATGATGTCCCATTTGGCTCTTAAAGTCAAGTAAAACTAAATCCCTGTCCTTTCAACAGAGGACTACCAGCACCTGCCCGCCCGTCCAGCATCACTCTGGTATGGGTTTCGGTTCTGAAGTTCTGTGGACATCCACAAATACCTAGGTGTCTGGTTGGACTGTAAACTCTCCTTCCAGACTCATTAGGGATCTACAATCCAAAATTAAATCTAAATTGGGTTCCTATTTCGCCCAAAGCATCCTTCCTTCATGCTGCCAAACTGTTGTAACTTTAATGTGTTACAGAGTTAATGTTTAAGTTAATTCATTGAGCTGTATCTAAAGATATTTCTTTACAGTTGTTTACATATGTAATTGTATTGTTTTATTGAATTACGGTTTTGACTGGAAGTTCCAGAATGCCTTGCAACTGGAATGAGATGCGCAACTCACCAGTTATGTGCAGGTGCAAAGTGATTAAACTGACTTTCCGATAGCATCTTACATTGCTTGTCAATGGAGGAGTGGAATTTAGTCTATTTGTTGTAAAAATTTTCAACAAACAAATTTTGTTACCATCTTGAATTTCCTGGAAGAGTTAGTCAGTTTTAAGCATGCTGTTAGACTCGCCGATGTCATCTGACAAAATAGCTTGGAACACTCTACTCAGCAAAATGGATGCAGTCCATCACAAAATCCGTTTGTTAATCCAAATCACCTATACCACTCACCACTAGACCTGCAACTGCTCTCTCGGCTGGCCCTTGCTACATATTGAGACCCAGGTTCCAGGTCATCTATAAGTTCATGCCAATGTTCCGAATTATCTCAGTTCACTGGTCACGATAAAAACACCCACCCCTTGTTAACTCGTTCCAGCAGGTATATCTCACGTGCATCCCCAAAGCCAGTCATTTTTGGTGAATTTCCTTCCAGTTCTCTGCTGCCATTCACTGGAACAACTTCAAAAACGCTGAAGTTGCAGATTTTTATTTCACAGCACATTTTAAACAGACAACCATCTGAGCAGACATAGAGAAGGGTGCAGCTGTACATAGTCCATCTGTAAATAGCCCAAATCTACCTACCTCATCCCCATACTGTTTTTATTTAATATAATTTTCTGCTCTTTTGCACAGCAGTATCTCTACTTGACATCATCATCTGCTCATTTATCACTTTGTTAATCTTTTGTAATAATTCAGTTATCAGTTGGAATGCGTCAAGCTTTTAACAGTTGGAATTGTGTAGAAGACAGTTGTCTAAGAACATTAGTTCTTGTAGACACAGCAGACAAAAAAAGTTTCTACATGAATGCACTTGCTCTTGTTTTACATTGCAATACTTTGCATTCAAATATTGATTGCCATGAGAACCCACACATCGGGTTTTCATGCAGCTAAACTAGGATTAAGTTATTGTGGTACTTTAGATTACAACACATACACAATTTAGTTTCTTGTCACACTGCTCTATTCATGGCATGACCCTGACTGTCTGTCTGCCTCTTTTTCCATCTATCCGTCTGAGCTGGACAAGCCCAGCGGAAAGAACAAAGGCTTGAACTACTTCAGCAAACACTGTGTCCTCGCTCCATTCGGTGTGCAGAGATGGGTACATAATTGTACTGATTTGTAAACTACAAACAAACACATCTGGAAGAAGTATCTGTAATGTCTCAAATGTAGAAATGGGTTTAGGGAAAAATAAACATGGCTCAAACCAAAGGCGCATCTGGTAAATGTCACTGCAGGTAGCAACGTTTCATTACGCTCATCAATTTTTGATGGCACTAACGAGCCAGGCCTTGACAATGCCATTTGTGAGAACTGTTGGAAAATTCGATTTTCACTGTCTTAAGGACATTACAAACAGTCCAGATTGGTGATTTACTAGACCACCTGTGTCAAGCAGGGCCAGGAAGTTGGTGGTTTATTCACAGCACAGCCTTCTGGGCTGTGTTCATTAGGCAGCAAACTGACTGAAACAGGGAAGGGGCTACCTGGTCTGTCTGTTAAAAAATTATACGGTGCGGAGCAGGGTTCGGCGCAATTCAGAATGAAATTTAGAATGCCCCCTAAAATTGCAACGAAATTCTTGAATTTGAATTGAAGTAGTAAACACAATACAGAATTGTAATTCAAAATGTAATTTAAAGAAAATACAATTGAACTCAGTGAAATTCAAATACCTCTTCTATTCTATATTAGGTGTAGTCTATACAAATATACATCTTGGACATAAAACATCAAACATGTCGTTATACATGCATATTAAATATTGTGGAAACAATAGATTTTAAGGACAAACTATTACATTTAATAATAGGTGGAAAAAACCTGTATGTGACCATTCTAAATTGCTATACTTCATTAATTACTTACATTTTGAACAAAATGTAAAAGTTTTCAAGATGAATGACTTTCAAAATACAGAAATACAGCTGTAGAAAACATTTAGCCACTTTATCAACAATGGACTAATTGAACAAATGTGACCGACCACCTCGATTCAGTCTTATGTTGCAAAATGTGAAATGGTGGTTTTTACATTGGATAAAAGTAGGGACTCAGAATAAAAAAATGGTATATCATACACTGCTGTTGAGGTACAGTGGGAAAGTAATTATGCTTTGAAAGTTAATAAACTTGTAACCCCACTTTTGAGAAAATGGCCCTTTGTCAACACCTACTCTGCATTGTTCAGACCCTCTTAAGCCTTAGCCCCAATCTTTAAGGATTCACATCTGAGGCCATGTGCTAAACAGAGTGAACAATGAAATGTCTAGGTAGCTAACTTGATCTGACAAAAAAAGTTTATCTATTATTTTAGCTCCCAATATGATATCTGTTTGTTGGCCAACAAGCCACCTGATTATTGGCATAAAGAGTGAACAGATTAATCAGATGTGTGTGGCAATAGGTACCTGGCTATGACATTCGACTCCCACTAGATAAACTGGATAAGCTAGCTAGGTGCAATATCAACCATGTAGCTAACTAACATTAACTATATCAACAGGTCTGCCCACCGCAGCATCCTCCCATGCATTGCTCTCTTTTACTCTCTCTGTGTGTGTGTGTGTGTGTGTGTGTTTCTAAATGTGACCAACCATCCATTCAGTCTTATGTTGCAAAATTTGAAATTGTGTTTTTTTTTTACAGTGGATAAAAGTAGACTCGGACCTACAAGTTGATAAACTTGTAACCCCACTTTTGAGAAAATGGTTCATGAATCTTTTTTTGTACACCTAGTGGAGAGCTTATCTTTGTCTACACCTATTCAGCATAGTTTACACCCTCCCATCTCTTTTAGATTTCACATGTGAGGCTATGTGCTAAACAGAGTGAGTAAAGTAGTAAACAACCAAAGAATTCAAGACTAAAAGTGGTGAAAAACTGGTGACAACTTCAGATAAAAAAAATACACTTTATCTAGTCCTTGGCCTACATCCTAATCTGACTTTGGTGCAGGTCATGTTGTTCTTTACATTACCATCTCTAGTAGACACACAATATATGCAATAAAGTATACATTTATTTGTCACATGTACATGATACAGAAGGTGTAAACAGTACAGTGAAATGGTCACTTGCATATTTGCATTGTAGTAATATCAAAAATAGAAAGTGTCCAGACAAAAATATTGTATAAATATTTTCTATTTATTAGATTATGCTTACCCAGACACACTTATCTAAATTGATGGGTCATGTGAATGAAATCACTATTGTGTAGACATGTAAACATATTCATGAAATACAATAGATGGCTGTAATCACCCTCAGCCATACCTGGCTAACACGGGTCGTGTAATCATCTGGCGAAGTGGAGTCTTTTGTTTAGACGATGAACCATATCCCAACCCATAGAGTACAAATGGATTGTCATAGCTAGTCACCATGCATGAAATGCTGTAGTATGAATCTGCACGTAGCTAAAGCTAACCAGCTAGGTTCAATGTTAGCTAGGTAGCAATGGAAATGGCTTTCTGAGATACTAATAATATTACTACACAGATCATACACGTAATGTTAGCTAGTGAGCCAGCAAGCTAACATTCACTAGCTAGCTAACGGTACACTTTAACTTGCAATGATAATGAGTTTCCAACAAAATTAGAAACGTATAATATCTGAAAATGTAGCTAGACTATACATGGATGAAGGATTCACTGGAGATTGGAACCATGTTGACTAAGTAAGACGTTCTGTGTCGTTTTGTCTACAGCTTGTTTGGCCTCGGTTCACCCAGACCGTGTGCAGAAAGTAGTCCATCACAACTTTTCCCACTGATCTTTGCCGATAGTGCCTGCTAAATTAAGGGTAGCAATGTTTTTGAGAGTAGTAGCAACACCTTTTCAGTTCTCCATGACTAACATATCTTTAAAAAAATCTGTGGTAGCAAGGATGAGCTGTTCAGTATGTGTAGATAATGTTATAGACAGAAGCATGCAACATGGCAGACCAATCCAAACTCATCTCTTGGCATGTCCAGCCTGTCCATTACCTCAGCCAGTCATGGCTAGCAAGGAAGGTTCCTGACTTTTTCCGTGGCTAAACCAACTAGGCTCGTAATTTAAAAATGTTATTCAAATGTACAGATGGCATACAAGTTTGTTATTAAGGCATATGAAAGTTAACATGTTCCAAAAAAAATGTATGTTCAAATGCCTCTACTGCGAAATAGTGAAGTGTGACATACTGTATGCATAGCTTCCTGAAACGGGTCACAAATTAAAAAAACATTTGGGTGGAGTTTTCCTTTAAGTTGACCCTGAGGCCTTCAAACAGAAGGGAAAACAATGAAATGGTTGGTGGAAATATAATTGGCTATTATAAGCAGTAAGGTTAAAAGAGTATGTGAACATTGTTTCCAGAAGTGTGGAAGTGTGACCTGATTCAATGAAACTCATGTTCTATGACTGAGTGGAATTTATTTGAATTACACTGAATTAAATTAATTGCACTGAATTAAATTATACTTCCTGTAGGCTGTGGCCAATTCAATTTAAAATTTCAACTCATGACTTAAATTGGAGTCAATTCCAAAATGTTGTATAAGCCCAACCCTTGTCCAGAGTGAAGTTTCCTCTAGGCACAGATCTAGGATTAGCTCCCCTTCCCCAATCCTAAACTTTATAATTAGTGGTTAAAATGCTAAACTGACCCAAGATCAGCATCTATGGGCAACTTCACCATACACTAATATATACAATTGTTTATAAGGTAATGTATGACCGGGAAAACATTTTTCCCCCATGCACAATTGCATTCAAATTATTTTATTTTAAGAGATTAAGGATACACTTGCTTATATTTTCCATCTAAGCTTCACAATACCCAACTGTCATTCATTTGAATGGCCTATCTAGAACCCCCCCACCCCTCCAGGGATAACTTATAAAAATAACACATGTTATTTGCATAGTGGAAATAGTCATTTTACTGCCACAATCTCAAAACAAGTGGGAGAAGTGCATTAAAGGGCAATGCAGTAAAACCAAAAAGGCAATTACCTTGTACACGCAATTCTGTCAAATGTCTTTCTCTACTATGCCTATACACTGGAAAAGGTCAAGCAAACACAGCCTTTTAAATAAATAGTGAAATATTGTACTACGGCACCTACGCAGAAAGCTCCTTTGAACTATTATAAAATAGGTAAATGAAAAAGACATTCTAACTGAGATGTTTAAATCAGTATTTAAATCAGTATGTTTTCTTCAAACAAAAGTGAGTCAACAGCCGAGCAAATCAGCAAAGCTGGCTATTTTTGGAAGCTCTTAATCCTTGAGATATGGAAGAGCAGTTGGCGCCATACATACATATTCACTAGCTAGCCACTTAGGAAGAGGAGTCAAGGAAAGGGAAATAAAGTCAATTGGGATATTACGACTCAGCATTTGAGGGGGGTTAAGTAAGTTCATTAATTTGGTTGAAGTTTCTATTAATGGCAGATGGCGGCAAACATTCAGAGTGTACAAAACATTAGAAACACCTTCCAACTATTGAGTTGCACTCCCTTTTGCCCTCAGAACAGTCTCAAATTGTTGGGGCATGGACTCCACAAGGTGTAGAAAGCATTCCACAGGGATGCTGGACCATGTTGACTCCAATGCTTTCCACAGTTGTGTCAAGTTGGCTGGATGTCCTTTGGGTGGTGGATCATTCTTGCTTCACACGGAAAACTATTGAGTGTGAAAAACCCAGAAGCGTTGCAGTTCTTGACTCACTCAAAATACTTTACCCAGTTCAAAGGCAATTCAATATTTTGACATTCCCATTCACCCTCTGAATGGCACACATTACCAATCAATCTCAATTGTCTCAAGGCTTGAAAATAATTATTTAACCTGGCTTCTCCCCATCATCTACAGTGATTTGAAGTGGATTTAACAAATGACATCAATAAGGGATCATAGCTTCCACCTGGATTTACCTGGTCAGTCTATCTCATTGAAAGAGCAGGTGTTCATAATGTGTGTACACTCAGTGTACATATTTACTATCCACAGAGCAAGGAAGGGGAGTCGAGGAAAGGTGAAAGATTTTTTGAAGATATTGAGATAGTATGAATGAGGGGGATGGTTTAGGAAACTTAAGTAACATTAAGTTAATTTATTTGTTTAAAGTTCTCTCTCGTTCCTTAACGTTTATCCCCTTGTTTTTTACTCTCCCACCGACCAACACCGTACATCTTATTTTCTTTCTCAACTTTTACTGTGTGATAAGAGAAGTGTTTTCTGGAGGAATTGCACTCGTTTTTTCACCCTCCCTCTTTCCCCTCCAATTAACCCACGGAGCAAGCGGGACGATCCGCTAAAGCACAGCTCGGGCTAATGGAGATCTCCTCTCACATTCTCTCCATCACCGAGAGCCAGAACGCCAGAGCAGTCACTCTTCCATTCTCTCCTTCTCTTCCTGTCAGCAGCTTTCAGGACCCATTAAGAAAACAAACAGCGAGTCGTTATTTTTTTATCTTATTTTTTCTCCTTTCTCTCACTCCCTTTCTGATACCTTCTCTTCTGCTCACAAACAAGATAAGGCTGTTTTTTGCTCATTTCTCCACTTCGCCAGCCTCTGTGGTAATGGTTTTCAAAGCTCCATCTATTATCACTGATGCACAACGGCTTAGGCAAGTGTATCTTGGGACATCATGCTGGGATGTCAATTTTTATTTTATTTTGTGTCGATTGGAGGATTGAGAGATGGAAGGCTCCCTGTATTTCCAGAATAGCGGATAGGGGTCAATTCCACCTCGACTCATTCCATACCGGAAATGAATGCATAATCAATGGTTTAATTGGAGAAATAGCCCATTATTTGAAATGAGGACTCATTTTTTGCCCTATTAATTTGCTGAATTTCAATTAATTTCCTCTGTAGTGAAAATACAAAAGTTTAAATGGAATTGAACCCAACCTTGGAATGTAAGACAAAGCGCTGTTATTGAAGCAGGACGGCCTAAAATGTTTCCATAAAGCAGTAAAGGCTAGCAGATCCCCTCGCCAACATCCAATGAAATTGCAGGGTGCCAAATACAAATCAACAGAAATCTCATAACTCTAATTTCTCAAACATACAAGTATTAGGCACAATTTTAAAGATACAATTCTCGTTAATCTAGCCACAGTGTCTGATTTAAAAAATGCTTTACAGCGAAAGCTCCAGAAACGATTGTTAGGTCACCACCAATTCACAGAAAAACCCAGCCAAAGAGAGAAGTCACAAAAAGCACAAATAGAGATAAAATGAATCACTAACCTTTGATGATCTTCATCAGATGACACTCATAGGACTTCATGTTACACAATACATGTATGTTTTGTTCGATAAAGTGCATATTTATATCCACAAATCTAAATTTTACTTTGGCGTGTTATGTTCAGTATTTCCAAAACATGCAGTGATTTTTCATTGAGCCACATCAATTCACAGACATACTCATTATAAATGTAGATGAAAATGCAAGTGTTTTGCATGGAACTTTAGATAAGCTTCTCCTTAATCTTTTTGGGATAGGGGGCAGCATTTTCACTTTTGGATGAATATCGTGCCCAGACTGAACTGCCTCCTAATCTGTCCCACATGTTAATATATGCATTTTATTAATAGTATTGGATAGAAAACACTCTGAAAGTTTCTAAAACTGTTTGAATGATGTCTGTGAGTATAACAGAACTCATATGGCAGGCAGAAACCTGAAGAAATCCAAATAGGATGTGAGAAATCGATTTTCAAAACAGTGCCAATTGAACTCCCAGTGAGATATGAATGAGGATGTACTTCCGAGGGCCACCACTAGATGTCACCATCTTTCGAAACTGGTTTGAGGATTCTACTATAAAGGAGGGGCTCGTAATAGCTCTTTGTGTGAGTGGTCTGGCAGAGAGCCTTGGTCTCATGACGCGCGAGTTTGCTCTCGTTCCAATGCTTTTCTTCAGACAATGAAATTCTCCGGTTGGAACCTTATTGATGATTTATGTTAAAAAACCCTGAAGATTTATTGCATACATCATTTGACTTGTTTCTACGGACTGTAACGGAAGTATTAGTGTTTTTGTCTCGAGAAAGTGCTCGCGCCTCATGAAGATGGATTACTGGGCTGAACACGCTAACAGCAAGTGGCTAAATGATGGGCTTTATGGAACAAATCAGTCATTTATTGTCAAACTTGGATTCCTGGGAGTGCCTTCTGATGAAGATCACTGGTAAGTGAATTTTTATAGTGTTTTTTTCTAGCTTCTGTTGATGCCAAAATGGCGGATATTCCTCTGGCTGTTTTGGGTTCTGAGCGCCGTTCTCAGATTATGCTTTTTCTGTAACGTTTTTTGGAGATCTGACACAGCGGTTGCATAGAGGATAAGTCGATCTTTAATTATGTGAATAACACTTGCATCTTTTATCAATGTTTATTATGAGTATTTCTGCAAAATCACCGGATGTTTTGGAATCTAAACATAACTGCACGTAACACGCCAATGTAAACTGAGATTTTTGGACATAAATATGCACATTATCAAACAAAACATATATGTATTGTGTAACATGATGTCCTATGAGTTTCATCTGGTGAAGATCAAAGGTTAGTGATTCATTTCATTTATATTTCTGCTTTTTGTGACTGGAAAATGGCTCTGTGTGTTTTTGTGACTTGACTCTGACCTAACATAATCATATGTGGTGCTTTGTAGATTAACAAGATGTTTATTTTATTTGCTGTATTGGACTTGTTAATGTGTGAAAGTTACATATTTCAAAACATATTTTTGAATTTCGCATGCTGCCTTTTCAGCGGAATGTTGTCGAGGGGTTCGGGCCCTAGAAAGGTTAATGCAACCGCTGTGTCAGATAAAAAAAAACTTAATCAGCATAATCTGAGTACGGGGCGCTCAGAGCCCAAAACATCCAAAATAAATATCCGCCATGTTGCGCAGTCAACATTAGTCAGAAAAAGTATTATAAATATTCACTTACCTTTGATGATCTTCATCAGAATGCACTCCCAGGAATTCCAGTTCCGCAATAAATGTTTGATTTTTTTCGATTATGTTCATCATTTATGTCCATAAACCTCCTTTTGTTAGGGTTTTTGGTAAACAAATCGAAACGAGCTTGCAAGTCCAGCGGAAAGGTCGGACGAGAATTCCAAAAAGTTATATTACTGGTCGTCGAAACTTACCAAACTATGTATAGAATCAATCTTTAGGATGTTATCATAAATGTTCAATAATATTCCAACCGGACAATTCCATTGTCTGTAGAAAAGCAATGGAACGAGAGCTACCTCTCATGTGATCAAAGATCTGCTCGCAGACCTCTGACTCATTTCCCTCTCATTCATTTCCCTCTCATTCAGTCCTCCTTCATAGTAGAAGCCTCAAATAATGTTCTAAAGGCGGTTGACATCTAGTGGAAGCCTTAGGAAGTGCACCCTAACCAATATTCCACTGTGTATTCGATAGGGGCTGAGTTGAAAAACTGCAAACCTCAGATTTCCCATTTCCTGTTTGGATTTCTTCTCAGGTTTTTACCTGCCATATGAGTTCTGTTATACTCACAGACATCATTCAAACAGTTTTAGAAACTTCAGAGTATTTTCTATCCAATACTACTAATGATATGCATATATTAGCATCTGGGACTGAGTAGGAGGCAGTTTACTCTGGGCAAGCTTTTCATCAAAAAGTGAAAATGCTGCCCCCTATCCCAAAGAAGTTAATGACTCAATCATTAGTTGTGGCTGCGTCAGCATGATTTATAGTCGTCTCTACATTCTTGCCCTTTGTGCTGTTGTCTGTGCCCAATAATGTTTGTACCATGTTGTGCTGCTGCCATGTTGTGTTGCTACCATGTTGTGTTGTCATGTGTTGCTGCCATACTATGTTGTTGTCATAGGCCTATCTTTATGTAGTGTAGTGGTGTCTCTTGTCATGATGTGTGTTTTGTCCTTATTTTTAATCCCGGCCCCTGTAGGAGGCCTTTTGCCTTTTGGTAGGCATTCATTGTAAGTAAGAATTTGTTCTTAAACTGACTTGCCTAGTTAAATAAAGGTTAAATAAATAAATACAAATAAAAACATAGCTTAAATTATTTTTTAAATGTTTTAATTTGAGTTTAGTTTATTAACCTCATAGTCCGCCCCATCCCGCATGCGGTCGCGTTACTACAGCCTCAAGCTCATTACCATAACGCAACGTTAGCGATTTCTAAAAATCGCAAATGAAATGAAATAAATATGCCTGCTCTCAAGCTTATCCCTTTCTTAACAATCCTGTCGTCTCAGATTTTCAAAATATGCTTTAGAACCAGAGAAAATCAATAATTTGTGTAAGAGTGGTGATAGCTAGCTTAGCATTTAGCGTTAGCATTTAGCACGCAACATATTCACAAAAACCAGCAAAGGGATCAAATAAAATAATTTACCTTTGAAGAACTTCAGATGTTTCAATGAGGAGACTCTCAGTTACATAGCAGATGTCCAGTTTTTCCTGAAAGATTCTTGTGTAGGACACAACGTTCCGTTTTGTTACTATGCATTTGGCTACCGAAACTAACCGAAAATTCAGTCACCTACACGTCAAACTTTTTCCGAATTAACTCCATAATATCGACTGAAACATGGAAAACGTTGTTTGAATCAATCCTCAAGGTGTTTTGTCATATATCTCTTCATTGAAATGCCGTCCCTGGAAGCCTGCATTCTTCTCTGATTCGGATGGAAAAATACTGGTAGCTGACTTTTGCGCACCAATTTCCACGCAGACACCGTGCGGGACACTTGGCAATTGTAGTCTCTTATGGTCCAAGAGGTTAATTCAGTCAAGTAAAGTAGACATGAATCAGTGGAGTATGTTTTTCTAAAACCCGACTGAAAAATCATACATTAGACCCTGTTTGTTAATAACCTCTTGATCTTAGCCATCCCGGATCCGGGATCGTGAATACACCCTCAGGCTCATTACCATAATGCAACGTTAACAATGTCTAAAAATCGCAAATGAAATGAAATAAATATACCTGCTCTCAAGCTTAGCATTTTCTTAACAACACTGTCATCTCAGATTTTCAAAATATGCTTTTGAACCATAGAAAATCAAGCATTTGTGTAAGAGTATTGATAGCTAGCATAGCATTTAGCGTAGCATTTAGCACGCAACATTTTCACAAAAACCAGAAAAGCAATCAAAATAAAATAATTTACCTTTGAAGGACTTCGAATGTTTTCAATGAGGAGACTCTCAGTTACATAGCCGATGTCCAGTTTTTCCTGAAAGATTCTTTGTGTAGGACAAATCGTTCCGTTTTGTACATCACATTTGGCTACCGAAACGAACCGAAAATTCAGTCATCAAAACGTCAAACTTTTTTCCAAATTAACTCCATAATATCGACCGAAACATGGCAAACGTTGTTTAGAATCAATCCTCAAGGTGTTTTTCACATATCTCTTCATTGATATGCCGTTCGTGGAAGCCTGCTTTCGTCTCAGAATCCCATGGAAAAATACCAGCAGCTGAGTTTTGCGCACCAATTTCCACGCAGGACACCGTGCGGACACTTGGCAAATGTAGTCTCTTATGGTCAATCTTCCATTCATTTGCTCATGTTCAATTCTCTCCAAGATCTTTGATGTTACACAGAGGTTAGATACAGGCCTATAATTCCCAGGGTCAGACTTTATCCCCTTCTTATACAGAGGTATAACTTTAGCTTGTTTCATGTCCCTGGGAAAGGTGCCTTGTTCAATAGAGAGATTAACAATATGCGTAATACAAGGGCCAATTTGCTCAGCAGAATCTATTAGAAACCTTGCAGGAATATTATCCAGGCCTGTGGCTTTGGAGCATTTAAGCTCTGCCAGCATACTGACTATTTTGGCTGTTGCTACCTTTGCAAAAGAAAAAGAGTTTGGCTGAACCCCTAACTCTACACAATACTTCAAGCTCGAGACCCTGGGTCTCGACCCCACCCTGTGCAACTGGGTACTGGACGTCCTGACGGGCCGCCCCCAGGTGGTGAGGGTAGGCAACAACATCTCCTCCCCGCTGATCCTCAACACTGGGGCCCCACAAGGGTGCGTTCGGAGCCCTCTCCTGTACTCCCTGTTCACCCACGACTGCATGGCCACGCACGCGTCCAACTCAATCATCAAGTTTGCGGACGACACAACAGTGGTATGCTTGATTACCAACAATGACGAGACGGCCTACAGGGAGGAGGTGAGAGCCCTCGGAGTGTGGTGTCAGGAAAAATAACCTCACACTCCACATCAACAAAACTAAGGAGATGATTGTGGACTTCAGGAAACAGCAGAGGGAACACCCCCCTATCCACATCGATGGAACAGTAGTGGAGAGGGTAGCAAGTTTTAAGTTCCTCGGCATACACATCACAGACAATCTGAATTGGTCCACTCACACAGACAGCATCGTGAAGAAGGCGCAGCAGCGCCTCTTCAACCTCAGGAGGCTGAAGAAATTTGGCTTGTCACCAAAAGCACTCACAAACTTCTACAGATGCACAATCGAGAGCATCCTGGTGGGCTGTATCACCGCCTGGTACGGCAACTGCTCTGCCCTCAACCGTAAGGCTCTCCAGAGGGTAGTGAGGTCTGCACAACGCATCACCGGGGGCAAACTACCTGCCCTCCAGGACACCTACACCACCCGATGTTACAGGAAGGCCATAAAGATAATCAAGGACATCAACCACCAGAGCCACTGCCTGTTCACCCTGCTATCATCCAGAAGGCAAGGTCAGTAATATATAATAATATAATATATATAATAATAATAATAATATATGCCATTTAGCAGACGCTTTTATCCAAAGCGACTTACAGTCATGTGTGCATACATTCTACATATGGGTGGTCCCGGGATCGAACCCACTACCCTGGCGTTACAAGCGCCATGCTCTACCAACTGAGCTACAGAAGGACCACAGCGCCAAGCGCCATGCTCTACCAACTGAGCTACAGAAGGACCACAGTACAGGCATCAAAGCTGGGACCGAGAGACTGAAAAACAGCTTCTTTCTCAAGGCCATCAGACTGTTAAACAGCCACCACTAACATTGAGTGGCTGCTGCCAACACACTGACACTGACACTGACTCAACTCCAGCCACTTTAATAATGGGATTTGATGGGAAATGATGTAAATATATCACTAGCCACTTTAAACAATGCTACCTTATATAATGTTACTTACCCTACATTATTCATCTCATATGCATGCGCATATACTGTACTCTATATCATCGACTGCATCCTTATGTAATACATGTATCACTAGCCACTTTAACTATGCCACTTTGTTTACATACTCATCTCATATGTATATACTGTACTCGATACCATCTACTGTATCTTGCCTATGTTGCTCTGTACCATCACTCATTCATGTATCCTTATGTACATATTCTTTATCCCCTTACACTGTGTATAAGAGTAGTAGTTTTGGAACTGTTAGTTAGATTACTTGTTGGTTATTACTGCATTGTCGGAACTAGAAGCACAAGCACTTCGCTACACTCGCATTAACATCTGCTAACCATGTGTATGTGACAAATCAAATTTGATTTGATTTATTTTCTTGACTTGGTTGCTACCATAGAAACCAGAACTGGTGGGCAGCTTGCTAAGCAGCTTGCTGACAACAGAAGTTTAAAAAAAGAGTTGAATTCATTGGCAACCTCTGCCTTTTCATATACCATCTCCCCTTTGATGTTCAGTCCAATACTGTTTCGTTTGTTTTTGGTAGTACTACTGCAGTCTAGTTCCTTAAATGATTTCCAAAGCTTTTTAGGGTCATTTTTGTTCTCAATTATTTTCTCAGCAAAGTAACCCCTCTTTCTTTTCATCCATCCTGCTGTGTGCTTCATTTATGTGATGTTTATATAGGACAAAATCATGCTGCTCTTGAGAGTTCTTAAATGCCTTATTCCTTGCTTGGATAGATTCTATAATCTCATCATTAAACCAAGGGCTAGATCTCTGCTTTACCCTGACCCATCTAATGGGAGCCATCACAATCACCACATCAAGGAATCTACATGTAAAGGCTTCCCAGGCACTGTCTACCCCTACACTATCTAGCACAGGTGACCAGTCAATTTTACCCACTTCCTCCCTAAACTTTTCTACATAGTATTTTTTGAGTCCTCTGATTCTAATGGTTTTGTGACACTTAAATATATATTGAAAAATCCTCCTTGTGCAAAATGTGATAAAATGATCACTGATTCCATAGACTAGTACTCCACTGCGATATTTTTGATTTATCAGACACCAATACTAAGTCAATTGTACTTTGCACTGTTTCACATATCCTGGTGTGATCTTTTATAATTTGGGTCAGAGCAGGTGATCTAAAAAAGTGAACAAATACATTGTGGGTTGGGCTATTCCTTTTGTGGACATCAGTATTGGAATCCCCTAACAAAATGATTTCCATCAACAGCGAATCATTACGGTTTGACAACACAATTTCAAGACCTTCATAGAGTGCATTCTGCTTGGGCGGCCTATAACACACCCCCAACAAAATCGGCTTGGTTTTGGGAAGGCAGATATCCAGCCAGACAATCTCCAGATCAGCGTTTAAATCTGATCTGACGTTAAAAACAATGTCTGATCTTACAAACGCACATATCCCCCCACCGTTCTGATCCTTCCTGACAACAGAGTAATTACTTAACTCAATTTCTGAGTCACAAACAGATGAATCCAACCATGTCTCTGTAAAACATAAGACACCCACCTCTGATTTGCAAACCAACAGGCGTATCTCATCGATCTTCGGTTGTAGGCTTCGGACATTTAAGTGCACAAAATGGTAGCCCTTCTCCCCAAAGGCCTCATTGAATTCCCGATCCACTTGTAACTCGCCCCCCACTGCACTGACATCTTCCCACTGCCCTGCCTCCGGTGGCCTCTCTGTCGCCATGGAGCACCCCTCCCCAGATGCCACTCCATCGTCCTCACCACCATGTCCCCCGTCACTTGCCTCTGGTTGCCTCCGCTCCGCTGTGGACCCCCCCTCCTCCGGTGCACTCTCCACCCTCGGTAAGTCCTATTATATATATATATATATATAATTCCACAGGATCCATCGCTCTATGGATTGTCTTTCAGAGCTTTCCTCCTTGCATCTCAACTGTGGTTTCACTGGTGACTTTTGGCCTAGGTTGCTCCTAATTTATTTGCTTCATACAATGCTGAATAAACTCAATCAATGGTTATATAATTGAGGAACATGCGTAGATAGCATTTTAATGACAGAAAATGCAATGCAGTTTTCTTTGTCACAATTATTTTTGTACCCTTAATGTGTGCGTGCGTGCGTGTCTTTTTGTAAATGTTTGTGTACTTGTTTGTGTGTACTAAATGTGTGAATATGTGCCTATGTGTATTCACACACACACGTGTATTCATTCAGGAATCTGACGCAGCTTCAGCACGTCGAAGGCCATTGCCGCCCAGAAGGAGCAGAGCCGGAAGATTCCCTTCAACAGGTGGCAATTTTCTTATTACCACTCTTCTCCACATTCCCCATCTCCGCATTTCTCCTCCTATTTCCTAACGCTTTTCAGCTTTCTTCCTAATCCTGTCAGGGGTCAAATCAATAGTGATAAGAAGCAACAGTATTATTCGGCCAAATGTTTTTTTTGCGTAAGTTATTTTTTTACATATTATCTACATAATGTTGCTGCTACCGTCTCTTATGACCGAAAATAACTTCTGGACATAAGAAAAGCATTTACTCACGGCAGCCTGCTTTCAATGGAACCGGCTCAGGTCCACGCCTTGTGTGTGAAGAAAAGATACGGGAAAAGGGGACGCAGATCTGGGATCCTTCTGAGAATCCAGAGACGAGCGAGTAAACTCCCAATGCCTTCCATTCTCCTTGCTAACGTGCAATCGTTAGAAAATAAAACTGATGACCTACTATTAAGATTATTCTAGAGCATCAGCTGTTCTGGATAACTGTGTGATAACGCTCTCGGTAGCCGATGTGGACAACCTTAAACAGGTTAACATTCACAGAGCCGCTGGGCCAGATGGATTACCAGGACATGTACTCAAAGCATGCGCGGACCAACTGTCAAGTGTCTTCACTGACATTTTCAACCTCTCCCTGACAGAGTCTGTAATATCTACATGTTTCAAGCAGACCACCATAGTCCCTGTGCCCAAGGAAGCGAAGGTAACCTGCCTAAATGATTAATCAAATTCAATTTACAAATACAGCCCCTCTTACATCAGCTGATATCTCAAAGTGCTGTGCAGAAACCCAGCCTAAAACCCCAAACAGCAAACAATGCAGGTGCAGAAGCACGCCCCGTGGCACTCACACCGGTAGCCATGAAGTGCTTGAAAGGCTGGACATGGCTCCCTTCAAAAGCATCCTCTTGGACACCCCGGACCCACTCCAATTCGCATACCGCCCCAACAGATCCACAGATGATGCAATCTCAATCGCACGCCACACCGCCCTTTGTCACCTGTACAAAAGGAACACCTATGTGAGAATGCTGTTCATCGACTACAGCTTAGCATTCAACACCATAATGCCCATGAAACTCATCACTAAGCTAAGGACTCTGAGACTAAACACCTCCCTCTGCAACTGGATCCTGGACTTCCTGACGGGCCATCTCCAGGTGGTAAGAGTAGGCAACTACACGTCCGCCACACTGATCACGTCCGCCACACAAATTGAAGGAGCTGAAGCTTCCGGCGCCGACAGAGATGGCCGCCTCGCTTCGCGTTCCTAGGAAACTATGCAGTATCTTGTTATTTTTACATGTTATTTCTTACATTGGTACCCCAGGTAATCTTAGGTTTTATAACATACAGTCGGGAGGAACTACTGGATATAAGAGCAACGTCAACTCACCATCATTACGACCAGGAATACGACTTTCCCGAAGCGGACCACCCAGGACAATGGATCGGATCCCAGTTGCCGAACCAAAACAACAACGCCGTAAAAGGGTCATACAAAGCGGTGTTCTGGTCAGGCTCCGAAGACTAACGTTCTTTATATCACAGAAACATGTCTCACTCGAGACACGCTATCGGAGTCGGTACTGCCAGCTAGTTTCTTCACGCATTGTGCCGACAGAAACAAGCATCTTTCTGGTAAGAAGATGGGCGGGGGGTATGCCTTATGATTATTGAGACGTGTGTCACGTTCGTTGAATGGAGGAGACCAAGGCGCAGCGTGATATGAATACATACCTTTTAATGAAGACGAAGAACACTTAACAAACTATACAAAAACAATAAACCGAACCGAATACTTGTACAGGCAACGAGACATAGACAATAACCCACAAAATTCCCAAAGGAGATGGCTGCCTAAATATGGTGCCCAATCAGAGACAATGATAAACAGCTACCTCTAATTGAGAACCAATCTAGGCAACCATAGACATACATAAACACCTAGATGGTAAACAACCCCATAAACATACAAAACCCCTAGACAGTACAAAAAACACATACATCACCCATGTCACACCCAGGGCGTGACAACGTGGTGTGATCATAACAAAATACAGGAACTCAAGTCCTTCTGTTCACCTGACTAAGAATTCCTCACAGTCAGATGTCGACCGCATTATCTACCAAGAGAATTCTCTTCAATTATAATCACAGCCGCATATATTCCCCCCCAAGCAGACACATTGATGGCCCTGAACTAACTTTATTTGACTCTATGTAAACTGGAAACGACATATCCAGAGGCTGCATTCATTGTAGCTGGGGATTTTAACAAGGCTAATCTGAAAACAAGAATCCCTAAATACTATCAGCATATCGATTGTGCTACCAGAGCTGGTAAAACCCTGGATCATTGTTATCCTAACTTCCGCGACGCATATAAGGCCCTCCTCCACCCTCCATTCGGAAAAGCTGACCACAACTCCATTTTGTTGCTTCCAGCCTATAGACAGAAACTATAACAGGAAGCTCCCGTGCTCAGGTCTGTTTAACGCTGGTCCGACCAATCTGATTCCACGCTTTAAGATTGCTTCGATCACGTGGATTTGGATATGTTCCGCATTGCGTCAAACAACAACATTGATGAATACGCTGATTCGGTGAGCGAGTTTATTAGCAAGTGCATCGGCGATGTCGTACCCACAGCAACTATTAAAACATTCCCAAACCAGAAACCGTGGATTGATGGCAGCATTTGCGCGAAACTGAAAGCTCGAACCACTGCTTTTAACCAGGGCAAGTTGACCGGAAACATGACCGAATACAAACAGTGTAGCTATTCCCTCGGTAAGCAATCAAACAAGTTAAGCATAAGTATAGAGACAAAGTAGAGATGCAATTCAACGGCTCAGATACAAGAGGTATCTGGCAGGTTCTACAGTCAATCACGGATTACAAAAAGAAAACCAGCCACGTTGCGGACCAGGATGTCTTGCTCTCAGACAGACTAAACAACTTCTGTTCACTTTGAGGACAGTACAGTGCCACTGACACAACCCGCTACCAAAACCTGCGGACTCTCCTTCACTGCAGCCGACGTGAGTAAAACATTTAAACGTGTTAACCCTCGCAAGGCAGCAGGCCCAGACGGCATCCCTAGCCATGTCCTCAGAGCATGTGCAGACCAGCTGGCTGGTGTGTTTACGGACATATTCAATCAATGCTTATCCCAGTCTGCTGTTCCCACATGCTTCAAGAGGGCCATCATTGTTCCTGTTCCCAAGAAAGCTAAGGTAACTGAGCTAAACGACTACTGCTTTGAGAGACTAGTCAAGGAACATATCACCTCCATCCTACCTGACACCCTAGAGTCTAGGGCCTAGACCCACTCCAATATGCTTACCACCCCAATAGGTTCACCAACGACGCAATCGCAAGCACACTGCACACTGCCCTAACTCATCTGGACAAGAGGAATACCTATGTGAGAATGCTATTCATCGACTACAGCTCAGCATTTAACACCATAGTACCCTCCAAACTCGTCATCAAGCTCTGTTCAACTGGGTACTGGACTTCCTGACGGGCCGCCCCCAGGTGGTGAGTGTAGGTAACAACATCTCCCCTCCGCTGATCCTCAACACTGGGGCCCCAAAAGGGTGTGTTCTGAGCCCTCTCCTGTACTCCCTGTTCACCCTTGACTGGGTGGCCTTGCACGCCTCCAACTCAATCATCAAGTTTACAGACAACACTACAGTGGTATGCTTGATTACCAACAACGATGAGACGGCCTACGGGGAGGAGGTGAGGGCGCTCGGAGTGTGGTGTCAGGAAAATAACGTCACACTCAATGTCAACGAAACAAAGGAGATGATCGTGGACTTCAAGAAACAGCAGAGGGAGCACCCAACATTCCACATCGACGGGACAGTAGTGGAGAGGAAAGAAGGAGGCTGAAGAAATTCGGCTTGTCACCAAAAGCACTCACAAACTTTTACAGATGCACAATCGGGAACATGCTGTCGGGCTGTATCGCCGCCTAGTACGGCAACTGCTCCGCCCATAACTGTAAGGCTCTCCAGAGGGTAGTGAGGTCTGCACAACGCATCACAGGCTGCAAACTACCTGCCCTTCAGGACATTTACACACCCGATGTCACAGGAAGGCCAAAAAGATAATCAAGGACAACAACTACCCGAGCCACTGCCTGTTCACCCCGCTATCATCCAGAAGGCGAGGTCAGTACAGGTGCATCAAAGCAGGGACCGAGAGACTGAAAAACAGCTTCTATCTCAAGGCCACCACTAACATTGAGTGGCTGCTGCCAACATACTGACTCAACTCCAGCCACTTTAATAATGGAAAAATCACTAGCCACTTTAAACAACGCCACTTAATATAATGTTTACATACCTTACATTATTTATCTCATATGTATACGTACATACTGTACTCTATATCATCTACTGCATCTTTATGTAATACATGTATCACTAGCCACTTCAAACTATGCCACTTTGTTTACATACTCATCTCATATGTATATACTGTACTCGATACCATCTACTGCATGTTGCCTATGCCATTCTGTACCATCACTTATTCATATATCTTTATGTACATATTCTACATCCCTTTACACTTGTGTGTATAAGGTAGTTGTTGTGAAATTGTTAGGTTAGATTACTTCTGTGCTTCTAGTTTCGGAACTAATATTTCGCTACACTCACATTGACATCTGCTAACCATGTGTATGTGACAAATAAAATTTGATTTCATTTGAAGCAGTTTTGCCTTGATGAATGGGCAAAAAATCTCAGTGGCTAGATGTGCTAAGCTTATAGAGACAACCCCCAGGAGACTTGCAGCTGCAATTCGGCAAAAGGTGGTTATACAAAGTATTGACTTTGGGGGAATTGTTGTGCACACTCAAGTTTTCTGTTTTATTTTGGTCTTGTTTGTTTCACCCACAAAAATATTTTGCATCTTCAAAGTGGTAGACATGTTGTGTAAATCAAATGATACAAACCCCACAAAAATCAATTTTAATTCCAAGTTGTAACGCAGCAAAATAGGAAAAATGCCAAAGGGGTGAATACTTTCACAAGCCACTGTAGACGAAGAAGCATTCCAAAGTTCTATGCAGGTAAAGTTTAGTCTTGCCAAGTCAGAAGGCAACAAAGATATTGATTGTATACATGGAGAAAAAAAGAGAGACCTTATTTAACAAAAACCTTCATGTTCCACCCAATTAAAAAGGTAGATCGCAACAGTAGCCCAGGTGCTGGTGCTGAATGGCCAATGTGATGTACCATTGATATGCCTGGTTGGTCCCCTTGCAATTGAAACGCTTTTGCATGCAGAACCACGATTGCCTGAGATATTCACTTGAGGTTTGGAGATAGAACTGACTGCAGACAGGAAAAGTTGAATTAGCTTTCATACCACCTAGCTTTGTTATGGTCATTGCTGTGACTTTTCTGTTGCAGTAATTGCCATAAGTCATTTCTTCAAAAGTCATCGCCGTCTCTTCTATAACGGTCACTTCTGTAACAGTGTTATTTGATACTGTTGGGTTCTATGTCTTCATAGACGATACATAATCGGAAAGCACTTGGAAGCTGTTTCTTATAAAAGCCATTATGTGTGTATGCGCAAAAAACAATTTTGTTTTCATTTCTGGTCATGTCCAATGTGTATATTTTGGTAATTGTGTGTGTGTGTGTGTATGTATATGTGTGTGTGTGTGTGTGTGTGTGTGCATAAAATGAATGGAATAGTGGCAAAAAGGGTCTTTCTAAAATCCAAAAACCTATAAAGATCATATTCTAATTTCACTGCTCGTTTCTTGGCTCCACCAAACCTCCCATGTGGGCGGACTGTCTGTTGACGTTTTTGTTTGATTACAAAATGGGGCTCAACAGTTCTCGTATCGGGCCAAATTCCACCAGTTTTATATTAAGTGTATTTTTTTCACTTTCTTTGTTGATTCAACTACTGCACACTACTTCATAGTGAAAACTAGAAGTAGGGTTACTACCTCTGTCATGCTTAATCCCACTCGCCTTCTCTGGCGCTCAAACGTCGCCGGTCTACTAACCACCGGTCCTAGCACCATCATTAGTCAAACCTGCTCCCTATCATTATTCACACCTGGACCTCATGACCAATATTTATCTGACTGTCACCTTGATTACTCTCCCTTTATTTATCCTCAGTCATCAGGCAGTTGGTTTTGTCTCGTTCAGTACGCTTCATGTTTTGTTTATCTACCTATTATTATTTATAAATGTGCCTTCTGCACCTGCTTCCTGACTCCCAGCGATTACGTTACACTCTAACTCTATCGGGCTCCATGAAAAATACTGTATGTGAATTTGGGAGATGCGTGACTTCCCCAAGAAATATGTAATTATGAAAATGATCTAATTAAGTCTGACCAATTAAAGGCCTCTAACAATATTGTGTAGGAAGTCCTAATTCACCTGTGGAGGGAGTCTAGTTGCTGTGTTTTGCATTCGCCATAGGGACTAAACAAATATTTATCTGACTGTTAATGTGTAAAATACTGCAAATCAAGTTTGAAATGAGCTGTATGTTTGAGTGAGTCAAGTATGGTAGCAGCCAAGCAATAGTCATTATATAGTAATTTATTCAGTTTTGGCAGATGTCATCTGTAGGGCAACTTACAGGGTTTACTAGAGCCATAGTACAATACTTTATAATTACAACATTTTACAGCTGCAGTTCAAATGTTTTTTACATGGAGCAATGGAGACATGTGCTGCTGCAAAGAAACCGCATATAATGTGAACACACAGCTGATCGGCAAAAGTGTGCAACATGTTACATGAACCCTCTGTCATAAGCCAGAGAGCACCTTAAAAGAAAAATTCAATCATTTTGAATGTTATAGTTTTTGGGAATCTTCGAGCAATGTTCTATCGATTCTCAGTGTCATTTCATGTACTTATTTTGCCATCTTTGGCAGAAATACAGCCGGTATAAGTCAGTTTATGTCAAATTATCAAATGTCTTCACTACATGTCTATAACAGCTTGTAAGGCTTGATGAAAGAGCGTACAAGCAAAGGGTTTACACAACATATTCAAGCAGACAGGCAAACAACTGACACATTGGCACTTCCTGGATACACTCAAATCACCTTCCTCTTAGCTGAGCATAGGCTAGCACTCATCTTCATGTACCCATTTGAGACTTACGTACATGAAAGTTGATTCGATTGCACATTATAATGAAGTAATGATCACATAAAACATGTGTCTTTAATGTATAAAAGCAGATTGCATTGAAAGTGTTGACACTATGCACATTGAATGTAAATGTGTACACGGTTGAAGTGGACCACAAGTAATTTTGGTTCAAACTTTTCAATCAGAATACTTTAGATTCTACAACACTCGAATTCAAATACAAAAATGATGCAGATTTATGAACATATATTTCTTCAAAATAACATTTTGTGGGTAAAAACCTATTCAATATTGTCCAGTATACACTACATGACCAAAAGTATGTGGGCACCTGGTTCTCTAACATCTCATTCCTAAATGATTGGCATTAATATGAATTTGGTCCCCCTTTTGCTGCGTTAACAGCCTCCACTCTTTTGGGAAGCCTTTCCAAAAGATGTTGGAATGTTGCTGCTTGGACTTGCTTCCATTCAGCCACAAGAACATTAGTGAGGTCGGAAACTGATGTTGGGAGATTAGGCCTGGCTTGCAGTCGGCGTTCCAATTCATCCCAAAGGTTTTCGATGGGGTTGAGGAAAGGGCTCTGTGCAGGCCAGTCAAGTTCTTCCACACTGATCTCGCCAAAACATTTCTGTATGGACCTCGCTTTGTGCATGGGGGGCATTGTCATGCGGAAACAGAATAGGGCCTTCCCCAAAATGTTGCCACAAAGTTGGAAGCACAGAATCATGATTCCAACAGAAATGGCTGAATCCACTAATTTGAAGAGGTGTCCACATACTTTTGTATATGCAGTACAAGTCAAAAGTTTTAGAATACCTACTTATTCAAGGGTTTTTCTTTATTTTTCTATTGTATTTTTCTATTATTCTACAAAAATATGAAATAACACATGGAATCATGTAGTAACCAAAAAATGTTAAACAAATCACAATATATTTTACATTTTAGATTCTTTAAAGTAACCACCCTCTGCCCTGATGACAGCTTTGCACACTCTTGGCATTCTCTCAACCACCTTCATTAGGTAGTCACATGGAATGTATTTCAATTAACAGGTGTGCTTTGTTAAAAGTTAATTCGTGGAATTTATTTCATTCTTAATGTATCTGAGCCAATCAATTATGTTGTGACAAGGTAGGGGTGGTATACAGACGATAGGGGCGGCAGGGTAGCCTAGTGGTTAGAGCATTGGACTACTAACCGAAAGGTTGTAAGTTCAAATCCCCGAGCTGACAAGGTGCAAAATCTGTCGTTCTGCCCTTGAACAGGAACTTAACCCACTGTTCCCAGGCCGTCATTGAAAATAAGAATTTGTTCTTAACTGACTTGCCTAGTAAAATAAAGCTCAAATAAAAAAAATAGCCATATTTGGCAAAAGACCAAGTCCATATTATGGCAAGAACAGCTCAAATAAGTAAAGAGAAACAACAGACCATCATTACTTTAATACAGTCAAGAACTTTGAAAGTTTGTTCAAGTGCAGTCGCTGTGATGAAACTGGCTCTCATGAGGACCGCCATAGAAAAGGAAGATCCAGAGTTACCTCTAATGCAGAGAATTGTCACGCTCGTCATAGTGAGGAGACCAAGGCGCAGCGTGATTTGAATACATTCTTCTTTTATTAACGAAGAACACTAAACAAACAAACAAAAATAACAAAGCGAACGTGACGCTATGATAAACCGAGTGCTGACACAGGCAACTACACATTGACAATAACCCACAAAATACCCAATGAATATGGCTACCTAAATATGGTCCCCAATCAGAGACAACGATAAACAGCTGCCTCTGATTGAGAAACAATCCAGGCAACCATAGACATATAAACCCCTAGATATACAAAAACCCCTAGACAATACAAAATCTAAACAAACCACCCGTGTCACACACTGACCTAACCAAAATAATAAAGAAAACAAAGTTAACTAAGGTCAGGGCGTGACAGGAACCCCCGCCCCCCAAAGGAGCGGACTCCCGGCCGCAAACCTAAACATATATGGGAGGGTCTGGGTGGGCATCTAACTTTGGTGGTGGCTCTGGCTCTGGACGCTGCCCCCCTTTACATTGAGCTCTTCGCCCTTGTAGCACTGACCCGTGGATCATCGCCGGAGGCTCATTACTGCGGATCATCGCTGGCGACCCCGGACTGGGGACCTTCGCTGGAGTACCCGGGCTGGGGACCGTCGCTGTAGACCCTGGGCTGTGGTCCGTCGTTGTAGGTTCCGGACTTTGGCCCGTCATTGGAGGTTCCGGACTGTGGCCCGTCGTTGGAGGTTCCGGACTGTGGCCCGTCGTTGGAGGTTCCGGACTGTGGCCCGTCGTTGGAGGTTCCGGACTGTGGCCCGTCGTTGGAGGCTCCGGACTGTGGCCCGTCGTTGGAGGTTCCGGACTGTGGCCCGTCGCCGGACGCTCCGGACTGGGTACTGTCGCCGGACGCTCCGGAATGGGTACTGTCGTCAGATGCTCTGGACTGCCAAGGTGCACTGTAGGCCTGGTGCGTGATGCCGGCACTGGTGGTACCGGGCTGGGGACACGCACCTCAGGACGAGTGCGAGGAGCAGGAACAGGGCGTACTGGACTGTGGAGGCGCACTATAGGCCTGGTGCGTGGTGTCGACACTGGTGGTACATGGCTGGGGACACACACCTCAGGGCGAGTGCGGGGAGGGGGCACAGGATACACTGAACCGTGGAGACACATTGGAGATCCAGAACATAGAGCTGGCTCGATACGTCCTGGCTGGATGCCCATTCTAGCCCGGCAAATGCGAGTAGCTGGAATAGAGCGCGCCAGGCTAGAATAGCGCACTGGAGACACCTTGCGCATCTCTGCATAACACCGTGCCTGACCAGTTACACGCTCCCCATGGTAAGCACGAGGAGTTGGCTCAGGTCTGCCACCTGACTCATGCAATCTCCTCGTGTGCCCCCCCACAAAGAAAAATATTGGGGCTGCCTCTCGGGCTTCCGTGCTAGCCGTGTACCTTTATATCATCGCCGTTCCTCTATTGTCTGGTATTTCTCCTCATAGTATCGCCGTTCCGCTTTCGCTGCCTCTCTTTCCTCCTCAGAAAGGCGATACTCCCCCAGCTGTGTCCAGGGTCCTGCCCTATCCAATATTTCCTCATTAAATCAGGTCCATCTCCCCATTAAATGCTGCTGTTCCTCCTTTTCATGCTGCTTGGTCCTTGTTTGGTGGGGTATTCTGTCACGTTCGTCATAGTGAGGAGACCAAGGCGCAGCGCGATTTGGATAAATTCTTATTTTATTAACGGAGAACACTAAACCAACTACCAAAAACAAACGAACGTGAAGCTATGATAAAACGAGTGCTGAAATAAGCAACTACACATAGACAATAACCCACAAAACACCCAATGAATATGGCTACCTAAATATGGTTCCCAATCAGAGACAAAGATAAACAGCTGCCTCTGATTGGGAACCAATCCAGACAACCATAAACGTATAAACCCCTAGACAATACAAAAACAAAACAGACCACCCTTGTCCCACCCTGACCTAACCAAAATAATAAAGAAAACAAAGATAACTAAGGTCAGGGCGTGACAAGAATAAGGTCATTACCAGCCTCAGACGAGCCTCAGTCATTGCAGCCCAATTAAATGCTTCACACAGATCAAGTAACAGACACATCTCAGTATCAGTGACCCAACACACCTACAGGCTGTATAAGGGCTATTTGACTAAGAACGAGAGTGATGGAGTGCTGCATCAGATGACCTGGCTTCCACAATCACCCAACCTCAAACCAGTTGAGATGGTTTGAGAGTAGTTGGACCGCAGAGTGAAAGAAAAGCAGCCAATAAGTGCTCATCATATGTGGGAACTCCTTCCAGACTGTTGGAAAAGCATTCCAGGTGAAGCTGACTGAGTGAATGCCAAGAGTGTGCAAAGCTGCCATCAAGGCAAAGGTTGGCTACTTTGAAGAATCTCAAATATAAAATACATTTAGATTTGTTTAACACATTTTTGGTTACTACATGATTCCATATGTGTTGTTTCATATTTTTGATGTCTTCACCATTATTCTACAATGTAGGAAATAGCAAAAATAAAGAAAAACCTTTGATTGGTACTTTATATACAAAAGTATATGGACACCACCACTTTCATTTAAATGAATTGCCACATATAAGAATCCATGGAACAGTAATTTCTGTCTTTCCATAGAGGGCCATATTATATACATATAAAACATATTTAACGAGAAATGGAAGGTGAACTTGCCTGAATAAACATTTAAGATCAGTGTACAGTAAGCTCCATAGTATTGCCCTTCTAAGAAAAATAATTATGTCCGTCTTTCTTTACCTCCCTCTCGCTCACACACCTAATCACACACCTTAAATTGTAAAGACAGCCACTCACATACTCATGGCACTGTTACACTCCCCCAACAATTCCCTTTCACTTCCACCCTCATACCATAGCAACCTTCACCACCATGAGTACTGATTCCAACTGTCTGAAATACCATTCAGTGCATTGGTCATTGTTCCCAAGGGTTTATATTAATTCAATTAGGTCGACATTGGACAAAGATTAGTGCAAAAAAAAAGTCAAATAGCTAACCCATGTACAGTATGTCAAACTAATTTGGAAAACGTTGGTGTATTAATAATTTATAGAGCTCCCAAATAATAAATAGACAAATAAATAAATAAACAAGCAGGCAAGCAAGCATCAACAAACACATTTTTTCTTCATTGTAAAAAAAAACCCACACAACTCAGGAATCCAGTGTCCGGCTGTCACCATATTTTGGGAAAATTGTTTCTGATTGATGAATCAACTGCCAAGGCCTTAATTGCCAATGAAATAGATAACCCGCAATGAATGACAGCTAGAGAAGAAGTTAGCTAATGCTACAGTCAGTTAGACATCTAGCAGATGTGTGTGGTTCTTAGTTATGTGTTTGTATGTTCTGTTTGTGTGTTTCCAGCATGACTCCATGTGAAAGGCTACGTTGACATCGACAGAGAAGATGAGCGGTCGGCTCGTGAACACATTGCAAAGAAATTAGCAAGTTCAACCGAATGGAAACATCTAACCGTCCTGCCACAATTGTCTACTGAACATTAGCCAGTGCTGCAACATGTACATTGTTCCTGTTTTCCTAGCCAACAACCCATAAGCTTTTCTTCTTAGTGGTCCTTTGCAGCTCTCCAACGTGCTTTAACACCCCATTGTAATTTCCACAGCCATTTTATCTCATTGGGATTAAATATTTTTGACTCAATGCAATAGCTTGATCCAATCGGTGGATGAAACCAAGGTGTCCTGACGGGAGGGCTGGTCGTAAGGTGTCCTGACACAGTGTTGCACGGTGTATCATCAAGTCTGGCTGTATGCCTATCTGTCTGTACACACAGTCTCCAAGGTGGAGGTTGGGGTTGGAGGGGCTAAAGCACTGTGGCATTGTGGCCCTCCATCCGTGGCAGCCTCGGGTCCTGCACCGTCCCCATGGTGACCAGCAGAGGGAGGCTGTCCTCGGCTTTGGACGTCGTCGAGTGGCTCAGCGACAGCTGGGTCCCCGCCACTCCTCTCTGGAGGGCCACGGGTGGCGGGGGAGGGGGCGGTGGAGGAGGGGGGTTGACAGAGACAGGATTCTGGTGGTGGTGGGCTGCCTCTAGGGGTAACCCTTGCTCCTGGTAGCCATAGCCGATGTTCCCGCAGGGGAATCTGCGAAGTCTAAATAGAGGGACCGGGGGTAGGGCGGCGGAATCTAACAGGAGCGGGGAAGGGGTAGGATCACTGGTACCCAAGGAGGTAGCCTGGGGTGGTGGCGGAGGTGGCAAAAGCGGCCTGCAGAACCCCTGCTGTTGCTGCTGCTGGTGATGTAAGAGCTGCATCTGCTGTTGCTGCTGTGGATGGAAGGGGTATGGTGGCTGGAACTGCTGCTTGTGCTGCTGGAGACTCAGGGCCCCCACCGCCTCGGCCACAGTCCGTCCCTTGTGCTCCTGCCCCTCGCCTGGCACCCTCCCACCTCCAACTCCCCCACCTCCACTGCCTACTCTTTCCTGCTTTTGCTGCAGCTGTTGTTGTTGCTGCGGTTGTTGCTGATGCTGCTGCTTCTTCTGCTGTTGCAGCTGGAGGAACCAGGAGCCGTAAGTGGGGTTCCACAGGTTGGTGGGTTTCCCATTGCGACCCTCCTTATCCCCAGGGTGGCCCTGGGTGAAGGCCAGATTGACGTGGCCACCGTCTGGGTTAGGTTGCTGGGTGGAGATGGGGGGAGGTGCCTTGGAGGTGGCTGTGGTCATGGTGAATGTCTGGGGATGGGGCAGGGGTTGTTGAGCCATCGCCTGGGGCTTGCATGTTTCGGGGAGCTGGTTGGTAAGGAGGAGGGGTTGTTCAACTCTTCGGTTCTCCTCGGTGGGCTTGGGGGCTGACGGTGGCGGTGCGGGGCCCACACCGTCAGGCATCAGAGTGGACACCAGCAGGGGGGAGGCCGTGGGGTCCTCAGGGCGCATGGGTACCCGCTCCTCCTCTTCAGGGAGGGGGCCATATTCCACAGGCAAGGAAACAGTCACCACATCGGGGTCCTGGAGAGGATAGAGGAGCAATGTTTCTAGCATTAGACACAAACAATTGTGAACAACAAACTATGATATTAACATTACAAATGTCTGAATTTGTAGAAATTCCCAAAAGGAATACAGATTTACACGGACAGACATGTTATGAGCTATGTCACTTCTTAAAATAGTCAAACATATTAAAATCATCTTGTGGCAGTTAGACAGTCATAATAATACTTGAGCACATTTCAAGTGCAGAGGTGTTGACTCTCAATTGTCACGCTCCCTACCTGTAAGCAGTAGTCAATCCTTTCCAAGATGGTGGAGAAGTTGGGCCTGTCTTCCGGTTGATGCTGCCAACTCTGTGTCATTATCCGGTACCTGAGACACACACACACACACACACACACACACACACACACACACACACACACACACACACACACACACACACACACACACACACACACACACACACACACACACACACACACACACACACACACACACACACACACACACACACACACACACACACACACACACACACACACACACACACACACACACACACACACACACACACTCAAAAATGTTGACTAGTCTCTAGACAGACGGTTTACTTCTGGCAATGTATCAATGCTCCAGCTAAAGCGTCTGTACAAAACGTCTGTTTTGAGAGAAATTGGAACTGTCACCGGGAACGTCACTGCCATATCTACTTGCAACCTTAGCTAATCATGAGCACAATTCCTGCTTGATTTTAAGCCTCGCCTACCGAAACTTGTGATTTGTGTGGAGAGTTGGCTGTCTGAAGATTCCTTTTGAAATGTAAAAGAGAAGCTGACATTCTCCTCAGACCTTGTGCCTTTGCTGCCTAGCTCACGATGCTCCAAGGTCTGGGATATCTGAGACCACACGTTGACAAACAGTTAAAAAACATGTTCCCCCATTCACTAATACACTTGACAAACTCGCACACAATGATGTCAATAAAGTGTAACATCCCACTAGTTTGAGTGATTACTGTTGGAAAGTCAGTGGGGGTTAAACTGAACCCTGGGGTACCCCACCGAGACATCAACTCAAGCTATTTTTTTTATTGGCAGGGCTGATTTGCCTATTGTGTAATATACTGTGGTAATGTGAGCTAGTCATGATGAAGTTTACTACATGGGGACTGTGTCTGTTTTTGTGTGATAAAATTATCACAGAAGAAAAGGGTTGCGAGCACGTGATAGTTTGAGAAGTTATGGGTGTGTGTGTACGCTTGAATCCCTGTGTAAGTCTGCATACTGTGTGTGCATGGGTGAAACTGTATACTGTGTGTGAGGGTGTGTTATGTGTGTAACAGAATAAGTTCCATCCCTGTCTTGAGTGTCAGTTCAGAAAGGGCCGGAAGTTGACTGAGCGACAGTTCACTTTTCAATCTTCACTAGCCTGCTAGCTCACATCTGCTACATGTGTTTGGGTGAAGTGTGATAGTTTTGGTGGTATTTTGGACTTACACAGGCCCTGGGCAGTTTTTGGGAGGGTCCATCCTTCCCCCACTGGTGACAAACTCCAACACTTCCTGGTTACTGCGACTGGGATAGGGCATATAGCCCAAAGAGAAGATCTCCCATAGCAGCACCCCAAAGGACCTGAGAGAGAGGGGGAAAGAGGTAGGAGGAAGAAGGAGATGGGGGGGAGGGAAAGAATCATAAAGGTGACAGGGGTGAAGGAGAGAGGGAGAAAGTAGTGAGGCTTTCAAAAGGTGAAAAAGCATATTCTCCATTAGGACAGAGAGGGGGAGGTGAGGTAGACTGGAGCGGTGAAATGAAAGGGGGTGACATTCAAGATAACTAAAGTGTTATTGAGAGTGTGTTTCAATGAAACGTACCATGTGTCCGTTTTGGATGTGAAGATCCCCTCCATGAAGGCTTCCGGAGGCATCCACTTCACAGGCAGCATGGCGCGCCCACCCTTTCTGTAGTAGCTGGCCCTGTGGGGAGACACAGACACACACACAGTTGATTTTGTTAGTGCTTTTGCAGGACTCCATTTACTGCACAACAGGTAGAGAAAGGGATGAGATAGGGCAGAGCCAAAGTTCAGTCACACCAGTGTTTCCATAGAAACAGCACAACATCAGATCTAATAATTGGATCCTCCTTTTACACAGCGATATTGCGCCGTGCTGATCCAATCAGTGGAATTTTACAATAACTGTAACAGAACGAGTGGACGCCCACGAAAGTACTCAGTCCTCCTTATCCTCAAGAGAAAGGGGGGTATTTAAATTTTTTCACAGACCAAGTTGTTTTAAACTGTCTCACGCACCTGCTGTGAGCTTGTTATCTGATAGGCAGCAGAGTTATCAGTTTCATCTTCACCAGTCCCGAACACGCACTGAGAAGAGAAACGTTAACTTGGAATTGCACCTGCTGATTTTGCATTGTTTTTCGGCTTGCTTCTCTAGAAATTCTGGTGGCCATGACAGATGGTAAACGTGAGTTGCCTTGGGGGTGTGGTTTGATGTGAGTATTTCTTGGGTGTGTCCTTGTAGAATGTTTTGAGGTATTGACGGGCCATGACAAACCTTTTCATTCTCCTGAGGGGGAAGAGGCTCTGTCACACCTCCTTCACAACTGTGCAGGTGTGAGTGGGCCATTTTAAGGATTTTAAGGTGAGTTTAAGGCCTTTAAGGTTGAGATGGACACCAAGGAACTTAAAGCTCTAAACCCGCTCCACTGCAGCCCTGTAGTCTACGATTAGCTCCTTGGTCTTCTTGATGTTGAGGGAGAGGTTGTTGTCCCAGCACCACACTGCCAGGTCACTGACCTCCTCCCTGTAGGCTGTCTCATCATCGCCGGTGATCAGGCCCACCACTGCAGTCAACAAACTTCATGATTGTGTTGAATCAAATCTAGCTTTATTTATACAGCATATTTCAGACATGGAATGCAAACACAACAAGAAAAAACTAATTAAAACAATGAAAATAACTGAAAGAAAAACTGAATGAAGCTAAAATGGTGTGTTTTAAGATCTCTTTTAAAAATGTCCACAGTTTCGGCAGACAGGCTATTTCAGAGGCTGGGGACACAATAACTAATGGCTGCCTCGCCATGCCTCTTGGTCCTAGGCTTTGGGATAGTTAAAATGCCAGAGCACCTGAGGGATCTACTGGGTACATAACTTAAAAGCATGTCTCACATGTATTAGAGTGTACAATTCTTATATTGGAAGAATTGTATTTAAAAACCAAATTGAAGAATCTTATAATGTAATCTTAAACTCACAGGCAGCCAGTGCAGAGACCTTAAAACCAGTTTAATGTGTGCTGTCCGTCTGGTCTTGGTCAGTACCCTTGCTGCGGCATTCCGAGTGTTTTGCAGTTGACCAATGGCTTTCTTAGTTAGACCAGACAGGAGAGCATGACAGTAATTTATCCGTGGAGCAACAATCCTCTGATGACACAAAAATGTAAAGTTGTGTTTCGTCTGCGTAGCATTGAAAATCAGTGCTGTGCTTTCTGATAATGCTGCCAATGGGTAACATGTATAAACTGAACCGTTTCAGACCGAAAATCGAATCTTGTGGAATGCCACATGTGATATGTATTTTCTCTGAGATATGTTCACAAGGGGTGACAAAAAAAACTCTTGACTGGTTACAAAGGTCCTAAACCAATTTAGAACAGGACCCGAGAGGCCAACCCACCGCTCCAGTCTATCCAGAACAAAATCACGGTCAACAGTGTCGAAAGCAGCACTTAAATCCAAGTGTACAAGGACAGAGAGCTGTTTGGCATCTGTGTTGGTTCTATGATCATGTACCACTTTAACTAAGGCTGTCCCTGTGCTGTGGTGGGCCCAAAAAATATAGTTGGCACTTAAAAAATCAGCTTGAAAACCAATTTCTCCAAAATGTTGATTAAGAATGGAAGGCTGGAGATTGCCCAAACATTGAAGGGATTCTTCATAAGGGATTTCACCACAGCAGTGAGGAGAGTGCCCGTGAACAGGGAGGCATTAACCAGAGCTTACACTTCTTCAGATATGCAAATAAAAACTGCTTTGAAGAAGGTGTTGTGTATAGGATCGAGAGTGCAGGTATAAATTGTGATATCACTTTCCTCAGCATGCCTTTGTCAACCAGGGAAAATACCTCCATAGTGCCTTTAAGTGGTAGACTTAGGGCACATATCATCAAACTTCTCAACAGGTATTGCTTGACTGACACCCAGCCTAATGCTTTGAACTCATCACGTTTAGATGTGGAGGAAAGTTCACATAGGTTTGTGGGGGTAGGATTAAAATAAAATAAAATAAAAATATATTTCACCTTTATTTAACCAGGTAGGCCAGTTGAGAACAAGTTCTCATTTACAACTGCGACCTGGCTAAGATAAAGCAGTGTGACAAAAACAACAACACAGAGTGACACATAAACAAATGTACAATCAATAACACATATGAAAATAAAAATAGACAGATCTATGTACAGTGTGTGCAAATGTAGAAGAGTAGGAAGGTAAGCAATAAATAGGCCATAGAGGTGAAAATAATTACAATTTAGCATTAATACTGGAGTGATATATGTGCAGATGATGATGATGTGCAAGTAGAGATAATGGGGTTCAAAAGAGCAAGAGGGTAAGTAATAATATGGGGATTAGGTAGTCGGGTGGGCTATTTACAGATTGGCTGTGTACAGGTACAGTGATCGGTAAGCTGCTCTGACAGCTGATGTTTAAAGTTAGAGAGGGAGATATGACTCCAGCTTCAGAGATGTTTGAAATTCGTTCCAGTCATTGGCAGCAGAGAACCTGGAAGGAGAGGCGTCCAAAGGAAGTGTTGGCTTTTGGGATGACCAGTGCAATATACCTGCTGAAGCGCGTGCTCCAGGTTGGTGTTGCTATGGTGACCAGTGAGCTGAGATAAGGCAGGGCTTTACCTAGCAAAGACTTATAGATGATCTGGAGCCAGTGGGTTTGGCAACGGATAAGTAGTGAGGGCCATCCAACGAGAGCATTATCTAGCCAAGCTGGTTTGTACGGGTCCAGGTGTTGCTGCTCTTTCAGAACTTTAGGTCTTTGGATTTGGGTGAAGGAGAAGCGGGGCGGGTTTGGGCAAGTTGCTTCAGGGGGTGCTGAGGTGTTGGCTGGGGTAGGGGTAGCCAAGTGGAAAGCATGGCCAGCCGTGGAAAAATGCTTCTTGAAATGATCGATTATCGTAGATTTTATCGGTGGTGACAGTGTTTCCTATCCTCAGTGCAGTGGGCAGCTGGGAGGAGGTGCTCTTATTCTCCATGGACTTTACAGTGTCCCAAAACATTTTGGAATTAGTGCTGCAGAATGTAAATATCTGTTTGAAAAAGCTAGCCTTAGATTTCCTAACTGACTGAGTATATTGGTCCCTGACGAGTTAGATTTCACGGGGGCTCGATGCTAATGCAGAACACCACAGGATGTTTTTGTGCTGGTCAAGGGCAGTCAAGTCTGGGGTGAACCATGGGCTATGTCTGTTCTTAGTTTTACATTTTTGAATGGGGCATGCTTATTTAAGATGGAGAGGAAAGCACTTTCAAACAACAACCAGGCATCCTCTACTGACAGGATGAGGTCAATATCCTTCCAGGATACCCAGGCCAGGTCGGTTAGAACGGCCTGCTCACTGAAGTGTTTTAGGGAGCGTTTGACAGTGATGAGGAATGGTCATTTGACCGTGGACCCATTATGCACGCAGGCAATGAGGCAGTGACCGCTGAGATCCTGGTTGAAGACAGCAGACGTGTATTAAGAGGGCAAGTTGGTCAGGAGGATATCTACGAGGGTGCCCATGGTTACGGATTTAGGGTTGTACCTGGTAGGTTTCATGATCATTTGTGTGAGATTGAGGGCATCTAGCTTAGATTGTAGGATGGCTGGGGTGTTAAACATGTCCCAGTTTAGGTTACCTAACAGTACAAACCCTGAAGATAGATGGGTGGTGATCAATTCACATATGGTGTCCAGGGAACATCTGGGGGCTGAAGGGGGTCTATAACAAGTGGCAACGGTAAGAGACTTGTTTCTGGAAAGGTTCATTGTTTGGGCACAGACCTGGATAGTATGACAGAACTCTGCAGTAGATTGCAACTCCGTCCCCTTTGGCAGTTCTATCTTGTTAGAAAATGTTGTAGTTAGGGATGGAAATTTCAGGATTTTGTGGTGGCCTTCCTAAGCCAGGGTTCAGACATGGCTAGGACATCCGGATCAGACCTCTAATGTTAACATGCATGAAACATATGCTTTTACGGTTATAGAAGTCAACAAATGAGAGCGCCTGGGTTAACCTCTACATCACCAGAGGAACAGAGGAACAGAGGAGGAGTAGTATAAGAATACGGCTAAAAGAACTGGTCGTCTAGTGCGTTCAGAACAGAGAGTAAGGGGACAGGTTTCTGGGCACAGAAGGATAGATTCAAGCCATACTGTATAGACAAGGGTCTGTATAGGATGTGAGTACTGTGGAGGTAAGCCTCGGCATTGAGTGACGATGAGAGAGTTTTTGTCTCTCGAAGTACCATTTAAGACAGGTAAGGCATATGAGCAGGGCTGGAGGCTCTACAGTGAAATAAGACAATAATTACTAACCAAAACAGCAATATACAAGGCATATAGACATTAGGGAGAGGCATGTGTAGCCAACTAATCATAGAGTCAAGTGAGTAGCTAGGTGAGCTGGAGGCATGGAGATTCAGACAGCAAGCAGGCCGGGGCTAGCAGCAGGCTAGCAGATGGGCCTCGGGAACGTCGCAACGGGGCGGCAGGGTAGCCTAGTGGTTAGAGCGTTGGGCTAGTAACCGGAAGGTTGCCAGTTCAAACCCCTGAGCTGACAAGGTACAAATCTGTCGTTCTGCCCCTGAACAGGCTGTTAACCCACTGTTCCTAGGCCGTCATTGAAAATAAGAATTTGTTCTTAACTGACTTGCCTGGTAGAAAAAAGAAAAAAAACAGTGGAGCCTGTGGAAACCACCTTGGACAGTTACGTTGGCAGACCAGTCGTGATGGATCGACGGGGCTCTGTGTCGGCAGCAAAGGGTCCAGGCCAATTGGCAAAAGAGGTATTGAAGCCCAGGGATTATCTAATGGATTTCTTTGGCTTGACGGGGGATGGGCTGATGGATTTATCAGGCCATCAATGGTTGAGAAGAGCTCTCTAATTATTTTGATTATTAGTGATCAAGTTACAAAAATTTGCCTGTCTGGCATTTCAAATTGCCTTGTTATATATTCCAAGTGTCTCTCTCAGAATATCACAACGGACCTGCAACTTTGCCTTTCTCCATTTTCTCTTTAATTGATTTGTTTCATCACTCATGTAAGGGGCTCTCCCTATGGATACTGCCTTTTTCAACTTTTCTGGAACCATCAATGGTTGCCCTTAATTTGCTATTAAAGTTATCAACGGAATCATCACAAGAGGAAGGCAGAATAGGGGATGGAGTATTGATCATACACTCAATATCTGTATTTTCTTCAAATGTAAGACAGTGTTTCTTAATAATGTGGTTATGGGTGGGCCCAGTAGAAAGCCCCATGGTAGCCTAGTGGTTAGAGCGTTGGACTAGTAACCGAAAGGTTGCAAGTTCAAACCCCCGAGCTGACAAGGTACAAATCTGTCATTCTGCCCCTGAACAGGCAGTTAACCCACTGTTCCTAGGCCGTCATTGAAAATAAGAATTTGTTCTTAACTGACTTGCCTAGTTAAATAAAGGTAAAACATAAAATAAAAAATAACCAGGTCCAGAGTATGGCCACGGTTATGGGTGGGCCCAGTAGAAAGCCCCATGGTACTAACCAGGTCCAGATTATTGCCACGGTTATGGGTGGGCCTAGTAGAAAGCCCCATGGTAATAACCAGGTCCAGAGTATGGCCACGGTTATGGGTGGGCCCAGTAGAAGCTCCAAGCTCTTCATCAAGCTCGAGACCCATAGTCTCGACCCCGCCCTGTGCAACTGGGTACTGGACTTCCTGACGGGCCGCCCCCAGGTGGTGAGGGTAGGCAACAACATCTCCACCCCGCTGATCCTCAACACTGGGGCCCCACAAGGGTGCATTCTGAGCCCTCTACTGTACTCCCTGTTCACCCACGACTGCGTGGCCATGCACGCCTCCAACTCAATCATCAAGTTTGCGGACGACACAACAGTGGTAGGCTTGATTACCAACAACGACGAGACGGCCTACAGGGAGGAGGTGAGGGCCCTCGGAGTGTGGTGTCAGGAAAATAACCTCACACTCAACGTCATCAAAACTAAGGAGATGATTGTGGACTTCAGGAAACAGCAGAGGGAACACCCCCCTATCCACATCGATGGAACAGTAGTGGAGAGGGTAGTAAGTTTTCACACAGACAGCATCGTGAAGAAGGCGCAGCAGCGCCTCTTCAACCTCAGGAGGCTGAAGAAATCCGGCTTGTCATCAAAAACACTCACAAACTTCTACAGATGCACAATCGAGAGCATCCTGTCGGGCTGTATCACCACCTGATACGGCAACTGCTCCGCCCACAACCATAAGGCTCTCCAGAGGGTAGTGAGGTCTGCACAACGCATCACCGGGGGCAAACTACCTGCCCTCCAGGACACATACACCACCCGATGTCACAGGAAGGCCATAAAGATCATCAAGGACAACAACCACCCGAGCCACTGCCTGTTCACCCCGCTATCATCCAGAAGGCGAGGTCAGTACAGGTGCATCAAAGCTGGGACCGAGAGACTGAAAAACAGCTTCTATCTCAAGGCCATCAGACTGTTAAACAGCCACCACTAACATTGAGTGGCTGCTGCCAACACACTGACTCAACTCCAGCCACTTTAATAATGTGAATTGATGGGAAATGATGTAAAATATATCACTAGCCACTATAAACAATGCTACCTTATATAATGTTTACATACCCTACATTATTCATCTCATATGTATACGTATATACTGTACTCCATATCATCTACTGCATCTTTATGTAATACATGTATCACTAGCCACTTTAACTATGCCACTTTGTTTACATACTCATCTCATATGTATATACTGTACTCAATACCATCTACTGTATCTTGCCTATGCCGCTCTGTACCATCAGTCATTCATATATCTTTATGTGCATATTCTTTATCCCCTTACACTTGTGTCTAAAAGGTAGTAGTTTTCTAATTGTTAGCTAGATTACTTGTTGGTTATTACTGCATTGTCGGAACTAGAAGCACAAGCATTTCGCTACACTCGCATTAACATCTGCTAACCATGTGTTTGTGACAAATACAATTGGATTTGATTTGATTTAGAAAGCCCCTTGGTAATAACCAGGTCCAGAGTATGGCCACGGTTATGGGTGGGCCCAGTAGAAAGCCTCATTGTAATAACCAGGTCCAGAGTATGGCCATGGTGGGCCCAGTAATATGTTAGATAAAGTCTATAGATCTCAAAAGATTCAGAAATCCAAAGGCCTTGGAGTCAGTCTCTGTCACCCAACACAATGATTTTATCATAGTTCTCAAGAAACATAGACGATAGTTCAGAGAATTCAGTAAAGAAAGTGGGGCAGGGCATTGGTGGCCTATCTATACAGACCAAAAGTCGCCAAATGAAATGGTCTGACACCCGAGAGCAATAGTAAAAATAGAGGCTTTCCTCCCACCCTTTTTCAATAGAATATGAAAAGTTGTAGTCCAGGTGGTAGCTTCAATAAGAGTAGCACTACATCCTGAACACAGCCATGTTTCAGCGAGAAATATGCAAACAACTTTGAGCTCGGTAATGAGGTTATTCATGAGAATGGTTTAACTAGTGATTGCTCTAACATTTAAAAGTCCCATATTAAATGAGTGTGGGCCACTGCCTGTGGGGCGTCTGCCTAGAGGTAACCAATCAAATACGAACCAAATTATTAACGTTACAACCACGTTTTCTGACAGTGTCCAATCTACCAGAATGGTAGGAGTTCGCAGTTTTTATAAACTCAGGCGGAGTTAAAGGAACATCAATTAAGTTAATCACAATAACCGTAGTGCCCTTTCTATAGGAGTTGATATGGTATCCAAGTCCTCTGTGTCACGTTCTGACCTTAGTTCCTTTATTTATGTCTTTGTGTTAGTTTGGTCAGGGCGTGAGTTGGGGTGGGTAGTCTATGTTATTTTTTCTGTGTTGTGTTTGTGTTTGGCCTGGTATGGTTCTCAATCGGAGGCAGGTGTCGTTCGTTGTCTCTGATTGAGAATCATACTTAGGTAGCCTGTTTTCCCCATTTTAGTTGTGGGTGATATTTTCTGCTTAGTGTGTCTGCACCAGACAGAACTGTTTCGGTTTCATTTTTGGTTCTCTTGTTATTTTTTGTCATTAAGTGTTCCGTTCTATTAAATATCATGAACACTTACCAAGCTGCGTATTGGTCCAATCTTTCCTACTCCTCCTCAGAAGAGGAGGAGAATCGTTACACTCAGTTGGTTATTCTGACAGGGAGAACTGGAGCACTACCAGACCCTGTCTGTCAGTCTCTAAAACGGTTTGAGATGTTGCTGGAAATAACACTGTAACCCCATGTGGGTGCTGGTTGCTCCCACAAAAATAAACATTCCCGTCGTTGCAAAGCTTTTTCAGGTACTTGTTTAGGGCAAAGTGTCGTCTGAAATGTACCCGAACCCCTTTGGTAGCACGGGAGGGAGCCAGAGATAATTATTCTCTTCCCTGTGCTAGCGAGGGTCTTTAAAAACATTTTGCAGTCCTCCCTAAGTTCCTCAGATCGCCTAAAACTAAGGCCACGTGAGTGACGATGGTGTCAATATTGGAGTAGTTGGCCAGAACCGTGGGCAGGAGAGAGTTCATGTCATGGACACAGGTTCCTGGGTGACAGTGGTCCACGGACCGTAGGCATGCCAAACTCTCTCACCATTGAGCTGCCCACAATGATTGTGGTACTGATGGAATGGGGAAACAACCTTCTGAACTGTGGTGGCCGTGGAGGAGGATGCCACTGGGTGGCCGCTGGCTGTTGGTATACACGCAGGATCTGTGCTGACTCCAGGGGCTGGTAGGTCCATCTCAAGTGGGGCAAAGTTGTTTGATAGCTGGATCGGATCTTCTCAGATAGATGGGTGGCCACACTACCTCTCCAATCTCCTACGCCTTACGAATATCCAGTCTTCCATGGGCTAAAGAATTGAGCTTAACATCTGTCCGTTGGATTGAGATCAACGCCGGCCATCTCATCGGCAGCTTTGCTATAGCATTTAAAACTGAGATTCTGTTTTCCTGGGTTACAGCAAGGTCAGTGTACTTAGAAAGCAAATGTTCCTTCACTCACAGACGAGCTAACAGCCAAAGGATCTGTTCTGTAAAATGCTTGATGGTAGTGCATTTAGGGCAGACAAATTGCTGTCCATTTTCCAGTTCCCCTTTATCTTCATGTGATTGTCTGGAAATCATCTAACACCTGAAGTATTTGTGCTCAGCCATGGATAAAAACACTGGTGGGCTTGAACTGCTAGCGTTAGCCTGCTCCTTTTTCAGCTAACTGTTACTTAACAGGAATCCGAAACACAAACTTGTGGTCTCAGTCGTAAAGACTAACCGCATTGCGGAATCAGTAGCAATACAACTTCAGCTATGAATAAAAACGATTTAACGAAACCGATTTCATAAAAACAACAAAACGAGTGTAGACAGTACACTGTTCTGTTGCACTCTCTGATGACGTCTGTTGTGTGATGACGTGGCTCTTCAAAGTGGAGTCCAATAGACACTGAATTAGATTCTCCCCAGAAACACGTGGCCACTCAGTCATGGGTAAATAGGTAGTACAGGAGCACACGCCACTGTGGAAAACACCCCTGTGGGGCCCCCGTGTTGACGGTCAGCGTGGCAGAGGTGATGTTGCCTACCCTCACCACCTGGGGTCAGCACGTCAGGAAATCCAGGATCCAGTTGCACAGGGGGGTGTTCAGTCCCAGGGTCATAAAGCTTGGTGACGAGCTTGGAGGGGAGACGGATGATGGAGGAAGCTTTGAATAGGTCAGTAACCTACATATTAAGATGGTTTCTCCCTCCCCATTTTAACTGATACCATTCAATTCAAAAATATAAAATACAATACAAGTAAAACTTGTCTAACAGAAAAACAAGGTCAATGATTGTTTGAGAAATAACAACGTGATCTTGTATAGAAGTTAATTCTACGCTTTACAGATATAGACGGATTGGATTAGATTCAGGCCAGTGACGCAGTTACACTATGCATGTTTTGCCATGGCCCTAGGTTGGTTTGAGTTTGTTGCTGATAGTTAATACAATGCTGTAGTCAGACATGAGTTAGCTAGTACCACAATTGCTGCATCAAATATTTATTTGTGTACTAGACCTGGGTTGCACCTTGGAGGCTAATGTGACTGTTTAGTCTAAAGTACACACATTTAGAGTGGCATGGAAATATGATAACATTGCTAAAGTAGTAAAAAGAATTAGTAGGAAACATCTTTTACTTTAGAGAGCTGCCAATATTGCCATAACTGTTACGAGCAAAGTTCATCAGATAGCTAGCAATGCTAATGTTAACTAGCTCAATTACGGGAGTACCCTCAATCTTAGTTAGCGTGCTAAAGTTATAACGTAAACTCACTCACTGTTGTCGCCTTGGTCCGTACAATTGACCCTTATTTTAGCGCCCCAAAAATGTAATACTTCCAGATCAACTGTAATGTATGAGCTCCACACTGCCCAATTCTGCATATTTCAACAAGGCAATGAGCTACGTCGGGTCGTTTTAAAAATGGCGGGTGGGGAAGCTAAACTAATGCGTGATAGTGCGAAGGACAGTTGTCCTGTGGGAAAACTGCTTTTTTTCACTCGATCTGTCCAACTTATCACCTTATCGCCTCTAAAATGTAAATAAACACTAAAGAGTTTATATAATGTGTCATTACATACCTATTTGAAGGTTTGTGTCGAATTTGAATCAGGTTTTTAGGGCAGTTCTAAAGTGATCTTCAGAAGTAAACAGCGGCTTTGAGAGTCATGATCGCATGCAGTGATGGCGCAATGACTAGGTATCCCCCCTTACCCCCGTCACTGTCCATTTCTTGTTTTTAAACGATGAGAGAAGTGTTACACCTGGTGGTGAGAGATTGTAAGACAGAAATAGTAGCTTTATGCGTGATGCACGTTACGACATGACACGTCATGATGTAATAGCGGGTCCATTTTTTCCAAAATTTCTCCAATACAATAGAGCCCTTACCATGTCGATCAACGCGTGAATAGAAATATAGTTCACACCCCAGATTTTGAAGTCAACACAGTCGCTACAGTCCCATTACTTTTCTTTGCAGCCTCGTTTGAATGTCGCGGTTGCGCACATTTTACGGAATGGGCTGAGTTTATCACAATCATGACAAAAGGTTTTCCTACTAATTATTTGCCTTCTTTTGAAATGTATCGTGTTCCCAAGCCAAATCCGTTTTGTATTCAGGTAGGCTAAAGTTAGCCAGCTAGTTATTTAGGTTAGCTAGCTAGCTAACATCTCCTATATAGCGATGATAGTGATAATGATTATCAAAATATACATAATCAGATACATAACCAGCATGTTCTAGTTGCCGGTATACTCACCACCTCTAGGGACCAACGAACTCCAACCACCTATTTCTGCATAATATTGTCCTTCAGCAGGGCAGGCAAACCAGTTGGCTGTGCATCCTGCCGGAAGCATGCATTGTATCGTCAATCCGTATAGGGCTTTAAAGTTTAAAACATCTGTGATCCTTTGAAAAGGAAACAATAATTTACTTATTACGCACTGAGGTACCAAACTCTGTATTAGACCAGACTAACCTTGTGACCAAAATTATCCTATTTATACTTTGTAGTCAATTTTGACACTAAAATAAATGTTTCATATGAATCATATTGATGCCACATAGGCCATTTTCAAAGGGATAAGTTGTTTTTTAGGTTCAGCCACAGACTCCCATCACCCTTCACTCTCCCCTGCGATTCGCCTCATAAAAACTCTACCTGATGGACTGTGCGACGGTAGTTGTTAAAAAACTGGCAAGCGTGGGAGGCCTGTTGAAAGAAAGAAGCATGTTTTGATGTTTATATAGTTTGTATATACTGTAGTATATCTGTGGTACTTTGGTGGAAGTGTTATGTAAGGCAACTTGGATTTATGGTATTTTGTGATACGGTTCGTCAGTGGTGATTTCAGCTGTCCCATGATCCTTGTACAGACAGAGTTGACATTTGTTGTCATAATCCTGACAAAGGGGTAATTCCACAAAGGGTAAACCCCATACCAGCCAGACATACAGTCAATTTTGGGACACAAATGTTGCACCATTTATGCTTAATATAAAAATACATGTAATTCATAAAGCTATCCATCTCTTTGAGGCTTTTTAATCAGGCCTGAGTCACATCGGTGTGCATGTGTCTGTCTGTACGTGTGTGTGTGAGTAAATGAGAATAAAAGTGGGAGGAAATGATGGAGGAAGAGAAAAAAAAGAGTATACCGTAGGCTATATGGAGGAAAAAGGAAAAAAGGTATAAGTCCTACTCCAGTTTTCTTTTCACCTCATTTAACACCTGATTTACTTAACAAAAGGTGCATCCACGAATGACATGACATGGCTCAAGTGGGGTGTGGGCATTTACTCTAGTGTTCTCTATTGCTCCTCTATTGTTCCTCAAGCAAAAGCAGGCTGATGTGATGTCACATCAGCACGCAGACCAACTCTTTGAATGCCCTACTCCTTGAAGTTTGAGTTTATGTTTAAAAACACGACTTCTAAATCACGAGGATGCGGAGGTATTAGGGCTGGGCAATATGGCCTAAAAACTGTATCTCTGTTTAAAAAAAATACGTTTTTTTTTACTTATGGGTAATTCACGATATATATCTCTTTAAAAAAACTTTTCTCTAATACGTTTTGTTGCACAATTAAAAGGTCAACACACTGCATTTCAAACAGTCAGGAATTCAAAATTATAATTCAAGATTATACCTATCCCACTAATAATGAAATGATTTAATCAATAATTTCATATGTTTTTATCAAAATGCATCATTTGGCAGGAATACCTTCTTGAACATCTGAACTTTCATGCTCCTTAAAAACAAACTTGTATGCCATCTGTAAATACAAATAAAATTGTTAAATTACGAGCCTAGTTGATTTGGCCACAGAAAAAGTCAGCAATCTTCCCACTAGCCATGATTGGCTGAGATAATAAGTTGGCTGGAGATGCCGAGAGATGAGTTTGGAGTATTCTGCGGTGTAGAATCTTGTGCTCGTTATGAGTAGATAATCCTTTCTACTGCAGTTTTTTCTAAAGATATAATGTTAGCCATGGAAAAGTGCAAATATATTGCTACTGCTCTCAATAACATTGCTGCCCTGAATTTATCAGGCGCTATTGACAAAGGTCAGTGGAAAAAAGGACGATTGTGCCATGCTGACTCTCTTTGACTCTGAACATTTCATAAAAGGGGTTGCAGTCTGCCGTGAAGCTTTCATCCATGTATACGGGTAAGAATCTAGCTACAGTTTCAGGTATTACATGTTTCTAATTTGTCAGAAAGTTGTTTTCATTACAAGTTAAATACTTCTTGTGACTCTCAAACCCTGATCCGGGAGCGGAATCATCGCCTGACACTAATTAGCATAACGCAACGGACATAAAATCTTAAAATAGGAAAATCTTCCTATTCATGAAAATCACAAATGAAATATATTGAGACACAGCTTAGCCTTTTGTTAATCACACTGTCATATCAGATTTTCCAAATATGCTTTACAGCCAACGCTAGACAAGCATTTGTGTAAGTTTATCATAGCCTAGCATAGCATTATGCCCTGCTAGCAGCAGGCAACATTTTCATGAAAATAAGAAAAGCAATCAAATTAAATAATTTACCTTTGAAGAACTTCCGATGTTTTCACTCACGAGACTCCCAGTTAGATAGCAAATGTTCCTTTTTTCCCAAAATATTATTTTTGTTGGTGAAATAGCTCCGGTTGTTCTTCACGTTTGGCTGAGAAATCGACCGGAAAATGCAGTCACTACAACGCCAAACTTTTTTCCAAATGAGCTCCATAATATCGACAGACACATGGCAAACGTTGTTTAGAATCAATCCTCAAGGTGTTTTTCACATATCTATTTGATAATATATCCACCGGGACAATTGGTTTCTCATTAGAAGCGATTGGAATAATGGCTACCTCAGTAATTTACGCAAGATTTTCTGCGGGAGCCATCATGTGACCACTTGCTCAATGTGGTCCCTTACGGCTATTCTTCAATATAAATGCATAAAAATACGTCACAATGCTGTAGACACCTTGGGGAATACGTAGAAAGCGTAAGCTCATTCGTAGCCCATTCACAGCCATATAAGGAGTCATTGGCATGCAGCGCTTTCAAAATATGGCGCACTTCCTGATTGGATTTTTATCTGTGTTTCGCCTGTAACATCAGTTCTGTTGCACTCACAGACAATATCTTTGCAGTTGTGGAAACTTTAGAGTGTTTTCTATCCAAAGCTGTCAATTATATGCATAGTCGAGCATCTTGTCGTGACAAAATATCCCGTTTAAAACGGGAACGTTTTTTATCCAAAAATGAAATTCCGCCCCCAGAGTTTATATTTTTTAGCTAGCTAGCTAGCTAACATTACTGTTACATGTCTAAACAATAAAGCTTGCCGTTAGCTAACTAAAGTTAGCGGATGTTAGATGGCTTGCTAGATAACATTAACTTACATGTATGAAGTGTGTGTAATGTTAGTGACGTTTTTTTCAGAATGTCATTTCGCATTGCTAGTTATAGCCTGTTAGTTAGCTAACTAGCTAATATTGAACCTATTTGGTTAACTATGACAATCGGTTTGTATTTCTAGTTAAAGATTGCTGTTAGCTAGCCAGCTGACATTAGATGGCTGGCTAGCTAGCTAACATTGAGCCTATTTGCTTAACTTTAGCTAGCTATTACAACTGCTTTCTATTAGCCAGCAGCATACCACCCTGCATCCAGCAGCATACCACCCTGCATCCCAATGCTGGTTTGCTTCTGATCAGTCCCTAGATGAGAGACCAGATGCTGCTGGAAGTGGTGTTGGAGGGCCAGTAGTTGGCTCTCTTTCCTCGGGTCTAAGATCAAATTTCCCAATGTCCCAAGGCATAGATTGGGGACACTGCCCTGTGTAGGGTGCTGTCTTTTGGATGGGACATTAAACGGGTGTCCTGACTCTCTGTGGTCACTAAAGAGTCCATGGCACTTATCGTAAGAGTAGGGGTGTTAACTCCGGTGTCCTGGCTAAATTGCCAAGCTGTCCCTCAAACCGTCACCTAATCATCCCCAGCTTGCAATTGGCTCATTCATCCCCCTCCTTTCCCCTATTACTATTCCCCAGGTTGTTGCTGTAAATGAGAAATGTCACAGTGGGTGTGAGATACTGTGGCTTGTAGGGGTCTCCAGGTCTCGCATCCACTGTGAAATTTGGTGGAGGATCTGTGATGATCTTGGGGTGCTTCAGCAAGGCTGGAATCGGGCAGATTTGTCTTTGTGAAAACTTGCTTTGACAATGTTCTGGAAAAATATTGTGAATCCTTAAAGAGATGGGTGGGACTGGCTTAAGAGGGTGTGAACAATGCTGAATGGGTGTAGACAAAGGAGAGCTCTCCAGTAAGTACCAAAACATTCAAAGGCCCTTTTCTCAAAAGTGAGTTTACAAGCTTATCAACTTTCAAAGCAGAATTACTTTCCCATTGTTCCTTAAAAATGCATTGTATGATATACTGTTTTATAGCTCTGAGTCTCAACATTTTATCAATGTAAAAAAAACAAGACAGAATTCAAGAGGTGAGTCACAATTTTGTAAAACATTTTTCATTTCTTGAAGCAGTCATTTAGGAAAATTAACACCGGTCTAATAAACAATCTCTCAATCTCTCAATCTCAAGCACATATGCTAGTGGGTAGCTCGCTAATCTTTATAAAGTATTCAAACCCCTTGACTTTTTCCACATTTTGTTACATTAAATCTTTTTTTTCCTTCATCAATCTACAGTACACACAATACCCCATAATAACAACTCAAAAAACGTTTTTAAGAAATGTTCTCAAACGTATAAAGAATAAAAACAAATATAGTATTCAGAACCTTTACTCAGTACTTTGCTGAAGCACATTTGGCAGTGATTCTTGGGTACGACCCTACAAACTTGGCACACCTGTATTTGGGGAGTTTCTCCCATTCTTCTCTGCAGATCCTCTCAAGCTCTGTAAGGTTGGATGGGGAGCGTCGCTGCACAGCTATTTTCAGATCTCTCCAGAGATGTTAGAGCTGGTGGAAGTCCGGGCTCTGGGTGGGCCACACAAGGACATTTAGGGACTTGTCCCAAGCCACTGCATTGTCTTGACTTTGTGCTTAGGGTCATTGTCCTTATGGATGGTGAAGATTCACCCCAGTCTGTGGTCCTGAGCACTCTGGAATAAGTTTTCATTAAGGATCTCTCTATTCTTTACTTAGTTCATCTTACCCTCAATCCTGACTAGTCTCCCAGACTTGCCGCTTAAAAACATCCCCACAGCATTATGCTGCCACCATCTTGCTTCACCGTAGGGATGGTGCCAGGTTTCCTCCAGATGTGACGCTTGGCATTCAAGCCAAAGAGTTCAATCTTGGTTTCATCAGACCAAAGAATCTTGTTTTTCATGGTCTGGGAGTCCTTTAGGTGCCATTTGACACCAAGCGGGCTGTCATGTGCCTTTTACTGAGGAGTGTTTTCTGTTCGGCCACTCTACCACAAAGGTCAGATTGATAGAGTTCCTCTGTGGAGATGGGAGAACCTTCCAGAAGGACAAACATCTCTGCAGCACTCCACCAGAGTGACCATCGGGTTCTTGGTCACATCCCTGATCAAGTCCCTTCTCCCCTGATTGATCAGTTTGGCCGGGCGGCCAGCTCTGGGAAGAGTATTGGTGGGTCCAAACTTGTTCAATTTAAGAATGATGGAGGCCACTGTTCTTGGGGACCTTCAATGCTGCAGAAATATTTTGGTACCCCTTCCCCAGGTCTGTGCCTCGACACAATCCTGTCTTGGAGCTCTCTGACAATTCCTTCGACCTCATGGCTTGGTTTTTGCTCTGATATGCACTGTCAACTGTAGGACCTTATATAGACAGGTGTGTGCCTTTCCAAATCATGTCCAATCATTTGAGTTAACCACAGCTAGACTTGGAGCACTGGAGATCAATTTCGAGTCTCAGAGCAAAGGGTCTGAATACAAAGGGTCTGAACACTCCCTCTGTTTAGTTTTTATAAATTTGCTAACATATCTTAATAATGTTAAGGATGTCGAGAATTTAAGCAGCTTTTTGTTAAAAATCGCGCAACATTTCAGCGCCCTGCTATTCATGCCAGGAATATAGTGTGTGGATAGAAAACACTCAGACGTTTCCAAAACTGGTTAAATCATGGCTGTGACTATAACAGAACGTGCGTTTCATCGAAAAGTGCAGGAAAATCTGATCACTGAAAATGGAAAACAATATCCATGCGCGACTTCCAGGCATTGTTATAGGTGAACTGGATTAAATAGGGCTGAGGTTGCAGTACCTACAGCTTCCACACGTTGTCTAGAGTCTTGTCATTTGCCTGGGCTTTGTTTCTTGGTCAAACTGAATCAAGGGAACCGATTCCCTCCGGTCTCCGAACGGATGTTTTGGTTGAGATTTCTCAGGACAGTATTTCAATAAGGACACCTATAGAATTGACATCGCCTCGTGATCAATTGTATCACTTATTAACGTGTACTAATACCTAAATTGCATTACAAAAGTATTTCGAAGTGTTTTGTGAAAGTTTATCGTCGACTTTTTTAATAAAAAAAAATGACGTTACGTTATAAAACGCTATTTTTTTCCATTGTTCACACAGTGTTCATAGATCGATATCTAGGCTATATATGGACCGATTTAATCGGAAAAAGACCCCAAATGATGTTTATGGGACATCTAGGAGTGCCAAGAAAGAAGCTCGTCAAAGGTAATGAATGTTTTATATTTTATTTCTGCGTTCTGAGTAGCCCCCGGCTATCGCAAAATCTGTCGTTAGGTGACGGTGCAGTATTTGGGGGATACATGCTATCAGATAATAGCTTCTCATGCTTTCGCCGAAAAGCATTTTACAAATCTGACTCGGTAACTAGATTCACAACGAGTGTAGCTTTAATTCAGTATATTGTATGTGCATTTTAATGAAAGTTTGAGTTTTATCAAAAACTATACGTGGCGTACTTGAAATTTCCGCTGATATATGTTCCCACCACGGGACCACTGCCCTAATTAAAACCAGTTTTTGGTCTGGATATTGTGTGTAGATTGATGAGCAATTTTTTAACAAGGCTGTAATGTAAGAAAATGTGGAAAAAGTCAAGGGGTCTGAATACTTTCAGAACGCACTGTTTTTCCATCAAAGTAGATTTTTTATTGGTAAACTTGGATCTATTTGCTTAGAACTGGTCTATCCAACATGGCATAGCAGTCGGACGTGTGTTTGTCTTGTCCTGTGTTATTAGTCTGTAAATAGTCTGTTTTTACATTTTTTTTATATATATTTTAATCTCACTTTCCATCTCACTTTCCATCCGCCTCACCCAATGTGGTATGGATCTGCTATTTTTATACCTTATGACTGGAACCTCCATCCGAAACTAGCCAGCAAACTAGCTCTTGTCATTCTTTGCCACTGCTAGCGCTCCTCATCTCAGCTCAGACAATTAGCTTAGAAAACACCAGCCAGCTTGAGCTCAGACAATTACCTGCCAGTCTACACAGCGCGATATCAACCCAGAGCATATCAGACTGCTTTTCTCTAACACATCACCGGATTCCTGCCACAAGCTCTGGACCATTGCACCGGATCATTGCAGCTAGCTAGCTGCAACCGAGTGGCTATTGTTGGCTAACACCTCGGTCCCGAAGCAAGCACCAGTTAGCCTTGAGCGAGCCTCAAGCTAGACTCATCTCTTGGCTAGCCGACGGAGTATACCAGCTAATTCTTGGGCTACAATACCTCTTTTGCCAATTGGCCTGGACCCTTTATTGTCGACACGGAGCCCCGCCGATCCATCACGACTAGTCTGCCGACGCAATCGTCCGATGTGGTTTCAACAGGCTTTTCCACTGCGATGTAGCCGAAGACCCATCTGCTAGCTCCGGCCTGCTAGCTTTCAGAACGCCATGTCTCCCGCTTGCCTAGTGTAGTAGCGACTACTGAACGGCTCCTATTGCTGCTCATTGAACCCTATGGATCTATGGACCTGGCTACACAGCTGATGCCAGCTGGACTGTTCATTAACACCGCACTTCATTTTGTTTATCTGTCAACCACAGTCTCGAACTCAGGTCCTGTGTGTACCTAACTGACCCTCCCTGCACATTCATCACCATTTACCCGTTGTTGTCTTAGCTCTCCCACCAACACCTGTGATCGCTTTATGCCTCTCTCTAATGTCAATATGCCTTGGCTACTGCTGTTTCGGTTAGGTCTTATTGTTTTATTTCCCTCTAGAGCCCCCAGTCCTGCTCAACATGCTTTAGATAGCTCTCTTGTCCCACCCCCACACATGGGGAGACCTCACCTGGCTTAACTGGTGCCTTCAGAGACGCAACCTCTCTCATTGTCACTCAATGCCTAGGTTTACCTACACTGTATTCACATTCTAGCATACCTTGTCTGTACATTTTGCCCTGAATCTTTTCTACCACGCCCAGAAATCTGCTCCCTTTATTCTCTGTTCCCAACGCACTAGATGACCAGTTCTTATAGCCTTTAGCCGTACCCTTATCCTACTCCTCCTACGTTCCTCTGGTGATGTAGAGGTTAACCCAGGCCCTGTAGCCGCCTGTACTACACCTATTCCCCAGGCCCTCTAATTTGTTGACTTCTGTAACCGTGAAAGCCTTGGTTTCATGTATGTTGACATCAGAAACCTCCTCCCTAAGTTTGTTATATTCACTGCTTTAGCACCTTCTGCCAAACCTGATGTCCAAGCCTTGTCTGAATCCTGGTTTAGGAAGGCCACCAAAAGTTCTGAAATTTCCATCCCGAACTACAACATTTTCCGTCAAGATAGAACTGCCAAAGGGGGCGGAGTTAGCCTGCAGAGTTCTGTCTTACTATCCAGGTCTGTGCCCAAACAGTTCTCGCTTCTAATCCACCTTTCCAAAAACAAGTCTCTCACTGTTGCCGCTGTTATAGGCCCCCCTCAGCCCCCAGCTGTGCCCTGGACAACATATGTGAATTGATATCCCCCCACCTATCTTCAGAGTTGGTACTGTTAGGTGACCTAATCTAGGATATGCTTAACACCCCGGCCGTCCTACAATATAAGCTAGATGCCCTCAAACTCACACAATTGATCAAGGAACCTACCAGGTACAACTCTAAATCCGTAAACATGGGCACCCTCATAGATATCATCCTGACCAACTTGCCCTCCAATTACACCTCTGTTTCTTCAACCAGGATCTCAGCGATAACTGCCTCATTGCCTGCGTCCGTAATAAGTCCGTGGTCAAACGACCATTCCTCATCACTGTCAAACAATCCCTAAAACATTTCAGTGAGCAGGCCTTTCTAATCGACCTGGCCCGGGTATCCTGGAAGAATATTGACCTCATCCCGTCAGTAGAGGATGCCTGGTTGTTCTTTAAAAGTGCTTTCCTGCATCTTAAATAAGCATTCCCCATTCTTAAAATGTAGAACTAAGAACAGATATAGCCCCTGGTTCCCTCCTGACTTGACTGCCCTTGGCCAGTGCAAAAACATCCTGTGATATACTGCAATAGCATTGAATAGCCCCGGTGATATTCAACTTTTCAGGGAAGTCAGAAACCAATATACACAGTCAGATCGGAAAACAAATGCTAGCTTTTTCAAACAAAAATTTGCATTCTGTAGCACTAATTCCAAAGAGTTTTGGGACACTGTAAAGTCCATGGAGAATAAGAGCACCTCCTCCCAGCCGCCCACTGCACAGAGGATAGGAAACACTGTCGTGATCATTATCACATTATCTACGAATTTCGATAAGCATTTTTCTACGGCCGGCCATGCTTTCCACCTGGCTACCCCTACCCCGGCCAACAGCTCTAAGCTCCCCGTAGCAACTTGCCCAAGCGCCCCCCTTCACCCAAATCCAGATAGCTGATGTTTTGAAAAAGCTGCAAAATCTGGACCCGTACAAATCAGCTGAGCTAGACAATCGGGACCATCTCTTTCTAAAATTATCTGCTGCAATTGTTACAACCCCTATTACGATCCTGTTCAACCTCTCTTTCGCATCGCCTGAGATCCCTAAAGTTTGGAAAGCTGCTGCAGTCATCCCCATCTTCAAAGGGGGAGACACTCTAGACCCAAACTGCTACAGATCTATATCCATCCTGCCCTGCTTTTCTAAAGTCTTCGAAAGCCAAGTTAATAAACAGATCACCAACCATTTTGAAACCCACCATACCTTCTCCGCTATGCAATCTGGTTTCCGAGCTGGTCATTGGTGCACCTCAGCTACGCTCAAGGTCCAAACAATATCATAACCACCATCGATAAAAGACAGTACTGTGCAACCATCTTCATCGACCTGGCTAAGGCTTTCGACTCTGTCAATCACTGCATTCTTATCGGCACCCCCATAGAGAATGCCTCGCCTGGTTCACCAATTACTTCTCAGATAGAGTTCAGTGTGTCAAATCGGAGGGCCTGTTGTCCGCACCTCTGGCAGTCTCTATGGTGGTGCCACAGGGTTCAATTCTTGGGCCGACTCTTTTCTCTGTATACATCAATGATGTCACTCTTGCTGCTTGTGATTCTTTGATCCACCTCTACGCAGACGACACCATTCTGTATACATCTGGCCCTTCTTTGGACACCAAACCTCCAAACGAGCTTCAATGCCATACAACCGCTCTTAAATGCAAGTAAAACTAAAGGCATGCTCTTCAACCGATCACTGCCCATTGAAATCAAGTGGTTTACCTAGATAAGATGTTTACTTCTCAGAATGACAATGTATTGCCATTTCCCTATATAAATATTTTTTTTATGCTCATTGCACATTAACATTATAGACAGACTAAACAGCTAGCACATACGTTTGTGGCTAAAATGCTGCTATTGCCACACATGGCAGAAACTGAGCCTTAATTTCCACAATCATGCTTATTGATACTCTCGTTTTAGTAGGATCTGCTCTGTTCTACATTTTAGGAGTTGAGACATTGAAAGGGTATCGTTAGAAAGGTTAAGTTCTGGTCCATTACAGTAGAATAATGTCTCTAAGTGTGTCTGTCCATATGACTGTTGGACCAAACATAAAATGCAAATAGCGAGTTTAAGCTTCTTCTTTTCATGGCAGGGGGAGGGACTTGGTGTCTGTGTGTGGGTGGGAAGGTGCACAGTGCAAACAGAATAGAATGAGCGAAGGGGACGTGCAGTGGTGGAAAAATTACCCAATTGTCATACTTGAGTAAAGGTGGATACCTTAAAAGAAAATGACTCAAGATAAAAGTGAGTCACCCAGTAAAATACCATTTGAGTAAAAGTCTACAAGTCTATCAAACGTGAAAGTATAAATCATAAAAAATCCTTATATTAACCTTTCTAGCGCAGGCATTCCGTTAGCGACCCATCTGGACAATATCCGATGAAATGTATATTTAACATTCATGAAAATACATGTGGAATACATCAAAATAAAGCTTAACATCTTGTTAATCCAGCCGCTGTGTCAGATTTCAAAAATACTTTACGGCGAAAGCACACCATGCAGACCATGCGATTATCTCAGGACAGCACCCCGCATACAAAACCATTAACATTTTTTTTTCAACCTGGCAAGTGGGCCACGAAAGTCAGAAATAGCGATATAATATATGGCTTACCTTTGAAGATCTTCTTCTGTTGGCACTCCCAGTTACCTCACAAATGGTCCTTTTGTTCGATAAAGTCTTTCTTTATATCCATAAAAACTCAGTTTAGCTGGCACGCTTCAGTCAATAATTCACCAGTTTCCCTCCTTCAAAATGAATCCCAAACGTTACCAATAAACTTATCCAAACAAATCAAACAACGTTTATAATCAAACCTTAGGTACCCTAATACGTAAATAAACAATACAATTTAAGACGAAGATAATAGTATGTATGTTCATTACCAGAGATTACCGGAGATAAATAACAAAGAATGCGCTTTCCTCCATGCACATGGAAACACTACAGCCAAAATGGGAGCCACATACAACTTCTAGGCTTTCTCCTTCAGGAAACCTACTATAGAAATACTGAAAGAGCAAATTTTCCACAACTTGTAGGTAGGTAGGACTGGGGTCTGAATGGATAGTTTAGGACGTCGTCTCTTTTCTATAACCTGTAGGGAACACAATATATGGTTTCTCACTTATGGGTGGCACATTGCGATATGGGGGAGGGGAATGTGCAAACTAAATACTGTAGTATTTACTATAGTTAGTGTTTTTGCAGACTGTAATGTTTTTGTGGACATTACTGTGGTATTTATTAAATAGTTTTTTGGCACATAATACTATTTAGTATAGTATTCCACAGTATTTATTTGTATTTTACCTCTAGGCAAGTCAGTTAACTAAGAACCAATTCTTATTTACAATGACGGCCTACACCGGCCAAACCCGGATGACACTGGGCCAAATGTGCGCTGCCCTATGGGACTCCCAATCATGGCCGATTGTGATACAGCCTGGATTCATACCAGGGTGTCTGTAGTGACACCTCAAGCACTGAGATGCAGTGCCTTAGACTGCTGCGCCACTCAGAAGCCTGAGTATACTATAACATTCCATAGTAAGTACTACTCCTGATGAGCGAGGGATACTACAGTGTGTAGTATAGTATTCTACAGTATACTACAGTTTACTATAGAATTATATATTGAATTGTAGTATTTTTTCATGTGTGTTATAACATTCATCCTCCAATTCTTTGTGACGGCAGGCTGAGATTTGGGTGGTGGAGGTGATTTCCTCATTGGGTTGTGCATTCGTGAACGGTGCAGTGTGGATTGGAATTGCAACTGGGAAAACACCTCAAGTCAGTATGCAATCACAAGGACTTTGAGGATGAATAAAACTGTAAAATTAAGATTAAGATCGCTTTATTCATCAATTGTACACAAGGTCCAACCAAAATGTGGCTTCTACTTTTAACCTCCTAGCCTTCCTGTGTTTGTGAGACATTATCATTTGCACCAAAAGCCATCAAATTGAAATGAAATGCCCCCAGCAATCTTCAAATTGACATTCTAGATAGAATTGGCATTCTACAACTAGACATAAAGTGTTTGGTGCCATCATGGCAGCCATTACTAACTAAACGGTGTATCCATGGATCGCACTCAGATTTTAAAAAAATAATTTGTAATCGACTTTGTTTCCCAGAAGAAGAAATGGACTGTATCACTAGCAACAGACACAGGCAGTAATAAACAGAATTATAAACTAGATAGTTTGGGTCCTGGATAATGATTGTCTGAAAACTGTGGTATATTTAACTAATAAGGCCCAAGGAGGTGTGGTATATGGCCAATATACCACGACCTGGACACAGCCATTAGCCGTGGTGTATTGGCCATATATCACAAACCTCCGAGGAGCCTTATTACTATTATAAACTGGTTACCAACGGGTGGTTTGAGCCCTGAATTCTGACTGGCTGAAAGCCATGGTATATCAGAATGTATACCAGGGGTATAACAAAATATTTAGTTTTACTGCCCTAATTATGTTGGTAACCAGTTTACAACAGCAATAAGTCTCCTCAGGGGTTTGTGATATATGGCCAATACACCACGGCTAATGGCTGTGTCCAGGCACTCCGCTTTGCGTCATACAGAAGAACAGCCTTTAGCCGTAGTATATTGGCCACATCTCCTTGGGCCTTGTTGTTTAAATATATATTTTTGTAAGGATCGACGCTGATAGACGAGAAGGAAGTACAGGGAGTGAACATTTAATTAATTAACAATGGACATGAACTGGACAGGACAGCGTCTGGCCATGAAAACAACAATATTAAAGCTGACTTGGGGAACCAACTGAGGAACAGACAGATATAGATGGGGCAATCAACAAGGTGAAGGAGTCCAGGTGGGTCCATTGAGCGCTGATGAGTGTAATGATGGTGACAGGTGTGCATAATGAAGGTATAGACAGCCTGTGCCCGCGAGCACCAGAGAGGGAGAGTGGGAGCAGGCGTGACAATTATTATCATTTTAAAGGAGTGGGGCAGTCCCACTCCTTTGGTATTTTGTCATGTTTGAAAAGAGATAGACAGAGTTGAAACTTAGGAGAGATGGTGCTGAAGTAGCAACAGGCCATACTCCAACTCATGCTGGCAGCGGTATATCGTACATGTGCTCCAGAGGCAACTGCCCAGAACGCCAGACCACCCCAGTCCACATATACCTTTATCGTAGCTGGGATTAATGACTTTTTATTATGGCAGTACCTATAAATGTCTCTGGCCATTCCAAAGTCCCCGATCTTGGCCACTCTCCCCGGTCCTTTGGTGGTCAGCAGGCAGTTCCGGGCCGCAATGTCCCTGCAAAGTGACAAGACAAGAAGAACCTTACAGGGGTGTGTTCGTGTTAGTGTGTGTGTCTCTGTCTATCTGTGCATGTGTGTGCTCATCTGTATGTGCATTAGCTTGTCTGTCTGTCTGCGTTAGTGTGTGCGAGCTTGTCTGTCCGTCTGCGTTAGTGTGTGCGAGCTTGTCTGTCTGTCTGCATTAGTGTGTGCAAGCTTGTTTGTCTGTCCGTCCGACTGCGTTAGTGTGTGCGAGCTTGTCCGTCCGTCCGTCCTTCTGTCTGTCAGTGTGTATCTTATCCCCATGGTAGAATAAGGGCAAACAGAGGACTCAAAACACATATCTGTGAGAATCATGTAGTGTAGCCCATTGTGTTGTATGCATGTTGGTTTCCACTCCCACCCTTAAACAATTGAGTGTGATTATTGGAATAACAGATTCATGTATTAAAGCATTAAGCATTAACTGAGCAATTGGTTAATCTGAACTGTTTGAATTCAGATTAAACAAAACAATGTTTATTCACAGCCAGATTTAGCATATGCATACATTTATTTGTATGGGATTGTGATAAGATTTAAGAGGCTGCAGAATTTGAGTGGTATGACAAAGCAGCAAACACACTCTTCGAGATATTGCATGTCGTCAATGCAGGTTTTCCTCAAGAAAATATAGTCTAGTGACACGTACTCACACGTAGTGGCCTCAAGGATGATGATGGTGGCTGTGATTTGTAATAAGGAGTCGTGCTGGTGTGTGTGTGTGTAGCCTAGTGCTTCTGTGTGTTCGTGTGTGTGCATCCGAGGGTCTGCGTGTGTGTCTGTAGCTACACTCCTGTGACACCATTAGGCAGTATAATAGTTGACAGCACATTTTGATGTAAATTAGCTTTAATTGGGCTCGATTGTCATTGGATGACTTGCAGGAAGTTCCGGGTTAAAGGGAAAATCCTGTAACAGGTTAAGGACGCCGTGGAAACCGAGCAAGTTGATTGCTGGGGTTCCGGGGGGAAGCAGGCAAACCGTTCTATTCCCATCTGTTTTTGTTTGGGAGGGTGTGAATGTGGGGGACTGTGTCTTTGTGGTGTGTGCGTGCACTGCTATTTGTGTGTTTGTGTGTGCGTATGTATACAGTAAGTGGGTGAAATGAGTGTCTGTGTGTGAGAGTGTATTTGTCTGTCATTGCATATTGTGTGGGTTTGACTATACATTATGTGCACACTGTGCACACACATAAATCCATGTACAGTATGTTTCTCTACCACATTAGGCCTACCGGTGTATAAACTGGTTCTCCTCCAGGTATTGGCATCCCTGTGCTATGTCTCTGGCCACATTGAGCAGGTCCTCCATGGATAGACTAGAAGGGTGCTCCTGTAGAGATATACCAGATAGAGAGGAAGAGATCAGGCTCATATATACATAGGGCTTGATTCAATCCGTAGAGCTGAAGACCTGCTCTACAGCACGAAGACAATGTTCCCATGTTCTCAGAGACTGTACTCATGGTAAATGCTGTCTGCTCAATTGGAAATTACCTTAACATTTCAATCGCCCTATAATGCGGATCTCAATAAGAATTTGTTCTTAACTGACTTGCCTAGTTAAATAAAGGTTACATTTAAAAAGTGTGTATCTTATCCCCATGGTAGAATAAAGTCCAAAAAAAGAACTCAGAACATATATATGTGAGAATCGTGTAGTGTAGCCCACTGTGTTGTGTGCATGTTGGTTTCCACTCCCACCCTTAAAACAATTGTGTGATTATTGGAATAACAGATTCATGTGTAAAAGCAGTCTCTATGGGGGTGCCACAGGGTTCAATTCTCGGGCAGACTCTTTTCTCTGTATAAATCAATGATGTCGCTCTTGCTGTGGGTGATTATTTGATCCACCTCTATGCAGATGACACCATCATGTTTCGGGCTAGGCCCCTTAGTTCCAATGAAGGGAAATCTTAACGCTACAGCATACTATGAAATTTGAGAAAATTCTGTGCCTCCAACTTTGAACAGTTTGGGGAAGGCCCTTTCCTGTTTCAGTTGACAGGTCCATACAGAAATGGTCCCCACAACAATGTTCCAACATCTAGTACAGTGCCTTGCAAATGTATTCATCCTCCTTGGCATTTTTCCTATTTTGTTGCAATACAACCTGTAATTTAAAATAGATATTAATTTGAATTTCATGTAATGGACATACACAAAATAGTCTGAATTGGTGAAGTGAAATTATTATTTTACATTTTTTTTAAATGCAAAAATATAAAAAACTGAAAAGTGGTCCCTGCATGTGTTCACCCCCTTTGCTATGAAGCCCCTAAATTAGATCTGGTGCAACCAATTACCTTCCGAAGTCACATAATTAGTTAAATAAAGTCCACCTGTGTGCAATCTGTGTCACACGATCTGTCACATGATCTCAGTGTATATACACCTGTTCTGAAAGGCTCCAGAGTCTGCAACACCACTAAGCAAGTGGCACCATGAAGACAAAGGAGATCTCCAAACAGGTCAGGGACAAAGTTGTGGAAAAGTACAGATCAGGGTTCGGTTACAAAAAAATATCAGATACTTTGATAATCCCACGGAGCACCATTAAATCCATTACTAAAAAATTTGAAAGAATTCGGCACCACAACTAACCTGCCTAGAGAGGGCTGCCCACCACAACTCCAAGGGAAGGAATATGCTATGTCTTGGGCAAACCTAACAACTCCTATCACCCCGAGAATACCATCCCCAAAGTGAAGCATGGTGGTGGCAGCATCATACTGTGGGGATGCTTTTCATCGGCAGGGACAGGGAAACTGGTCAGAATTGGAGGAATGATCAATGGGGCTGAATACAGGAAAATTCTTGAAGGAAACCTGTTTCAGTCTTCCAAAGATTTGAGACTGTGACGGACGTTCACCTTCCAGGAGGACAATAAGGAGGACATAAGCATACTGCTAATGCAACACTTAAGTGGTTTAAAGGGAAACAACTGAAACAACATTTTGGTTACTAGTTCAACACTCTGACCACCAGGCTACCTGCCACCCCAATGACCCTAAGCATACTACTAAAGCAACATTCGAGTGATTTAAGGGGAAACATTTAAATGTCTTGGAATGGCCTAGTCAAAGCCCAGACTTGAATCCAATTTTGAATCTGTGGTATGATGTAAAGATTGCTGTACACCAGTGGAACCCATCCAAATTGAAGGAGCTAGAGCAGTTTTGCCTTGAAGAATGGGCAAAAATCCCAGTGGCTAGATGTGCCAAGCTTATAGAGACATACAAAACAGAATTGCAGCTGTAATTGCTGCAATTGGTGGCTCTACAAAGTATTGACTTGGGGGGGGGGTGAATAATTATGAACACTCAACTTTTCATTTTTGTCTTATTTCCTGTTTGTTTCACAACAGAAATTTGCATCTTCAACGTGGTTGGCATGTTGTGTAAATTAAATTATACAAGCCCTGCAGAAATCTATTTTAATTCCAGGTTGTAAGGCAACAAAATAGTAAAAATACCAAGGGGGTGAATACTTCCGCAAGCCACTTTAGAAAGCCTTCCCAGAAGAGGATGTGTCCACATACTTTTGGTCATGTAGTTTATATGCTAATATACCTAGTGTATTTATGCAATGAGGCACATATAATTTTATTCAAACAAAATATTAAAAGAATACCTGATACCATTAGAGAATATACTGTATATATAAGTGCATTCTAAGAAACAACTATTTTAATTTTACAATAAATTGAATACCCTAATTCCACCAAAATCCCTGAACTTCATGTTTTATTTGTCCATTGCCAGTAAAATATTTTAAGTGCTATTATCCAGTCAATATGTGATTGAAAAAAACAACAGTTATCCACTACCCAACTGTTGCATTTATTACAAATAAAGAATCAACTGTTGCATTTATTCAAACCTTTTAACAATTTGGCAAATGTAGTCAAACTTACTTTTCAAGGTTTCAGAAATCTAGCTCCAAGGTACCATCTCTGGCTGTTGTGACTTAGAGCAAGACAACATATTCCTCTAACAAAAAACACTTGAGCTGTGCACTAAAGCACTACCGCTCTGAACTAACGCACTGTACATTTTAAAATATACAAGACAAACTGGCAACTGAACTGACCAGTCTGGGTCGCGTCTCTCTCAGGAAACTCTTGAGGTCTCCTCCAGCCATCAATTCCAATAGGATGAAGCGTGGTAGGGCCTGTAGACTCACCCCTATACACCGCACTATGTTCTGGTGGCTGAATTTACTGCAGGGGGAGAGGAATAAAAAAAAAGAGAGGGGGGAGGAATGGAGGGAGGAGAGGGAGAGAGGAGAGGGGGAAGGAGTGAGAGGAGGGAGGAGAGAGAGGAAAGGAGGGGGAGGAGGGAGGAGGAAGAAGGAAAGAAGGGAGAGAGTTGAGGATGAGGGGGAGATAGAGGGAGGAAAGGGGAAAGTAAAGGGAGAAGGAGAGGGTTTGAAAGGAAGTGAGATTACAGTACATGGTTGCTGAAGAATGGTCTGCCATGGAGCATGTTTGCAATATGTCTTCAACCAAAAGCTGTGTGTAAGTGTGTGTGTGTGTGAGAGAGAGAGAGAGAGAGAGTGTTCAAGTGCGTGTGCTTAGGTTTGTGTGACTGTAACTAGGTTTCCATCCAATTGCCGAGATATGTTCATGTTAATATAAAAAAATCTGCATAAAAACAATATGGACATTTTTCCATCAGTGATGTGTTTCCATCAAATTGATTTGTTGTGGATAAAAGGCTGTGCGTGATGAGGTAGTTCACATAAAAATAACTTTTGTGGTTAAAGTCCCATGTACCAAATAAAAGAACATAAGTCACATTTTCAACTCCACTGGCAGTTTTGTCACAAAAAACTGTTGCGTTTTAAAGCATATCATATGCACGCCATCTGGTTTTGGAGCATGCTCTTTAGACAACAGTTAGCTGACAAAATGGGGGTAGGTTTTAAATTATGAAATGGAATGAGACCAACGTCATTTTTATTGGATAATTGGCAGCCAAGTGTTTATCATCGTGTCACGAGCCTTCAAATAAAACCCTAGATATTTATTGGAAATGTGCATGAAGCTCATCACTGTCCATCACTTAACCACCAGGAAAGTTAATCAAAACTATTTAATCTTCCTGTAAACTCTAATGCTTTTCCACGTTGTGGTGGAAAAGCACGTCATCGGGTGGCTCCAAGTTTACTTCGATATGATGGTTTATTATATAAATAATTGCGCATAAAATAGTTTCCACCGCAATTGTCACATAATTAATTTTACCGACACAAAAAGATATCACCATGTCGAATGAACAAATTGTCTGTCAACATTTGTGAAATTGTACCAACACTTTGTTTCCATCACACCTGTTATGATTTATTTGCATACAGTATGACTTTGCTTGCATGAAAACTGTGGATGGAAACGTGGTTTGTGTTACCTGATAATGAGAGCCTCCATGAGAAAGTCGAGCTCATCCTGCTCAGAGCACACCTCAGGGAGTGTCTATAGGGGATGCACACAGAACACATAATGAGGACATTCAGAGAGAACATAGACAATGCTGTGTAGACAGATGTGCAGAACTAAGGATACATCTGCACAGGAGGGCTCATTGCAGGGCTCCATCACAAAAGTGACCTTGGTCTCAATAGGACTCCCCTGCCTAAATAAAGGTTCAATAAAAAAATCAACATAAGCTCACTGAAATGTTGTGAATAAAATACGTACCCAATACACACACATTCTTGCTGATATTACAGATGAATGAAGCCCAGTATATTCTGTGTGTAAGTTTGTTTGTCTATTTCTTGTTTTTTTGTTTGTGTCAGGGCTCACCTTGACTGCTACTTGCATGGGACTGGGCTCTCCAGGTATCCCCACTGCCATCCCTTCATACACTTCACCAAAGGCACCATGTCCCAGACCCCTATACACATACAAGGAAGAACACGCACACATGCAAGCACACACACACACACACACACACACGCACGCACACAGACAAACAAAAGGGCTCACAAACTTTGAGATGCATATTGGTAAGATAATGTCTTATAGACGAAATGTAAAGCGAAAGTATCCCTCCATAATGCCTTCACAATGCACCCACAGTACAAACTACAACATACAGTGGCTTGCGAAAGTATTCACTCCCCTTGGCATTTTTCCTATTTTGTTGCCTTACAACCTGGAATTAAAATTGATTTTTGGGGGGTTTGTAATCATTTGATTTACACAACATTCGCTGAAGATGCAAAATATGTTTAATCGTGAAACAAACAAAAAAACTGACAACTTGAGCATGCATAACAATTTTTTAATTTTTTTTTTAATTGTACCTTTATTTATTCTTATTTTCAATGACGGCCTAGGAACAGTGGGTTAACTGCCTGTTCAGGGGCAGAAAGACAGATTTTTACCTTGTCAGCTTGGGGATTCAAACTTGCAACCAACGCTCTAACCACTAGGCTATCCTGCCGCCCCAGATTCCCCCCCCCAAAGTCAATACTTTGTAGAGCCACCAATTGCAGCAATTACATCTGCAAGTCTCTTGGGGTATGTCTCTATAAGCTTGGCACATCTAGCCACTGGGTTTTTTGCCCATTCTTCAAGGCAAAACTGCTCCAGCTCCTTCAAGTTGGATGGGTTCCACTGGTGTACAGCAATCTTTAAGTCATACCACAGATTCAAAATTGGATTGAAGTCTGGGCTTTGACTAGGCCATTCCGAGACATTTAAATGTTTCCCCTTCAATCACTCGAATGTTGCTTTAGTAGTATGCTTAGGGTCATTGGGGTGGCAGGTAGCCTGGTGGTCAGTACATTGAACTACTAACCGAAAGGTTGCAAGATCAAATCCCCGAGCTGACAAGGTGAAAGTCTGTCGTTCTGCCTCTGAACAAGGCAATTAACCCAAGGCTGTCATTGAAAATAAGAATTGGTTCTTAACTGACTTGCCTAGTTAAATAAAGGTGAATCTCTGGAAGACTGAAACAGGTTTCCCTCAAGAATTACCCTGCATTTAGCTCCATCCATCAATCCTTCAATTTTGACCATCTTTCCCTCGATCCTGACTAGTCTCCCAGTCCCTGCTGATGAAAAACATCCCCACAGCATGATGCTGCCACCACCATGCTTCACTGTGGGGATGGTATTCTCAGGGTGATGGGCGGTGTTTGGTTTGCACTGGACATAGCATTTTCCTTGATGGCCAAAAAGTTCAAAAAGTTACAATTTTACATCTGACCAGAGTACCTTCTTCCATATGTTTGGGAGTCTCCCACATGCCTTTTGGCGAACACCAAAATGTGTTTTCTTATTTTATTTCTTTAAGCAATGGCTTTTTTCCTGAACACTCTTCCATAAAGCCCAGCTCTGTGGAGTGTACGGCTTAACGTGGTCCTATGGACAAGATACTCCAATCTCCGCTGTGGAGCTTTGCAGCTCCTTCAAGGTTATCTTTGGTCTCTTTGTTGCCATTCTGATTAATGCCCTCCTTGCCTGGTCTGTGCATTTTGGTGGACAGCCCTCTCTTGACAGGTTTGTTGTGGTGTCATATTCTTTCCATCTTTTAATAATGATCTGTACTTCTCCATTACTTTGTCCCTGACCTGTTTGGAGTGTTCCTTGGTCTTCATAGTGCCGCTTGCTTGGTTGTGCCCCTTGCTTAGTGGTGTTGCAGACACTCTGGCCATTCAGAACAGGCATATATATACGTAGATCATGTGACTGAACATGTGACACTTAGTTAGATTGCACACAGGCGGACATTATTTACCTGTGACTTCTGAAGGTAATTCGCTGCACCAGATCTTATTTAGGGGATTCATAGCAAAGGGGTTGAATACATATGCATGGACCACTTTTCTGTTTTTTTTTTTCACTTCACCAATTTGAACTATTTTGAACTATTATATCCATTACATGAAATACAAATAAAAATATATTTAAATTACAGGTTGTTATGCAACAAAATAGGAAAAACGCCAAGGGGGCTGAATACTTTTGCAAGGCAGTAAGCATTCACAGTTGATGTCATTGATTATTGGGTGGAAGGAAAGTGGGCCTATGGACAGTATGTGCACCAGGTGGCTAGCTTAACCTTTCACAGTGATATAACCTTCTCGGACATCTTAACCTCTTAAGACTAGGCCTCAATACTGCCCCCTTTGGAGGAAGTGCGTGCCCATAGTAAACTGAAAATATTTTTTCCGAAAATTGCTAATTTATGCATATAATAATTATTATTGAATATAAAACACTCTAAAGTTTCTAAAACCGTTTAAATTATGTCTGTATGTAAAGCAGAACTCTCAGGGCAGCCTTTCTCCCAAACTCTCTCTTGTCAAGAGAAAAGTTGGGTCAACTGTGACGTCATCGCCCCCACCCTTCCCAGGCAGCTACCGATCTGGGAACAGTATGTATGTGCTCAGCGCGATGCCTGCTTTCAAATGGCGCGTTCATTGTGAGAATCCCGCGAGCCCTCGTCGTTTGGCGGGCGAAAATGTTCGTGTCACTCTCAAATACATGCACTCTATTGCGAGCGGCCGATTTGGGGCACGTTCTTTTCCAAGTAACAGCAATTGAAGGCGGTTTGTCTGTTCGCGCTGATCATTGTTTTACATGTTAAAACCATCATAAAGCTCGATTCTGCACATAGTTTGACCAGTTTAGTCGACATATAATATGTAAATTTGAAGTTTTGATGCGCAAGAGTGCGGGACCAGAAGTCATTTTGGGTGCATTTCAGCTGAAGCTGTTAGCATATGCTAATACAGAGACACACAACGTGAAACCAAACGATGTATTGGGTAAGTATGACTCCTTCTACGTCTTCTGATCGAAGAACAGCAAAGGTAAGGGAATATTTATGTGGTTATTTTGGGTTTCTGTGGACTCCAAACGTAGAGGAGACATACTGCTAATATCTGAGCGCCGTCTCATTGTATAGCCAGTGAACGAATTCTGTAACGTTAAAAATAAATGTAATACAGCGGTTGCATTAAGAAGAAGTGTATCTTTGTAACTATATGTAGAACATGTATATTTAGTCATGTTTATTGTTTATTGCTTGCTATCATCATTTCTCCGGACATTTGAGTAGCATTTTTTGAAATGTCGTCATTGTAAACAGGGATTTATGGATATAAATGGCATATTATTGAAAAAAATAAAATGTATTGTGTAACATGTACTATTACTGTCATCTGATGAAGATTTTCAAAAGGTTAGTGAATGATTTATTTTTTAATCCTGCTTTTATCATTTTATATTTTCTGGGACAAAATGGCTGCCTCTCGTCTTTTGTTTCGGTGGTGGTCTAATATAAATATGTGCTATGTTTTCGTCGTAAAACATTTTAGAAATCTGGATAGCTGGGTAGATGAACAAGGTGTTTATCTTTCATTTGAGCTATTGGACTTGTTAATGTGTGGAGGTTAAATATTTCGAATAATATTTTTTTGCATTTTGCGTTATGGTAATGAGCTTGAGCCGTAGTCACGATACCGGATCCGGGATGGGTCGCCGCAAGAAGTTTTAAGTACTGTCCCCGACCAATAAATGCCATGGCTTTCAGAGATCACTGGGTCAGCTGAAATGCTGGTGCTTTGTGAGGACATCGCTGCATTTTAGTACAGGAAACATTACCATATAAAACTGTAGTATGTATAATATAATAATAAGGTTGAAACAAGTACTTTTGTAACTAACCCAATATAGACCACAGCCTGTTGTTTCCAATGGAAGCAAAATAATCATAGTGGGAAGAACAAGCAAGGAGGTGGGCAGAGCCAAACAAGAGCTAGCGAGATCCTATTGGTGTGTTCTAGCATGTATTTGCATATTTCCGTTCGGAAACGCCTACCTTGTGAAGTGAGCGTGTGCAATAACTCAATTAGTCCTTCCTTGCACTCCTTCTGAAAAACGCAATTATTATTTTTGTTTTTACTTAGGCAAAGGTTAAACTCTACAAAACTTAACCCACTCTGTTCATAACAGATCCTACTAGTAGGATCAGAAAACTGTTTAATTGATGAGAAAATTAGCACAATGTCAGCCAAAATCCATCTCGCTCGATCTTCTCCCATTTCCAGCCACTGGGCTTCCTCTCTGAGCGGAAATGCCAACCGGATGTTTCTGATTCATACATTAGTGATGTAACCTTCATCAGTGATGTAACATCTGTCTCATTTAAACGTGTTAACCCTCGCAAGGCTACAGGCCCAGACGGCATCCCCAGCTGCGCCCTCAGAGCATGCGCAGACCAGCTGGCTGGTGTGTTTACGGACATATTCAATCAATCCCTATCCCAGTCTGCTGTTCCCACATGCTTCAAGAGGGCCACCATTGTTCACCATTGTTCCTGTTCCCAAGAAAGCTAAGGGAACTGAGCTAAACGACTACCGCCCCGTCGCACTCACTTACGTCATCATGAAGTGCTTTGAGAGACCAGTAAAGGACCATATCACCTCCACCCTACCTGACACCCTAGACCCACTCCAATTTGCTTACCGCCCAAATAGGTCCACAGACGATGCAATCTCAACCACACTGCACACTGCCCGAACCCATCTGGACAAGAGGAATACCTATGCGAGAATGCTGTTCATCGACTACAGCTCAGCATTTAACACCATAGTACCCTCCAAACTCGTCATCAAGCTGGGTCCCTGGGTCTCGACCCCGCCCTGTGCAACTGGGTACTGGACTTACTGACGGGCCACATTTTACATTACATTTACATTTAAGTCATTTAGCAGACGCTCTTATCCAGAGCGACTTACAAATTGGTGCATTCACCTTATGACATCCAGTGGAACAGCCACTTTACAATAGTGCATCTAAATCTTTTAGGGGGTGAGAAGGATTACTTATCCTATCCTAGGTATTCCTTAAAGAGGTGGGGTTTCAGGTGTCTCCGGAAGGTGGTGATTGACTCCGCTGTCCTGGCGTCGTGAGGGAGTTTGTTCCACCATTGGGGGGCCAGAGCAGCGAACAGTTTTGACTGGGCTGAGCGGGAACTGTACTTCCTCAGTGGTAGGGAGGCGAGCAGGCCAGAGGTGGATGAACGCAGTGCCCTTGTTTGGGTGTAGGGCCTGATCAGAGCCTGGAGGTACTGAGGTGCCATTCCCCTCACAGCTCCGTAGGCAAGCACCATGGTCTTGTAGCGGATGCGAGCTTCAACTGGAAGCCAGTGGAGAGAGCGGAGGAGCGGGGTGACGTGAGAGAACTTGGGAAGGTTGAACACCAGACGGGCTGCGGCGTTCTGGATGAGTTGTAGGGGTTTAATGGCACAGGCAGGGAGCCCAGCCAACAGCGAGTTGCAGTAATCCAGACGGGAGATGACAAGTGCCTGGATTAGGACCTGCGCCGCTTCCTGTGTGAGGCAGGGTCGTACTCTGCGGATGTTGTAGAGCATGAACCTACAGGAACGGGCCACCGCCTTGATGTTAGTTGAGAACGACAGGGTGTTGTCCAGGATCACGCCAAGGTTCTTAGCGCTCTGGGAGGAGGACACAATGGAGTTGTCAACCGTGATGGCGAGATCCTGGAACGGGCAGTCCTTCCCCGGGAGGAAGAGCAGCTCCGTCTTGCCGAGGTTCAGCTTGAGGTGGTGATCCGTCATCCACACTGATATGTCTGCCAGACATGCAGAGATGCGATTCGCCACCTGGTCATCAGAAGGGGAAAGGAGAAGATTAATTGTGTGTCGTCTGCAAAGCAATGATAGGAGAGACCATGTGAGGTTATGACAGAGCCAAGTGACTTGGTGTATAGCGAGAATAGGAGAGGGCCTAGAACAGAGCCCTGGGGACACCAGTGGTGAGAGCGCGTGGTGAGGAGACAGATTCTCGCCACGCCACCTGGTAGGAGCGACCTGTCAGGTAGGACGCAATCCAAGCGTGGGCCGCGCCGAAGATACCCAACTCGGAGAGGGTGGAGAGGAGGATCTGATGGTTCACAGTATCGAAGGCAGCCGATAGGTCTAGAAGGATGAGAGCAGAGGAGAGAGAGTTAGCTTTAGCAGTGCGGAGCGCCTCCGTGATGCAGAGAAGAGCAGTCTCAGTTGAATGACTAGTCTTGAAACCTGACTGATTTGGATCAAGAAGGTCATTCTGAGAGAGATAGCGGTAGAGCTGGCCAAGGACGGCACGTTCAAGAGTTTTGGAGAGAAAAGAAAGAAGGGATACTGGTCTGTAGTTGTTGACATCGGAGGGATCGAGTGTAGGTTTTTTCAGAAGGGGTGCAATTCTCGCTCTCTTGAGGACGGAAGGGACGTAGCCAGCGGTCAGGGATGAGTTGATGAGCGAGGTGAGGTAAGGGAGAAGGTCTCCGGAAATGGTCTGGAGAAGAGAGGAGGGGATAGGGTCAAGCGGGCAGGTTGTTGGGCGGCCGGCCGTCACAAGACGCGAGATTTCATCTGGAGAGAGAGGGGAGAAAGAGGTCAGAGCACAGGGTAGGGCAGTGTGAGCAGAACCAGCGGTGTCGTTTGACTTAGCAAACGAGGATCGGATGTCGTCGACCTTCTTTTCAAAATGGTTGACGAAGTCATCTGCAGAGAGGGAGGAGGGGGGGGGGGAGGAGGATTCAGGAGGGAGGAGAAGGTGGCAAATAGCTTCCTAGGGTTAGAGGCAGATGCTTGGAATTTAGAGTGGTAGAATGTGGCTTTAGCAGCAGAGACAGAGGAGGAAAATGTAGAGAGGAGGGAGTGAAAGGATGCCAGGTCCGCAGGGAGGCGAGTTTTCCTCCATTTCCGCTCGGCTGCCCGGAGCCCTGTTCTGTGAGCTCGCAATGAGTCGTCGAGCCACGGAGCGGGAGGGGAGGACCGAGCCGGCCTGGAGGATAGGGGACATAGAGAGTCAAAGGATGCAGAAAGGGAGGAGAGGAGGGTTGAGGAGGCAGAATCAGGAGATAGGTTGGAGAAGGTTTGAGCAGAGGGAAGAGATGATAGGATGGAAGAGGAGAGAGTAGCGGGGGAGAGAGAGCGAAGGTTGGGACGCGATACCATCCGAGTAGGAGCAGTGTGGGAAGTGTTGGATGAGAGCGAGAGGGAAAAGGATACAAGGTAGTGGTCGGAGACTTGGAGGGGTGGTGAAGGTAGGTAACAACATCTCCACCCCGCTGATCCTCAACACTGGGGCCCCACAAGGGTGCGTTCTGAGCCCTCTCCTGTACTCCCTGTTCACCCACGACTGCGTGGCCACGCACGCCTCCAACTCAATCAACAAGTTTGCGGACAACACAACAGTGGTAGGCTTGATTACCAACAACGACAAGACGGCCTACAGGGAGGAGGTGAGGGCCCTCGGAGTGTGGTGTCAGGAAAATAACCTCACACTCAACGTCAACAAAACTAAGGAGATGATTGTGGACTTCAGGAAACAGCAGAGGGAACACCCAACATTCCACATCGACGGGACAGTAGTGGAGAGGGTAGTAATTCTTAAGTTCCTCGGCGTACACATCAGAGACAAACTGAATTGGTCCACCCACACAGACAGTATCGTGAAGAAGGCGCAGCAGCGCCTCTTCAACCTCAGGAGGCTGAAGAAATTTGGATTGTCATCAAAAGAACTCACAAACTTCTACAGATGCACAATCAAGAGCATCCTGTCGGGCTGTATCACCGCCTGGTACGGCAACTGCTCCGCCCACAACCGTAAGGCTCTCCAGAGGGTAGTGAGGTCTGCACAACGCATCACCGGGGGCAAACTACCTGCCCTCCAGGACACCTACACCACCTGATGTCACAGGAAGACCATAAAGATCATCAAGGACAACAACCACCCGAGCCACTGCCTGTTCACCCCGTTATCATCCAGAAGGCGAGGTCAGTAGAGGTGCATCAAAGCTGGGACCGAGAGACTGAAAAACAGCTTCTATCTCAAGGCCATCAGACTGTTAAATAGCCACCACTAACATTGAGTGGCTGCTGCCAACACACTGACTCAACTCCAGCCACTTTAATAATGGGAATTGATGGGAATTGATGTAAAATATATCACTAGCCACTTTAAACAATGCTACTTAATATAATGTTTACATTATTACATTTATATTACGTATATACTGTACCCTATATCATATACTGCATCTTTATGTAATACATGTATCACACCATGCCACTTTGTTTACATACTCATCTCATATGTATATACTGTACTCGATACCATCTACTGCATCTTGCCTATGCCGCTCTGTACCATCACTCATTCATATATCTTTATGTACATATTATTTATCCCTTTACAATTGTTTGTATAAGGTAGTAGTTTTGGAATTGTTAGATAGATTACTCGTTGGTTATTACTGCATTGTCGAAACTAGAAGCACAAGCATTTCGCTACACTCGCATGAACATCTGCTTACCATGCGTATGTGACAAATAAAATTAGATTTGATTTGATCTATGGTTCAACCGTTTTCAAACCGTTTTCAAATGTGAGGAAGGCACTTTAGCTTTTAGCATGGAAGTCCATTTAACTGAATTGCTCTACTTTGCAAAGCAGGAGGAAAATTAACATTCAACTTAAAGATGGCTGAAGATAGGATTTCTGGTCCTGTGTGACTCAGTCAGTAAAAGCATAGCGTTAGAAATGCAAGGTTCTCGGTTCAATTCCTGCAGTTTCCTGCAGTGTGAAACCCTCTGTATTTTCAAGTATTGTGATGGCAACATTATGTTAGGGTATGCAAGGTAGGAGTTTATCAGGATCAAAATATATACGAAAGGAGCAAATTCCAGGTAAGGAAAACCTGCCTATTTATTTTTGAGAGGGACAATTATACAAATTGAATGCCAAAGACACACCAGAATGTCTTTCCGATAGGTGTTGAGTGTCCCCCAGAGATCCAGTCTCAGGCCTTACTTTCAATCTGCTTAAAATTCAAAAACTGCTGTCCATCAATGATTCACAACCAAAATTACTGAACTTGTTACAATTTTTTAGCAATTTTTACAAAAACAATGGATGCATTGGGAAAGTATTCAGACCACTTCAAATGTTCCACAATTTGTTACGTTGCAGCTTTATTCTAAAAATGATTAAATTGTTTTTCCCCCTCATCAATCTACGCACAATACCCCATAATGAGAAAGAAAAAACTGGTTTAAAAAGATAAAATTAAAAATATACTGAAATATTACATACACAAAAGTTTTAGAACACCTACTCATTCAAGGGTTTTCTTTATTTTTTACTATTTTCTACATTGTAGAATAATAGTGAAGACATCAAAACTATGAAATAACACATGTAATCATGTAGGAACCAAAAAAGTGTTAAACAAATCAAAATATATTTTATATTTGAGATTCTTCAAATAGCCAACCTTTGCCTTGATGACAGCTTTGCGCACTCTTGGCATTGTCTCAACCAGCTTCATAAGGAAGTCACCTGGAATGCGTTTCAATTCATTAACAGGTGTGCCTTGTTAAAAATGTATATGTGGAATTTCTTTCCTTCTTAATGCGTTTGAGCCAAACAGTTGTGTTGTGACAAGGTAGGGGTGCTATACACAAGATAGCCTTATTTGGTAAGCGACCAAGTCCATATTATGGCAAGAACAGCTCAAATAAGCAAACATAAACGACAGTCCGTCATTACTTTAAGATATGACGGTCAGTTAATACAGAACATTTCAAGAAATTTGAACGTTTCTTCAAGTGCAGTTGCAAATACCATCAAGCACTATGGTGAAACAGGCTCTCATGAGGTCCGCCACAGAAATAGAAGACCCAGAATGATACCTTCTGAAGAGGATAAGTTCAGAAATTGCAGGCCAAATAAATGCTTCACAGAGTTCATGTAACAGGCAAATCTCAATATCAACTGTTCAGAGGAGACTGTGAATCAGGCCTTCGTGGTTGAATTGCTGCAAAGAAATAATAAGAAACTTGCTTGGGCCAAGAAACACGAGCAATGGACATTAGACATCTGTGTCTCAACACAATCCTGTCTCGGAGCTCCATGGACAATTCCTTCAACCTCATGGCTTGGTTTTTGCTCTGACATGCACTGTCAACTGTGGGACCTTATATAGACAGGTGTTTGCCTTTCCAAATCATGTCCAATCAATTGAATTTACCACAGGTGGACTCCAATCAAGTTGGGGAAACATCTCAAGGACGATCAATGGAAACAAGATGACCTTGAGCTTAATTTTGAGTCTAGCAAAGGGTCTGAATACTTATGTAAATAAGGTATTTCTGTTTTTTATTTTTAATAGATGACAAACATTTCTAAAAACCTCTTGTCACTTTGTCATTATGGGGTATTTTGTGTAGATTGATGAGGATAAACATTTATATAATCCATTTAAGATTAAGGCTGTATTTAAACATTTTTGGGGAAAAAGTCCAGGGGTTTGAATCCTTGTCGAATGCACTGTATGTTGCTCTAAGAGTTGTGTAGAGTTGGTAGAATCTTATTCAAAATGATTTACAGAGGAAATTGCTGCCTAAGGGGCTTCCACCAAGTATCAATTCTGGTTCGTGAAGACATTCGCAATAAAGACATATTCGTTTTAAGTTTGTTATTAAGCTATTAATAAATAAAAAAAACTTCCATACTTTTTCTTTCACTTTGAAAATGTGCAGTAGATTGTGTAGATCTGTAGGAAAAACATCTAGTTTAATCATTTTTTAGATAGATGTTTCAGGCAGAAAAATGTGACAAAACTGCGAGGGGTGTGTACACTTTCAAATAGGCACTATGTGCCAAGGGGAGAATTCCGTCAAGAGTTATTGTGTGATTAATGGAACAATTCCCTTTTTATGCAATATTCTCTCTACCCGTATCCAGACCTTGAACTTAAGAATGATAATATTATGCTATTCACCAACTATTCTTTTGGGGTGGACATCAAAGACATGAAGGTGTGGCGGAGGTGTGTCTACAGTTGACAGTGACTCAATTCCCTCATAATTGTACCACGAATAAGGTTGAGCGAACCTACCGGTTCCAAGTGTAAAAAGCATCTAATTATTTTTTTCTGATGGAAATAAAAGCATTCTCCATGCACTGTAATTTAACAATTGCTAAGTGCTATTAATAAGAGAGAGGTAAAAAGTCATCCATTTCGAGAAGGGGATTGTAAATACACAAAGAAATTGTTTTAGATGAATTTTCCTTATGATCCCGAGACACGAATGAGAAACCATATAGAAACAAACTGAAAATCATATCAACATGACATGTATTTGCGGCCCCTTTTCAACAGTGAAGTAGACCAAAAATAGCTGTGCCTTTATTCAGAGTTTTTATTGTATGCCCTCATAATTTGCGGGGATGAAATTTGGAGACCCAAGCTATAGGCCTCTGCAGCACCAAACCTGCATAGTTGATTGAATGTGCTTTAGAATGGTTTAATTATTTGCAAGGGCTTTTCTCAGTTTTAGGCTATTTTACCATTTGTATCATGTTAAATATTAGCCACTATCGGCAGCCTCCGTCAGTAATACCACATACATCTATATTTTCCTTTGTAGGAAACTAGTTTAAATTTGTAACCTTTCTTTTCTCTGTCACGTGCGGTATAGTTGTTCCTGAGAGTCGCTTGCAATAGTGGATTATATAAGGCTCACATTGTGTAATAATTTGTGTCACGTTGGTAACAATGATTCTCGGAGACAGGCACAGGAATGTGAAATATATATATAAGTTTTATTATACCCTAAATTACGGCGTGCCGTGTAAAGGCACTGGGACGAAGACCAAACAAACACGTAACAAAAACAAAGGGTAGAAACCCAAAACAAAAGAGTGAGGAGTACCTTGAATAAATAGCACATGTGCACAATGATTAACACACCGGACGAGACCCGTAATCATCTGGGCAATCCACAAATGCTCAAAAGCCAAAACACACAGGACAGGTACTCACACGTACCAACGGACATTGTAACAATAAATCGACAGCGCCGTGGTGAACAAAGGGCACATTTGTACATGTACACGGTACAACCACTAATGATTGTAATACAAATACAATCAGTACGAATAGGGCGCAATGAAAGTTCCAGAGGGATCCATGACAATTTGGGACATGTAGCCCATATGAATCATTATGGAATTCAGATCACATGTAGCAGTTTAAAGATGGAACCTGGTGCACGGTTCACGATGACTGGACTGTGGTCATACAGTCATACGTTTATAGGACTATTGTTCAACCCCTATTGTACACTTCCAATATTTCATGGATTGAATTTGAATATGGAAACTTTTCAGGATGAATCAAACCACTGTATTTTGGATTCATCAATATATTCACTGCGTGAAGGATCTCCAAACGTGTTTTTTTCCTTCATTTTATTGATACATACTTTCCTAACACAAGAATTTGACAAAATAATCGCCAAGATCAGTGTATTTTCAAGTGGACCTGTTGAAGCAGAAATGGCATATATCTTAATATCAAAATAGGCATATATCTAAATGGTTTTCTTTCACTGATCTCTATATTCTGAACCTGTTCTCTCGATGTATTCTAGTGAGTCTGTCGACAAAATTTGAATTAAAGTTACACCGTATTTAACGGGATGACTTAAGATAAACACGCTGAAAACCCTATTGAATGAAAACTTGACCAGCAATTGGGAGTATTTTCAATGGTTGGATTACATTTATTCAGTGCCTGCAAGGTAGCCACACCTATAGAGCCCATTACGCACCTGCATAGGCAAGTCTGAATATCAACTACTGAGAAAGGTGTAGGAAAGGTGTGTGTAAGAAATGTGTACATTTCCTAAGTCTGAATCGGCCCCCTAGTGAACACCACCCTGATGTGTGGTGAGATTTCTAGCTCAAATGACTGCTGTGGCATCACCCAGGTGGTAGTGGGTGAGGCAAGTTTTAAGACAGCTGAAGTAAACTTATTCTAATTGTTGTTGTTTATTACTTTTTGAAGGCTAGTGTACCTGGTGAGGGAGATGTTGCGTCGGGGCACCTCCTTCAGGTCGTTGACAGAGGCGGACTTCCCAGCGAAGCAGTAGTTGGGGTTGTAGTCAGTCATGATGGTTGAAGCCCTCAGCTTGCTCAGTTTACAGTCCGGGCTCTGGAGCTCCAGCTGAATGGACTGGAGCTCTGTATGCTTACGTCTGTACACTGCATAGACAAGAATATACATATACTATGAGGAGATATGGACAGATATGTGAAGGGTTGTAAAAAAGGACCCATGTTGGTACATCGTCAACAGACGCTTCATATGCAAACGTAAAACATATGACGGGTGATAATAACAGGTGCTTTCTTCTGGTGCTTTGCCAAATGTGTCATGACCCTTATGCCACCCTTTAATGTATATAGTATGAAATGTGCTTGTGAAATAATACTGAAATATCTACGTAGGCCTTATAAAGGGTTCACTACACCTTTAGAAAGCATACTCTGTTTAAAGTGTGACCAAATATTATCATAGTATGTCAAGAACATATGTATATGCAGAATGCAAATAAACGATGTAGTATGTACACATGGAAACAAACACACCACATGACATACACAGAAGTCAACCAGTAGGACAGCCACATACAGTATGCGACACGGCACTCCCCTCCCCCTCTTATACACATGTACACATACACACATTAACACCCTAGAGCGCTGCAGCAGACAAACAAACGGCTCCGACCAGGGCTGCAAACACATAAGTTGCTGAATATACAATATGTGAACTTATTTATTTATGAACTGGTAATGCACGAGCTCTGTCAACTGCCAGTTAACTGGTTGTCCATCATTAGTGTCTTTCATTCATCAGTGTGTGTGGGTGGGTGTGTGTGCTCACTCATTGTTGCAATGCCGCCACACGTCTTCTTCCCCCACCTGTACATCATGCTGATGTGATGAAGTCCCCCCCTCCAAGGGTATTTATTCCAGTAAGTAAGTGCTTTCGGATTCTGTGTAGAAGTCTCCAGGGAATCTACAGCCTTTGTAAGTGACAGTGTGGACGAGTGGGTGTTTGTAAAGAATGTAAATGCAATGTGTGTGTGCATTATTATTCCTGTGTGTGTGTGTTTATGCACATACAGTACCAGTCAACAGTTTGGACACATTTACTCATTCAAGGGTGTAGTATAATAGTGAAGACATCAACTATGAAATAACAGTTATGGAATCATGTAGTAACCAAAAAAAGTGTTAAACAAATCAAAATAGATTTTATTTTTGAGATTCTTCAAAAAAGAAGCCACCCTTTGCCTTGATGACAGCTTTGCACACTAATTTGAGCCAATCGGTTGTATTGTGATAAGATAGGGGTGGAATACAGAAGATAGCCCTATTTGGTAAAATACCAAGTCCCATATTATTGCAAGAACAGCTTGCCAAAAAGCAAAGAGAAACGACAGTACATCGTATCTTTAAAACATGAAGGTCAGTCAACACGGAACATTTCAAGACCTTTGAAAGTTTCTTCAAGTGCAGTCGCAAAAAACATTATGCGCTATGATGAAACTGGCTCTCAAGGGGTTCCGCCACAGGAAAGGAAGACCTCTGCTGCAGAGGATTAGTTCATTACCGTTACCAGCCTCTGAAATTGCAGCACAAATAAATGCTTCACAGAGCTCAAATAACAGACACATCTCAACATCAACTGTTCAGAGGGGATTGCGTGAATCAGACCTCTATTGATGAATTGCTGCAAAGAAACCACTAGTAAAGGACACCAATAATAAGAAGAGACTTGCTTGGGCCAAAAAACATGAGCAATGGACATTAGACATCACCAACAAATTAACTTGATCCAAGCACACCAACACAGACGTGAAGAGGGCATGACAAAACCTATTACCCCTCAGGAGACGGAAAAGATTTGGCATGGGTCCTCAGATCCTCTACAGCTGCACCATCGAGAGCTGGTGCAGCCACGCCTGGTATGGCAACTGCTCGGCCTCTGACCGCAAGGCACTACAGAGGGTAGTAGTGCATACGGCCCAGTACAACACTGGGGCCAATCTTCCTGCCATCCAGGACCTCTATAACAGGCAGTGTCAGAGGATGGCCCTAAAAATGGTCAAAGCCTCCAGCCACCCTAGTCAAAATATGTTCTCTCTGCTACTGCATGGCAAGCGGTACCGGAGTGTCAAGTCTAGGTCCAGCTTCTACCCCCAAGCCATAAGACTCCTGAACATCTAATCGAATGGCTACCCAGACGACCTCCATTGCCCCCCATCTTTTACGCTGCTGCTACTCTCTTATCTATGCAGAGTCATTTTAATAACTGTAACCTACGTACATGTACTGTACATATTACTTCAAGTACCTCAACTAACCAGTGCTCCCGCACATTGACTCTGTACCGGTACCCCCTGTATATAGCCCTGCTATTGTTATTTTACATCTTATTCTTATTTTTTAGGTATTTTTAAAAATCTGCATTGTTGGTTAGGGCTTGTAAGTAAGAATTGAAGGTCTAAGGTGTCTACACCTGTTGTATCCGGTGCATGTTACAAATAACATTTCATATGATTTCATTTAGACTGGTGGAAATCTGTCCTTCAGTATGATGAGTCCGTGTCTTTGTGAGATGCAGACTAGGTGAACGGATGATCTCCTCATGTGTGGTTCCCACCGTGAAGCATGGAGGAGGAGGTGTGATGGTGTGGGGGTGCTTTGCTGGTGACACTGTCAGTGATTTATTTAGACTTCAAGGCACACTTAACTAGCATGGCTACCACAGCTTTCTGAAGTGATCCGCCATCCCATATGGTTTGCACTGGTAGGACTATAATTTGTTTTTCAAGAGGACCATGACAACACACCTTCAGGCTGTGTAAGGGCTATTTGACAAAGAAGGAGAGTGATGGAGTTCTGCATCAGAGGACCTTGCCTCCACAATCACCCGAACTCAACCCTTTTGAGATGGTTTGGGATGATTTGGACCGCAGCGTGAAGGAAAAGCAGTCAACAAGTGCTCAGCATATGTGGGAACTACTTCAAGACTGTTGGAAAATTATTCCAGGTGAAACTGGTTTAGAGAATGCCAAGAGTGTGCAAAGTTGTTTTGGTTAATACTTGATTCCAAATGTGTTATTTCATATTTGTGATGTCTGCACTATTATTATACAGTGTAGAAAATAGTACAAACAACTAAAAACCCGGGATTGAGTAGATGTCGAAACTTTTGACTTGAACTGTACATGTGCGCACATAACATGTGTTCAGATGCAATGGTGTGTGTTGTGTGCTCACAGTACAGTATGTATGTATGGATAACCCCAAATACCCACGTTTGCAATATTCCTCATGCTAAAAGTGTGCGTGCATATGTGTCCCCGAATAAGTCTGTTTTTGTATCCTATGCATTTCACCACCTACTGATCATGACTCCAGACACAGCCAACAGCAGGGTAGCAATGAGGGCTGAAGTCCCCACAGACAAAACCAGGGCCAACTGGGACAGGGAGGGCTGGGGAGGCAGGGGAGACACCTCTGTCAGGGGAGAGAAGAGATCAGATCTGGGTCAAATACATCTTATTTTAAGAGCACCAAGACATGAACTGAATATTAGTGATGGACACTAAATGCTGTTGCATTTTATCAATACTATATTGCTATATATTGGTTTAATAAAAAACATTCCAAATGTGTGAATGTTCACTTTTCTGTTCAAGTCCAGACAATTGCTTGCTGATTGCCCATCGAGCCAGGTGTGAGTGTTCGGAGAGTCTAAACTTACCCATATCAAACACTATGTGTGTGTGCGTGCGTCAGGACTTGCCCTTTTGGGTGAGAATCATATGCGCCAGACCCCCCCCCCCTCTCCCACCACATTTTTATGACGGTCGTAAATACCTGCAGGAAAACACTCTCTCCCACTCATTCAGAAATGGAAGTTAAATTCCATTGCTACCACAGAGAGAGACGTTGCAGTACGGTAACATCAAAAGGTTGAATAATTAAACTATTTCTGTAATCCAAACAGTTTGAAAGGTCCGTGGGTACTTAAAGAACAATTATGTCAGAGCAGTTGTTTTGGGATCTCATTAAGGTTGGTATAACAACATAACTGTATCTCTGGATGTGTATATTTCCCAGTTATCAGGTTTACATCTAAATGTTGTGGAACTTACAGTTGAAGTCAGAAGTTTACATACACTTAGGTTGGAGTCATTTAAACTCGTTATTCAACCACTCCACACATTTCTTGTAAACAAACTATAGTTTTGGCAAGTCGGTTAGGACATCTACTTTGTGCATGACACAAGTAATTTTTTCAACAATTGTTGAGACAGATTATTTCACTAATAATTCACTGTATCACAATTCCAGTGGGACAGATGTATAGATACACTAAGTTGACTGTGCCTTTAAACAGCTTGGGAAATTCCAGAAAATTATGCTGTGGCTTTAGAAGCTTCTGCTAATTGACATAATTTGAGTCAATTGGATTTGTACCTGTGGAGGTATTTAAAGGCCTACCTTCAAACTCATTGCCTCTTTGCTTGACATCATGGGAAAATCAAAAGAAAGCTGCCAAGACCTCAGAAAAAAAATTCTAGACCTCCACAAGTCTGGTTCATCCAATTTCCAAATGCCTGAAGGTACCACGTTCATCTGTACAAACAATAGTATGCAAGAAAAACACCATGGGACCACGCAGCCATCATACGGCTCAGGAAAGAGATGCGTTCTGTCTACTAGAGATTAGTGTACTTTGGTGCGAAAAGTGCAAATCCATCCCAGAACAACAGCAAAGGACCTTGTGAATATGCTGTAGGTAACAGGTACAAAAGTATCTATATCCACAGTAAAACAAGTCCTATATCGACACAACCTGAAAGGTCACTCAGCAAGGAAGAAGCCACTGCTCCAAAACAGCCAAAAAAAAGCCAGACTACGGTTTGCAAATGCACATGGGGACAAAGATTGTACTTTTTGGAGAAATGTCCTCTGGTCTGATGAAACAAAAAAAGAACTGTTTGGCCATAATGACCATCACTATGTTTATAGGAAAAGGGGGGAGGCTTGCAAGCCGATGAACACCATTCCAAACGTTAAGCACGGGGGTGGCAGCATCATGTTGTGGGGATGCTTTTGTGTAGTAGGAACTGGTGCACTTCACAAAATAGATGGCATCATGAGGCAGGAGAATTATGTGGATATATTGAAGCAACATCTCAAGACATCAGTCAGGAAGTAATTAGTAACCGGAAGGTTGCAAGTTCAAACCCCCGAGCTGACAAGGTACAAATCTGTCGTTCTGCCCCTGAACAGGCATTTAAGCCACTAGGCCGTCACTGAAAATAAGAATTTGTTCTTAACTGACTTGCCTAGTTAAATAAAGGTAAAAAAATAAAAAGCTTGGTCGCAAATGGGTCTTCCAAATGGACATTGACCCTAAGCATACTTCCAAAGTTGTGGCAAAATGGCTTAAGGACAACAAAGTCAAGGTATTGGAGTGGCCATCACAAAGCCCTGACCTCAATCCTATAGATGATTTGTGGGCAGAACTGAAAAAGCATGTGTGAGCAAGGAGACCTACAAACCTGATTCAGTTACACCAGCTCTGTCAAGAGGAATGGGCCAAAATTCACCCAACTTATCTCAGCTTATGGAAGGTTACCCAAAACGTTTGACCCAAGTTAAACAATTTAAAGGCAATGCTACCAAATAATAATTGAGTGTATGTAAACTTCTGACCCACTGGGAATGTGATGAAAGAAATAAAAGTAATAAATAAAAACTCTCTACTATTATTTTGACATTTCACATTCTTAGAATAAGACAGGGAATTTTTACTAGGATTAAATGTCAGGAATTGTGAAAAACTGAGTTTAAATGTATTTGGCTAAGGTGTACGTAAACTTCCGACTTCAACTGTATATTATTAAGTATGAAACTATTTGTGAGAAGATGAAATGTGATGTTAGCCTTCTAAATGAGAATTGTTTTTCATATAAGCACGGCCATGTGAGCACAGACATTGTGGCAACGTGATGGATCCGCCCTCCAAAGGTGAGTGCTCTTAAACGACTGCTAACGAAATGTACATTAGACCAGAGAACGTGAGGATGCAGTCCACACGTAGAAATGGATAAGAAATGTACATCTCTAGAGACCAGTACATTGTCGGGTTGCTACGGGCGTGTAAAATGGTTCTAGCTCTACATTAGACCAGCAGCGTAAGCTGAAATGTACGAAATGGTTAGAAACTCTGAAACTCTCTCTCTCTCGAAGAAGAAGAAGACTTCACAGGAACATTCAGTTTGCAGCTGTTGAAGTACTTTAGTCTAGTAAACTCAACCGAGGACCACCGGGTGGTACTCTTAAATACCCATTCTACAAAAGACAGGGTGATCTCTGGTGGACAACCAGAGACTTACAACTCGAGACTTCATGTCAAATTACTCCCTGTAGATGGATTGAGTGTTTTCAACAGACAGACAGCAAAGACATACACACGTAAATATGTACATGGCAATTCTTTAAAATGAGTGGCCGTTCATGTGCAAAGTATTTGCATTTCCCTGAGCATAGTTATCAGCTGTATGTACGTTAGTGGAATTCCTTTGTCTCTCCCTTTCCTTCTCTTTTGAATCCGCCATTTTGTGAAACAAGATGTCATATCAGTTCAATCCACTAGGGATTTTTCATTGCATTGTGTAGTAATCAATGTGTAAGCTCTCCTGTTTGTATGTTTATGTAATTCTGTGTGATTATTTAGTTAGTTAGTAAATAAATAATTATTTAATAAAAATAATATCGCTGATTCATCATTTATGCTAGGGTTCGTGTAGATATCCAAGAGTTTTGCGACATTCAGAATGAGGCTGAAGGTAAATAGGAATTAATGAATTGACTGTGACTGATGTAACAGATATGTATATCTTTAGAGTTTAGTCGGGAGAAAGTAACTTTTTCCACGGTGCCCCAGATTACTACTTAATTAATTGTTAAATTATTCATTTAATGGCATAATAATTGAACGTGGTATGTAATAATTTTATAAAATAACAGTCAAACACTATTAATGATAGTCAAGACACGACAGTGCTCATTTGTGTGTCAACTACCTATTTGTATAACTTTTCAAATATCTGTTTAATTTTTACTTACTGTCCACAACTGGATCCAAACAATGTGTTCAATTGCAGTTTGTGTGTGTGTGTGTGTGTATGAGAGTGAGAGAGAGTGTGTGTGTCTCTGACCTGTTGATGAGTTGATACAAGACACACCGTCGCGGGCCAGTACAAAGTCCACGTCACAGTAACACAAGGTCCCCTCCTCGTTCTTGTGACATTCGCCCGTCTCACAGTGGCTACAGTTTAGCACGGGGCCGATGATCACCTCTCCGTCACTTTCCATACCTACAGGCACAGACACCGGACATGGTAAACAGGATACATGCTGCATACATGGTTCAGTTCCCACTTTTATCGCCCGGGGCTTGAAACAGCAACTTCCGGCTACTGGTCCACCTCACTAACCTTTTACCTTGCCGGTTGCCGCCCTATAGTTCATAGAAAGTGTTAGTGTGATTGTCTCTCATTTCATCATCTGTTACCTTTCAGAGGGTCCAGGAAGGTCTCTCCCTCTGGGCTGATGAAAGAGGAGCCGTCGTCTCCATCCTGCTTTGGGTCATTAGCTTCAGAGGTGCTGCCACCTAGAGAAAGGGAGGGGGATGGTGGTGGTAATAAAATAACACAATTAGTCAGTGAACTTATTACAGAGTACCTTAATGGCATAAATGTTTTATTTAATCTAAAGTGCTACCTGATGAAATATGTAATGACAGATAATGATAATTTGTTAGACCAACCAATGGCAAAGGGACAACCTACCTTAACATGTTAAGGCAAGACTGGAGATGGTAATGTCATATTAGTTTTGTTATATATTCATGTTACAATGCTATATACTGTATATTTACTGTAAATATGTTTTCACATACCTCTATAGCCCCCTCCTCCACCACCGGTTGTACAGGCACCTCCCCCTCCCCCGAAACCCCCTCGGGTCTCCCAGCTGAACTTAATGCAGGGCTGCCCCCCCTGTCCTCCGAGTATGAGGGGTCTCCCGCCCTGAGACCCAGGGTTACTGTCATGCCAACCTCCGCCTCCACCTGACACACACAAAGACACAAAGGAAAAACCCCAAGACAGTTATACGCTGAAATAAATAATGTACACACATTTACAGATACTTCTTGGATATCCAATAAATCAATTGATTATTGATTGAGTGGTTGATTGATTGATTGATTCCTGGATTGTCATAGTATTTGAAAGTTGCAAGTAAGTCTTCACACGGGGCACCATATAATGTAGATGTAGGATGTTTTCATGGGATGGGCAATGATAATATTATGATTATTTGATTCAAACTCCTTAACATCCACCCATTCACACTCAGGTCCATTGTCTGAAATAACATCACAAGGAATGCCTCCGGCACCGAGCCAAAAAGACAGTAAATACCCCTGTATCTGACAGAGACTTGGCAGTAATTTGTAGTAGCTGTAGTCAGCACTAAAAACCCTCAATTAAACCTACCAACACTCTCCCGGCTTGCGTCTTGCCCTAATTTCCCTTCCTCTTTCTCCTCTTGGTTACAGAGAGAATGAAACAAACAAAGTAAATCCAAAACTTGTAAAAAAGAACACCATATGAATGCCAGCAACAAACAGCACAGGCAGAGTGAATATTTCATTTCGCGCTCACCAGGCTCCACTCACAGTAAGCCTAAGGCCTACTGAACAGCCAAATCAATATATTATGTTCTGCGAGGTGCAGTCAACTCAAAACGAGTGAATAATGGAGACCAAGATGTGTACAAAATAACGGTAATGGAGAGGCGTTGTGTTTGCACCCAGGGTAGAACAGGAGAGAGAAAAATTGTGAAGGAATAGACATGCAAGATTGTCGTCTTGTCCTGTCTTGTTTTACTAGTAAGAAAGATAAATATGACTATGCACAGAGGTAGCAAGGCTATGAAACGCATGTATCAGGGATGGAATAGAAGTACAAGAAGTGCACTGAGAATAAATGTTTTTTAAATAGATGTGTGCATGTTAATGTATGTTTCTATCTGGGAGCAAACACATTTTCTTAGGACTGTCAAACGATTTACTTAACAGATGTCTACCTGGAGTACACCCAGGCAGACATACCCTCATAAAGACACTAAAACATAACTACCAATCCAATTAAGTGATTGAGTACAAACTCAAACTGTTACTGTTGGACAACATACTCAATAATATTCTCTATTGCCATAAACAGAACTACACAAGCAAAACTGGAATACACCCAAAATCAGTGTATCTTATCCAATACGACATTCTACAGTAAATCCCTTGCATTTTGCAACTCAAACTTCAACCCGAAACATCAAACTTTCCATTGTCCTTGCTGGCAAAAACAGGAAACAAATAATAACGGTATACAAGCTGATTTAGCAATACTGCAAACTAACATTATCTATCCACTCCAAAGGATACTCCAGAGCACAAGCCACTGAAAACATGCATAAATTTATTAGGATCCCCATTACCCAGCGACAAAAATGACAGCCAGTCTTACTGGGGTCCGTCATATAACTAAAAAGACATTACAGACAAAATACTTCACAATTTAAATTAGCATGTAGTGTGTGTGCATCTATCAATTACACATACATGTCAGTACATGTCAGTACATACACAACAAGTAGGTCACATGTTGGAGAGACAGTGTGTTGTGAGGTTTTTCTTTATATGTTTTTTGAAGCCAGGTGTGCTGTTCACTTGCACTACATAAAATGAAAGGGAGTTCTGTATATGAGATGTAAGGGTGTTCCATACATTCATGGCTCTGTATATGAGATGAACGGGAGTTCCATACACTCATGACTCTGTATATGAGATGAAAGGGAGTTCCATACACTCATGGCTCTGTATATGAGATGAACGGGAGTTCCATACACTCATGACTCTGTATATGAGATGAAAGGGAGTTCCATACATTCATGGCTCTGTATATGAGATGGAAGGGAGTTCCATACACTCATGGCTCTGTATATGAGATGAACGGGAGTTCCATACACTCATGGCTCGGTATATGAGATGAAAGGGAGTTTCATACACTCATGGCTCTGTATATGAGATGAAAGGGAGTTCCATACACTCATGGCTCTGTATATGAGATGAAAGGGAGTTCCATACACTCATGGCTCTGTATATTAGATGGAAGGGAGTTCCATACACTCATGGCGCTGTATATTAGATGGAAGGGAGTTCCATACACTCATGGCTCTGTATATTAGATGGAAGGGAGTTCCATACACTCATGGCTCTGTATATTAGATGGAAGGGAGTTCCATACACTCATGGCTCTGTATATTAGATGAAAGGGAGTTCCATACACTCATGGCTCTGTACATGAGATGGAAAGGAGTTCCATGCACTCATGGCTCTGTATATTAGATGAAAGGGAGTTCCATACACTCATGGCTCTGTATATGAGATGGAAGGGAGTTCCATACACTCATGGCTCTGTATATTAGATGAAAGGGAGTTCCATACACTGCCTTGAATTTGTTCTGGACCTGGGGACTATGAAAAGACCCATGGTGGCATGTTTGGTGGCGTAAGTGTGTGTGTCAGTGTTGTGTGTAAGTTTACTTTGCAAACAATGTGGAATTTCTAACACACCATTCATTACCAAGTCTAGAAATTATGGACTATTAGTGGCCACACATTCCAAAACAGACTGCAACTCTTTGATAAGAGTTTCAGTGACCTCCTTAGCTGTGGTTGCTGATGCGTATACGATTGAATCATCAGCAAACGTGGACACACATGCTTTGTTTAATGTCAGTAGCAGTTCATTGGTACACATAGAACAGAGTAGAGGGCCTAGAGAGTTGCCCTGCCGTACACCACAGGTTACATTTGACATTAGAGAAGCGTACATTAAAGAAAACCCTTTGAGTTCTGTTAGATAGAAAGTTCTGAATCTGCACTGAAATCTAACAATACAGTTCCCACAATCTTCTTATTATCAATTTCTTTCAATCAATCATCAGTAATTTGTGTCAGTGCAGTACATGTTGAGTGCCCTTCTCTATAAGCATGCTGAAAGCCTGTTGTTAATGTATTTACAGAAAGTGGCATTGTATTTGGTCAAAGAATATTTTTTCCAACAGTTTGCTAAGAGCTGGCAGCAAGCTGATCTGCTGTTATAGCAGTGAAGGCTGCTTTACCACTTTGGGGTATCAGAATGAATTATGCCTCTCTCCAGGGAGTGGCTATAGAGTCAGCTACCATCCTCAGTAGCTTTTCATCTAAGTTGTCAATGCCATGTTTGTCATTGCTGTCACAATCGGACCAAGGCACAACGGATGTAGAGTTCCACATATTTATTGCAAAAACAAAACAATAAACTAACAACGAAACGTGACTACATGGTGCACATGCACAAAACACAAAATAATATCCCACAAACACAGGTGGGACAAATGCTACCTAAATATGATCCCCAATTAGAGACAACGATTACCAGCTGCTTCTAATTGGGAATCATACAAATCACCAACATAGAAAAATAAACTAGAACACCACATAGAAATAACAAACTAGAATACCCCCAGTCACGCCCTGACCTACTACACCATAGAGAAACAAGGGCTCTCTATATGGTCAAGCTGTGACAATTGCTGATCAATAACAATCTTTTTTCCACCTCTCCCACTACCTTTACAAACGTCAAACTTGCAATGCCTTTCTTTCAATATTAGTTTTTTTATACATGTGTTCAATGGCTCACTCTTCATTGTTTGTATTTGCCCACAAGTAATCATAAAAATAATTGGCTACATAAAATTGTTTTGTGATGAAAAAGCCATTCAATTTGAAGTACTCCAAAGTTTTTTCCCTTCATTCTTTACATCATTGAGCTTGGCTTCATAATACAATTTATTCTTCTTTTTTGTTGAGTTTAGTCACCACTTTTACATTTGCAGTAAGCCAATTGGGGTCACTCCTCAATTGTCTGGTGTGCCTTGTTAAAAGTTTACCTTAATTACCTCGACTAACCTGTCCCCCCACACATTGGCTTGGTACTGGTACCCCCTTAGCATGTAGCCTAATAACAATAACAATAGCCTTGTTATTGTTATTTATTGTGTAACTTTTTTTACTATAGTATATTTAGCAATTATTTTCTTACTCTGCATTGTTGGTTAAGGGCTAGTAAGTAATTTTAATAAAACATTCACGGTAATGTCTGCACCTGTTGTATTCGGCTCATGTGACAAATAAAATTAGATTTGAGATGAGTGGTAAATAATTATATTGATTTGTCAATAGAACTCAGTAGGGGAGCCCGCCGTTAAAAGGCTGTAGTTTTAGTGAAATAAAACTAAAAGAGGGAGCGGGATACAGGAGACCAGAATGGATTCCGGGCACACACCGAGGCATGCATACGCACGCACGCACGCACGCACGCACGCACGCACGCACGCACGCACACACACACACACACACACACACACACACACACACCAAATTAGTGTCATCCGTACAAGTCGAAGACCACCATCCCAACCGTCAAGCACGGTGGTGGCAGCATCATGTTGTGGGGGTGCTTTGCTGAAGGAGGGACTGGTGCACTTCACAAAATAGATGGCATCATGAGGTAGGAAAATTATGTGGATATATTGAAGCAACATCTCAGGACATCAGTCAGGCAGGGTAGCCTAGTGGTTAGAGTGTTGGACTAGTAACCAGAAGGTAGCAAGTTCAAACCCTTGAGCTAACAAGGTACAAATCTGTCGTTCTGCCACTGAACAGGCAGTTAACCCACTGTTCCTAGGCCGTCACTGAAAATAACAATTTGTTCTTAACTGACTTGCCTAGTTAAATAAAGGTAAAAAAATAAATAGTTTGGTTGCAAATGGGTCTTCCAAATGGACCCCAAGCATACTTCCAAAGTTGTGGCAAAATGGCTTAAGGAAAACAAAGTCAAGGTATTGGAGTGGCCATCACAAAGCCCTGACCTCAATCCCATAAAACATTTTTGGGCAGAACTGAAAAAGCGTATGAGAGCAAGGAGGCCTACAAACCTGGTTCAGTGACACTAGTTCTGTCAGGAGAAATGGTCCAAAATTCCCCCAACTTATTGTGGGAAGCTTGTGGAAGGCTACTCTAAACGTTTGACCCAAGTTAAACAATTTTAAGGCAATGCTACCAAATACTAATTAAGTGTATGTAAACTTCTGACCCACTGGGAATGTGATGATACAAATAAAACCTGAAAGAAATAATTCTCTGGATTTGTTGAGTTTAAATGTATTCCAGCAGCACGTTCCAGCAGGTATATCTCACTGATCATCCCCAAAGCCAACACGTCATTTGGTCGCCTTTCCTTCCAGTTCTCTATTGCCAGTGACTGGAACGAATTGCAAACATCGCTGAAGTTGGAGACTTTTATTTCCCTCACCAACTTTAAACATCAACTATCTGAGCAGCTAACCGATCACTACAGCTGTACATAGTCCATCTGTAAATAGCCCTACCTACCTCATCCCCATACTGTTTTTATTTACTTTTCTGCTCTTTTGCACACCAGTATGTCTACTTGCACATCATCATCTGCTCATTTATCAATCCAGTGTTAATCTGCTAAATTGTAATTAAATAAAGTAAAAAAATAGTTTGAAAAGAGGTTGCTTTCTCAGATCTGTATTCAAATAGTTTTAAGTTGTAATTTTTTGTTGTAGTCCTCTCCAAAGTAACTTTGATCCCACAGAAATGTTGTTACTTTCCACGAACCAGAGTTACAACTATAGGCATCCCGGGTCTGGCACACACACACGGAAACATACATATAGTCAAGCAGTTCTTCACAATACACACAGTGATTTACCTGCTGCTCCAGACTTCCCATTGCGCCCTGGTACATTGGTGTCATCCATCAACTCATCCTGGCTGTCGGATTGGCTGCTGTACCCACGTCCCCCACCCCCACCTGCGATGATCAGGGGGATGTGGACACCCCTCTGCACCTGTTACCATGGCAAATTAGTCAGTGATACGTTATCAATCTCTAGCAGAGCCATACTCAACAGACGGACCAACAAAAATGAATAAATAATCGGAACCCATTTGATCCCTGGTACCATAAGATCACACATAAGGTATGGCAAAATGTGTAGAATTGCAGGAAATTAGCTTTAAAACTGTAACATTTTCTCTCCGGCCCATGCCAAAACGTGTAAATTGCAGGAAATTAGCTTTGAAACTGGCAAAACGTGTAGAATTACAGGAAATTAGCTTGGAAACTGGAAATGGTTCTATCTGACAATAAGAGGGGTGTGAACAGTAGATCTGGGACCAGGTTAGGCATTTTACTACATTATTCTACTTAATCTTTATAAATACACACATATATATATATATGTATGTATATGTGTATATATATGTATGTATGTATATTTCTGTTGGCTGGGCTCCCTGCCTGTGCCATTAAACCCCTACAACTCATCCAGAACGCCGCAGCCCGTCTGGTGTTCAACCTTCCCAAGTTCTCTCACGTCACCCCGCTCCTCCGCTCTCTCCACTGGCTTCCAGTTGAAGCTCGCATCCGCTACAAGACCATGGTGCTTGCCTACGGAGCTGTGAGGGGAACGGCACCTCAGTACCTCCAGGCTCTGATCAGGCCCTACACCCAAACAAGGGCACTGCGTTCATCCACCTCTGGCCTGCTCGCCTCCCTACCACTGAGGAAGTACAGTTCCCGCTCAGCCCAGTCAAAACTGTTCGCTGCTCTGGCCCCCAATGGTGGAACAAACTCCCTCACGACGCCAGGACAGCGGAGTCAATCACCACCTTCCGGAGACACCTGAAACCCCACCTCTTCAAGGAATACCTAGGATAGGGTAAGTAATCCTTCTCACCCCCCTAAAAGATTTAGATGCACTATTGTAAAGTGGCTGTTCCACTGGATGTCATAAGGTGTATGCACCAACTTGTAAGTCGCTCTGGATAAGAGCGTCTGCTAAATGACTTAAATGTAAATGTAATGTACATTTACATTTACATTTAAGTCATTTAGCAGACGCTCTTATCCAGAGCGACTTACAAATTGGTGCATACACCTTATGACAACCAGTGGAACAGCCACTTGCATCTAAATCTTGTTGGGGGTGAGAAGGATTACTTACCCTTACCCTTGTAAATGTATATGTATGTATATATATATATGTATGTGTGTATTTATAAAGATTAAGTAGAATAATGTAGTAAAATGCCTAACCTGGTCCCAGATCTCCTGTTCACACCCCTCTTATTGTCAGATAGAACCATTTCCAGTACATATATACATATACTATATATACACATATACATATATATATATACACATATATATATACATATATATACACATATACATATATATGTATACACATATATATATACATATATATACACATATACATATATATATATACACATATATATATACATATATATATATATATTTATATATAAATATATATATATATATATATATATATATATATATATATACATATATATATATATATTTATATATAAATATTTTTATATATATATATATATATATATATATATATATATATATAAATATTTATATATAGTACCAGTCAAAAGTTTGGACACACCTACTTATTCAAGGGTTTTCTTTATTTTTACTATTTTCTACATAGCCAAATAATAGTGAAGACATCACAACTATGAAATATTGGAATCATGTCGTAACCCAAAAAATGTTTGAGATTTTTCAAAGTAGCCACCCTTTACCTTGATGACAGCTTTCAACACTCTTGGCATTCCCTCAGCCAATTTCATTAGGTATTCACCTGGAATGCATTTCAATTAACAGGTGTTCCTTGTTAAAAGTAATTTTCTGGAATTACTTTCCTGCTTAATGCATTTGAGCCAATCAGTTGTGTTGTGACAAGATAGGGGTGATTTACACAAGACCAAGCCCATATTATGGCAAGAACAGCTTAAATAAGCAAAGGGAAGCGACAGTCCGTCATTACTTTAAGACATAATGGTCAGTCAATCTGGAAATTTCAAAAACTTAGAACGTTTCCTCAAGTGCAGTCTCAAAAACCATCAAGCGATATGATGAAACTGTCTCTCATGAGGACCATCACAGGAAAGTAAGACCCAGAGTTACCTCTGCTGCAGAGGATGAGTTAGAGTTACCAGCCTCAGAAATTGCAGCCCAGATAAATTCTTTAGAGTTCAATTAACGTACACATCTCAACTATGTCGAGGAGACTGCGTGAATTAGGCCTTCATGGTCGAATTGCTGCAAAGAAACCACTACTAAAGGACACCAATAATAAGAAGAGACTTGCTTGGGCCAAGAAACTGCCATTGACCGCCGGAAATCTGTCCTTTGGTCTGATGTCATAATTAGAGATTTTTTGATCCAACCGCCGTGTCTTTGTGAGACGCAGAGTAGGTGAATGGATTAACTTTGATTGTGAAGCTTGGGGGAGGAGGTGTGATGTGTGGGAGTGATTTGCTGGTGACACTGTCAGTGATTTATTTAGAATTCAAGTCACACTTAACCAGCATGGCTACCACAGCATTCTGCAGCGTTACACCATCCCATCTGGTTTGCACATAGTGGGACTATGATTTGTTTTTCAACAGGAAAATTACCCAACACACCTCCAGGCTGTAGAAAGAGGAGGAAGGGAAGCGCAACTAAGGTACACAATAGTAAGTTTTGGTAGATAGAAGGTGCTCTTTGGTAAAAGGGGTAAATTGGTCTTCAAAAAGAAAGGAGGACCAAGGCACTCTTCATATAATTGATTAAAATGCCTTTATTAGTATGGCATGTTCAATAGAAACGCTTTTTTTAAACGACGAGTTTCTGCTGCATGGCCTTTGTCAGGGAGTATAAAAAAAGAGGAATACAAGGTCCTCTTTTAAACAGCTTATCAATTAGCCCTAATTGGAAGAGGGAGTGGTTACACAATTGATGGGACACACGTAGCAAGCAATACTATACACATTGAAATACTGTAGCTATGTTATCATAAAAATACAACTCCAAACTTGAAGTATCAGAACACTAAAAGGTAGGTCTAACCTTAAATATGACTGGGAGAAGTGTCAAGAATAACAAAGCTAAATATACCATAGTACACTAGAACACATAAAAACATGAACAACAACAGTCTAACCATAGCTGAGGGCAATAGAGCAAAATGTCACCTAGATGACAGCAAGGCTGTGTAAGGGCTATTTGAACAAGAAGGTTCGTGATGGAGTGCTGCATCAGATGACCTGGCCTCCACGATCACCTGACCTCAACCCTATTGAGAATGTTTGGGATGAGTTTCATAGTTTTGATGTCTTCACTATTATTATACAATGTAGAAAATAGTAAAAATAAAGTAAAACCCTTGAATGAGTAGGTGTATCCAAACTTTTGACTGCTACTGTATATATTTTTATACGCTATATTTTTGCCACAATTGGCAGTTACAATCGTGTCTCATCGCTGCAACTCCCCAACGGACTCGGGAGAGGCGAAGGTCGAGACTTATGCACCCTTCGAAACACAAACTACCAAGGCGCAGTGCTCTTGTACACACTGCTCTCTTAACCCGGAAGCAAGCCGAACCAATGTGTTGGAGGAAACACCATCCAAAGTCAGCTTGCAGGCTTCAGCCTGCCACATGGAGTCGCTAGAGCATAATGGGTTAAGGAAATCCCACCAGCCAAACTGTCCCCTAACCCGGACGATGCTGGGCCAGTTGTGCGCCATCCTATGGGGCGCACGGTCAGGCAGTGATACAGCCTAGGATCAAACCGAGGCTGTAGCGATGTAGCCTTAGACTGCTACGCCATTGATTCTCATGGGTTGCGAGGTGGGGGTTTGTTACTTCGCCGATAAATGACAATATTCATCTGGAACTTTGACAACCAGGAAATTTGTGTGACTTTAACAAATAATACTTCAATACCCCTGTTCTAGCATATATTATACATTTAATGGATATGTGTTTAGACCTGCTTCAGTCCAGCTTCAATTAAAAAGGAATAGCTGAAGGACATATAAAAAACATATTCATAAATCTAAATCACCTAATATATACCCTTTCCTTAAATTTATTTTCCTAACTTCTGTTCCTCATCAGATTCCTTCCTTCCTTCCTTCCTTCCTTCCTTCCTTCCTTCCTTCCTTCCTTCCTTCCTTCCTTCCTTCCTTCCTTCCTTCCTTCCTTCCTTCCTTCCTTCTTACGCATATCTGACAGTTGAAAGCAATATGAAATACATCTTTAGCCATATCAGTGATCAAGGAGGGCAAGAAAACTGGGAAAGCTTTATAAGACTATCGGGATGCGGGCTTCTCTCCTTACCTTGAACACATAGGTTCCTCCGCCTCCTCCGCCCCCGCCCCCTTGGACCCACGTCTTGTTTTCCAATGGCATCTGCTCCACACAGATCTTGTTTAGGATCTCGTTGGTCTACCAATGAGAATAGAAAAAGAGTGTATCCCTCAGTTTCTTTAATCAGGGCAAAATAACTAATTTGAGACATCGTATGTCTGTGCATCCAGGCTTCCTCATAAATCATGCATTGATGTCAATGGAAGATATCCGCTGAAGTCAAGTTCCATGCTCAGATCTTTAGTTACAATTGTGCCTTTACTAGCCTAGTAGCCTATTCCCAGGTCTGTTTGTGGTGTCTTGCCAACTTCAACAGTCATTGTCCAGCCAAACCAGATGTGACCAAGACCATATGAGTTGGCAAGACAGCACAAAGTGATCTGGGACCAGGCTTTTTACTGCATTTAGTGTGTTATTCTACCCAATCTGCCCATCGGCAACTTGGGCTATTATAACAAATGAGAGACGTATCAAGAGCCAAACGACTAGCGGTGTTGAGGACAGGTAATAATAACCAAACAGCCAAGTCAGACCCGTCCTTCCAACCCAAAACTTTTCATCAACCTTGGCCAGTATGGGAGCAGCGAGAGCTCAATTTCACACAGAATTACCCCTAACCCCCACCTGTTGCTCTTGCCATCCTGCTAGGGTTGAGGCACATAGTTTGTATGTGTGTGTAAGGGGATACAACTGAAATAAGTCTTCCACATTTAACCCAACACCTTAACCCAACACTTTAAGGCAGGGGGCTGCCTTAAATGACATCCACATCATCGGCACCCCGGGGAGTTGTTGGGGGTTAACAGCCTTGCTCAAGGGAAGAACGGCAGATTTTGCCACCTTGCTGACTCTGGGATTCGAACCAGCAAACTTTTGGATACTGGCCCAATGCTCTTAACCCTAGGCTACCTGCCGCCCCGTGTGTGTGTGTGTGTGCATGCGTGTGTGGTGTGGTGTGTTAAAGCCTAAAAGGATATTACTACTCCTACAGAGGGGAGGCTGTTTGAGAAACACTGACCACACAAACACCCTGAACTAATCATTTTTATAGCACCAACCACCTCTGGGAGTATCTACTCCCTTCGGGACTATAGACCTGATAGAGTCTGAGACCTCAAATGACTGCAGTTTCCCATTGACAATGTGTCTGGGCCACCTCTCTGCTTTCCCTTGTCTGACATTTTTTTTAATCCATTTTCCAAATGATTCCTGACTGAGAACCCCAAAGTGTAAGACAAATCCGGGATGAGGCCAAAAACAACATGATGGTGTCACGCCTTGGTCTTAGTATTTTGTGTTTTCTTTGATTGTTTGGTCAGGCCAGGGTGTGACATGGGTTTGTTTTGTTGTATTTCGTATTGGGGTTTTGTGGTTATTGGGATTGCGGCTGAGTAGGGGTGTTGTATGGGCTTGGCTGCCTGAGGCGGTTCTCAATCAGAGTCAGGTGATTCTCGTTGTCTCTGATTGGGAACCGTATTTAGGTTCGCTTTGTATTTCGTGGGTGATTGTTCCTGTCTCTGTGTAGTGTTCACCAGATAGGCTGTAATAGGTTTCACGTTCCGTTTGTTGTTTTTGTATTTATTAGTTATTTCATGTATCGTTCCGTTTTTCTTCATTAAAGACATGAGTAACCACCACACTGCATTTCGGTCCGACTCTCTTTCGACAAACGAAGAACGCCGTTACAGATGGAATGAGAGTAAATTCATTCCAACAACGTTTACAGGTGAAATGGCAAGGCAATCAATGGGATTACAATTCAAACGTGTTCCCTTATGGTGTGAGAGGAGTTTTGAGGATGTTCTTCTTTTTCCGTATCCCTGAGACTTCAAAATTCCAGTTTGGAATGTCGAGTTAGGCCATGCGGTAGTCTATAATAGGCTACTTATGGACTTCTGACGATCTGACATAATTTTGTATAGGTGTATAAGTGATAAAGCATTAGTGAAAGTACAAGTGATATATTCCACCTGGCTTATAAGAAGGCACAATTAAGCATTACTATAGCCCCAAAGACTCCGGAAAAAGAACCCTGGTTTTACCTAGGTCTGTCTTCATTGTATTTGTTTTTTCCCCCCAAGTTATCAGGCCCTTCTTATAGATATAGTCCTCTTAGATCTACACAGTCCTGGAAAAAGGTGTACCCAAATGCACTTCATCCCCCCAAAAATATGAATTAACCCAGAACCATTTAACTGGTGATGGTTTGTCCTGTCAATAAATCTTTCTGATCGATGCAGAAACAGAGTGGTCATTTTTCTTAATTTTTCTGGACAGTCAAAAGTTGATGTGTCCTGGGGTGACAAATGTTTTTTGGATCTACTCAGTCCTTTTAGCTCAGAGTGCCTTCCTCAGAGGTAGGAGATAGTGGCTGATTTGGGATGGGGCATAAGTGTGAAAGTGCTGAGCCTTGACATTTATTCAGAATAGTTTTGGGGAAGAGGGTACTCACATTGGGGCAGGCGTCCTCTCCTTTTTGGCCCACCAGGATGTGAAGCAACTCGCCCTCCTGAAGCAGGAAGTCTGCTGTGAGTTGGACACCATGTGACTTGGTCATGGTCAATACACTGCGACCTCCAGCTGCCCCACAAGCTGTGATCCTGTTTTGGACATACACACAAACGGAAAGGCATGAACCACCAGTGCATGGCATTAGAAATAATTTAACTTAAAGGTCTACCCCACCAAATTCACATAGAAATGTGAGTTATAGATCTGTCATCCCCATAGAAACCTAGTCTGATAAGCTGTAGATCCGTTCTATGTGTGCCATTTCTATGCTTCCCGTCCCTAAGGTTAGCTTTTGAGTCTTTTTAATTTTGGTTATGTACTCCAGCTTTAAACAACTGAAAATACGATCTTTATATATACAGTACCAGTCAAAAGATTGGACACACCTCCTCATTCAAGGGTTTTTCTTTATTTGTACTATTTTTTACATTGTAAAATACAAGTGAGGGCATCAAACTATGAAATAAAAATATGGAATCATGTAGCAACCAACGTGTTAAACAAATCAATATACAGTTTAGATTTTAGTTCTTAAAAGTAGCCACCCTTTGCCTTGATGACAGCGTTGGCATTCTCTCAACCAGCTTCACCTGGAATGATTTTCCAACAGTATTGAAGGAGTTGCCACATATGCTGAGCACTTGTTGGCTGCTTTTCCTTCACTCTGGGGTCCAACTCATCCCAAACCATCTCAATTGGATTGAGGTTGGGTTATTGTGGAGGCCAGGTCATCTGATGCAGCACTCCATCCCTCTACTTCTTCGTCAAATAGCCCTTAAACAGCCTGGAGGTGTGTTGGGTCATTGTCCTCTTGAAAAACAAATGATAGTCCCACTAGAGCAAACCAGATGGGATGGAGATCGCTGCAGAATGCTGTGTTAGCCATGCTGGTTAAGTGTGCCTTCAATTCTAAATAAATCACTGATAGTGTCACCAGCAAATCACTCCCACACATCACATCTCATTATAAAGACACGATGGTTGGAACCAAAAATCAAAAATTTGGATTCATCAGACCAAAATGACATATTTCCACTGGTCTAATGTACATTGCTAGTGTCTCTTGGCCCAAGCAAGTCTCTTCTTATTATTTTTGTCCTAAGGATCGGCATTCCGTCAACGGGACAGTTGTAAGTGATTCAACGCGTTATATTAACAACTAAGATTTTAGAGTAAATACAAGTGTCTTATTTCGGCTGAAAGCTTAAATTCTTGTTAATATAACTGCACTGTCCAATTTACAGTAGCTATTAGTAAGAAAAAATGCCCTGCTATTGTTTGAGGAGAGCTCCTGACAACAAAACACTTTTTTCAACGCAATAGGTTTGATAAATTCACCTCTGAAGGTGAAATGTGTACTTACATTCTGAAATCTTGCTCTGACTTATCATCCAAAGGGACCCAGAGATAACATGAAGTGTCATTTTGTTAGATTAAATACTTTTTCATATCCTTTAAAGGTCCATATAGCACGCACGATGGATTTTGTATTTCCACCTGTTCAATTTGCAAAGAAAGGAATCTGTGAAAATCTCACCCTAAACATTGTTTGAACAAGTCAAATCACATTCGTATCTATTCCTCAGAGATCCTAGAAGGTAACAAGACTTCACTATTTCATTGGGGGTGTAGTATATCCTATAGGATACCATATTTGGTGTCCTATAGGCCTTTATGGCATGCCGATGACGTGGGCGGCCATCACTTGAACAACTCTATCTTTGTCAAATAAGCCCCAATCGGGGTGAAACAAAGCTAGCTAGATAGCCATTGAGCTGGGCTTTATGGGAGTATCTGTAAGCCATATTTATGCCGGAAATGACATACCCAAATCTAACTGAGAAGAGAAAGGCCATAATGTATTATTCCAGCCAAGGTGCAATTTAGATTTTGGCCACTTGTATGTGCAATGTTTTAGACTGATCCAATGAACCATTACATTTCTGTTCAAAATGTTCTATTAAGAATGACCAAATGTACCTAATTTGTTTCTTAACATTTTGTGATTAGGGGGCAGTATTTTAATTTTTGGAAAATAACGTTCCCATAGTAAACGGGATATTTTGTCAGGACAAGATGCTAGAATATGCATATAATTGACAGCTTAGGATAGAAAACACTCTAAAGTTTCCAAAACTGTAAAAATATTGTCTGTGAGTATAACAGAACTGATATTGCAGGCGAAAGCCTGAGGAAAATCTAATCCGGAAGTGACTCATCTTTTGAAAGCTCTGTGTTCCAATGCGTCCCAATTGAGCATTGAATGGGCTATCAACCAGATTACTTTTTCTCCGTATTCCCCAAGGTGTCTACAGCATTGTGATAGTTTTACGCATTTATGTTGAAGAATACCCGTAAGCGGCTACATTGCGCAAGTGGTCACCTGATGGCTCTCAGAATGATTCTTGCGTAAAATAGTAGCCATTATTCCAATCGGTCCTACTGAAAAACCAATTGTCCCGGTGGATATATTATCGAATAGATATTTGAAAAACACCTTGAGGATTGATTATAAACAATGTTTGCTATGTTTCTGTCGATATTATGGAGCTAATTTGGAATATTTTTCGGAGTTTTCGTGACTGCAATTTCTGGGCGATTTCTCAGCCAAACGTGAAGAACAAACAGAGCTATATTTTTTACGCAAATGCTTGTCTAGCTTTGGCTGTAAAGCATATTTTGAAAATCTGAGATGACAGGGTGATTAACAAAAGGCTAAGCTGTGTCTCAATATATTTCACTTGTGATTTTCATGAATAGGAATATTTTCTAGGAATATTTATGTCTGTTGCGTTATGCTAATTAGTGTCAGTCGATGATTACACTCCCGGACCCGGGATGGGGAGTTACTAGAGGTTAATAACTCTTCATGTTCAAAATTGTGCACTCTCCTCAAACAATAGCATGGTATTCTTTCACTGTAAGAGCTACTGTAAATTGGACAGTGCAATTAAATTAACAAGAATTTAAGCTTTCTGCCAAAATCAGATATGTCTATGTCCTGGGAAATGTTCTTGTTATCTTGTTACTTACAACCTCATGCTAATCACCTTACCCTACATTAGCTCAACGTCCCGTGGAAGGGGTGCCGATCCCAAAGAAGTTTTAAGAACGAAAGAAATTCCACAAATTAACAAGGCACGCCTGTTAATTGAAATACATTCCAGGTGACTACCTCATGAAGCTGTTTGAGAGAATGCCAAGAGTTTGGAAGCTGTCATCAAGGCAAAGGGTGGCTACTTTGAGGAATCTCAAATATAAAATATGTTTTGAATTGTTTAACACTTTTTGATTCCATTTGTGTTATTTCATAGTTTTGATGTCTTCACAATTATTCAAAAATGTAGAAAATGGTAAAAATAAAGAAAAACCCTTGAATAAGTAGATGTATCCAAACTTTTGACTGGTACTGTATATAACGACATCAATGTTGACACAGGGAACAACCTGAGGAGCAGACAGATATAGAGGGGGTAATCTTCAAAATAATGGAGTCCAGGTGAGTCCAATATTAAGCGCCAGAGAGGGGGAGCGGGAACAGGCATGACAGTACCCTCCCCCTCGAGGGGCGCCACCCGGTGTCCCACCTGGGCCCGCCTGACGGGCTGGCCGAGGCATGGGCATTGGACAAGCTGGCTGAGGCGTGGGAGCCTGCTGAACTCGCTAAGGCATGGGAGCATGATGGGCTGGCTGAAACATGATGTGGGGTGGGTGCCTGCCACGCCAACCGAGGCAAGAAGACTTCTCGAGCCAGCTAAGGTGTGGAAGCTCGATGAGCTAGCTGAGGCACCCCCGCTTCCATCAGCGACGGCACCCGGACCCGACATCACCAACTAAAACAAAAACTCCCTGATGGTGTTAGCATTCTGTAGTATCAACGCTGGAGACGAGAAGCAGGTAGAGAGAGAACATTTCATAAACAATGGCCATGAAATAGAACAGGAACAGCTTCTGGACAGGGGAAAAAAATAACGACATCAATGCTGACGCAGGGAACAACCTGAGGTGCAGACAGATATAGAGGTGTAATCAACAAAGTAATGGAGTCCAGGTGAGAGAGAGAAAAAAAGAGAGAGAGAAAGAGAGGCATAAGAAGCAGCCTCTTAATCACCGTGTGATTGTGGGTTACTGGAGCCGGGTGTAATAAGTGTGTGAGTCATGCTATTTAACCATTAGAGCCACACTCTCTAACCCAAAGACTCTGGTTAGCCAGTAATGCCCCGCTCGTTTAAGGAGGTGGAAACGATAGACGATTGCTGTCCGTGGACGAGAGAGCGAGGCTATAGATTTTTTATAGGCCGCTTGAGGGTTGGGATGGAGATAGAGAGAGAGAGAGAGAGAGAGAGAGAGAGAGAGAGAGAGAGAGAGAGAGTCTGTGCATGAGTGTCTAAAGCAAATCTTTATTGGACATTCTCCTAAGGATGTCAAATTAGACTATTGAGATGCAGCCCCTTTGTTAAGCCTATCATGAAAGGAGGCCAATTTAGATTATTGAGATTGAGACTGTGCGCTACACCTACCTAAGCCAAGTTAGCTATTAAGATTCAGCATATGTGCTACATCTCCAAGCCAATTCAGACTATTGCGATTCAGTCTATACTGTATGTTACACCTATCATGAAATTATGCCAATTTCGACTTTTGAGATTCAGCCTATATGTTACACCTACCATGAAAGGAAGCCACTTAAGACTATTGATGCAGCCGGTGTTTTGATTTACCTGTAGCTGCCAGTCTCCGGCACTCTCCAGATTTGGATGCCTTTGAATGGGCTTCTGGTTACCACGGTAACGTTGATGTTGCTGTTCCGATATGAGCTGCTACACTGGGTTGGGGTGGGCCCCTCTGAACCCACTGCCCCACAAGTGTGAAAGGCCCATTTGGTGTCTGTAAAACACATTGATTACACATACATGAACATTTGCACACACACGTACACACACATTTGCACATGCATGGACACGCGCAAACACACACACAGGCAAATGAAGACACTCATCATTCAGAACACTGTTCAAACTCATCACATTTCCCATCACACAAATTGTGCCTCATCTTTCATTTCACTTCAACAAACCCCCCAACACTCTATAGTCTCACATCAATAAACCCCAACATAGTGAAATGCCAGAAACAATTTTTCCGTCCTACTCGTCTAACTCTTGATTGCGAGCAAGATATAATGGAATAAATAAAATAAGCATCTTCATCATGTTTCACTGTAGTAAAAAATGCCTATCATCACTGTCTGAAGAACATCTCCAAACTCCATTTTGTCCATTTACATTTTTCAAATGATTTGAAGGCAATGAATCCCCTATATGTACTCCGAACATTTCATGACTCTAGGATCAAGAACATGTATTCCAAATAGTTTCTGAAGTTGGGTGTTTGTATGTTTGTAATCTCTGGACAGACTACGTAAACATAAATGGTATCTGTAGATCTCTCATGATACAACGGGATGAGTGAGATAACGAGCAGCATTAGGAGCAGCATTAGTTAGTGCTTTGGACAAAGCATGATTTCCCAGGGAAGGTGACATTTGGCCCACAGACTTTCCGGTAACTTACAAAGAGAGAGGGTGGAGCTCTTCATTCCGGTTCTGATCCTCATTCTATCTCTTCTCTGATCACGTATGGACCCAGAACTGAATTGAGCATCTGACCTATTACCAAAGACTTTAGTTCTGGGTTAACCGAGATTAGTATGTTCATGAATGGTAAAATATGGCATTTTCATCTGACAGCCACGCTGGACAGTGGGAATGGAACCATTTCCATCGTTCCCCCAAATCAGGATTTAGTGACTCGATCAGTGTTGTGGTCCAGCCATGTTTATCTGAGAAGACTAATCTCATGCAAATCTAGGCAAAAAATAACTCCCCATTCGCTGCAGCCTGGGATTACACTGCAAATGAGGAGAAAAGTTTGAGTTAGCTGCGCATTCAAACTGATTTTGCCATGTTTCACTGTAGTAAATTGAAACAATGGTAAATGCAGTGTTCAGTATGGTTTAACCAGTTTAGAAATGACGAGGCAGTAAAGAATGATACAGTGGCATGCGAAAGAATTCACCCCCTTGGCATTTATCCTATTTTGTTGCCTTACAACCTGGAATTAAAATGGATTTTTGGGGGGTTTGTGTCATTTGATTTACACAACATGCCTACCACTTTGAAGATGCAAAATATTTTTTATTGTGAAACAAACAGGGAAATAAGACAAAAAAATGGAAAACTTGAGCGTGCATAACTATTCACCCCCTCAAAGTCAATACTTTGTAGAGCCACCTTTTGCAGAAATTACAGCTGCAAGTCTCTTGGGGTATGTCTCTATAAGCTTGGCACATCTAGCCACTGGGATTTTTACCCATTCTTCAAGGCAAAACTGCTCCAGCTGCATCAATTTGGATAGGTTCTGCTGATGTACAGCAATCTTTAAGTCATTGATAGAGGAATTTGTATGTTTAAGATAACGAATAAAGTATTCCACCCTGAAACCATATAATTGTGTGAAATGTGTTAGAATCATAAAACTATAATCTGATGATGTGTGTGGTTTTAGTCAGAATTAGAACCAGGACATTTTGTTCCTGTTTAGCTATGTAAGCAGGGTGCAAGTGTGAAACAAAGGATATGAGGAGCTATAGACAGACAAGTTGTGCTACTGTGAAACCAATAACAGGACATTCTGTCCCCACCCATGGAGGGGAGAAATTGTTAGGCTTGCAGAAAATGATGAAACATGTTGCAGAATATAACAAACAATGTATGTGTGTAATGGAAAAGTAACTGTCTGAGCAAGGCGTAACTTAAGATTTGAACATGTTTGTGTGTGTGTATAAAAATATTTTCTCTGCACTTGAAGGTGTGGTGGTTAATTTCTGTATTATCAAATAAGGAGAGTCAAACTTAACACAAGCCCTTATCTTTAATAATAAGGGCTTTGCAATAGCAATGACTTTCAACAATTCACCATTTCTAATGAACCGTTGAGAGTGATAAAACAAAAGTACAAAGATATTTTATAGCCAAGATACACCGCTCTCAACCTACATGACAAACAGCAGATACATAGAATGGTCACAAGTTTAATATTTGTATGAAAGACATCTATAATACATAGCAGACAGCAACTGCTGTGTCAACAGTTTTCATTGTATAGACCAGTGTCTGGTCCTCCTAATCCAAACTGGAACCATCTCACCCTGGTACGGTATAGCACAAAAACATTACCTCATGTTCTCTGGAATGCTCTTTAGGTTTTATCACCCAAAGACATCGTACATCTCCTCTGTCTGTGTTATCTCATAGAGGGCCATCCTCAATAGAACACACACACAATAGTTAACAGAATACTCTATTCTGTCAAATAAAACAACCATTATAATGCAATACAAGCATTATAACATAATCTTGCAATTTCCATGACAAAGGGCAGAGCGCTCTCTGAATCAAGAATTGATCTATTGCAGTGTGAGACTGTCTATTTGTTTGAATTGGAGATTTACATCCTTCAGGAATTAGACAGAGATATAAAATAGTTCAGTTAGAACATCGTGATAGAAATTATCGTGACAGTCATACCACAGATTCTCAATTGGATTGAAGTATGGGCTTTGACTAGGCCATTCCAAGACATTTGAATGTTTCCCCTTAAAACACTCGGTTGTTGCTTTTGCAGTATGCTTAGGGTCATTGTCCTGCTGGTAAGTGAACCTCTGTCCTAGTCTCAAATCTCTGGAAGACAAATAGGTTTCCCTCAAGAATTTCCCGAAATGTAGCGCCATCCATCATTCCTTCAATTCTGACCAGTTCTAAGGCTAGAAGTGCAAAGGCTTTAAAATATCCAGCCAGTCTTCTCTCCACCAAATACTTATAAAGAAGCTGTGAAGTCCCCAGGTCGAATCTGTCATTTTCAACCCAGGAACAGCAACCGCCTACAGACTTGTTGGTCGTTGCCCAACGTAAATCCATACCTACTTATTCTATTATTCCAAGGCTGGGGCCAATTGATAACCGATCATGCTCATACACACACAGAGGTGCATGTAGGTACACACAAACACACACACAGGTCACGCTCTGCTGTGTTCAGAAGAAAGGGAACGAGAGGAACAAGCTGTGTGGTCAATGTTAGATGTGACTTCTGATTATGTAACTGGGGTATGATCAGATTCAGTAGAAAATAGTTGACCACGACCACCACCTTGTGGTTGTGTTCATGGTCAACATACAGTGGGGAGAACAAGTATTTGATACACTGCCGATTTTGCAAGTTTTCCTACTACAAAGCATGTAGAGGTCGATAATTTTTATCATAGGTTCATAGAGTTTTTCTTTAAGAAGCCTTCCTGTTCTCCACTCATTACCTGTATTAACTGCACCTGTTTGAACTATTTACCTGTATAAAAGACACTTGTCCACACACTCAATCAAACAGACTCCAACCTCTCCACAATGGCCAAGACCAGCGAGCTGTGTAAGGACATCAGGGTTAAATTGTCGACCTGCACAAGGCTGGGAAAGCAGCTTGGTGAGAAGGCAACAACTGTTGGCGAAATTATTAGAAAATGGAAGAAGTTCAAGATGACGTTTAATCACCCTCGGTCTGGGGCTCCATGCAAGATCTCACCTCGTGTGGCATTAATGAGGAAGGTGAGGGATCAGCCCAGACCTACACATCAGGACCTGGTCAATGACCTGAAGAGAGCTGGGACCACAGTCAAAAAGAAAGCCATTAGTAACACACTATGTCGTCATGGATTAAAATCCTGCAGGGCACGCAAGGTCCCCCTGCTCAAGCCAGCGCATGTCCAGGCCCGTCTGAAGTTTGCCAATGACCATCTGGATGATCCAGAGGAGGAATGGGAGAAGGTCATGTGGTCTGATGAGACAAAAATAGAGCTTTTTGGTCTAAACTCCACTCGCCGTGTTTGGAGGAAGTAGAAGGATGAGTACAACCCCAAGAACACCATCCCAACTGTGAAGCATGGAGGTGGAAACATCATTCTTTGGGGATGCTTTTCTGCAAAGGGGACAGGACGACTGCACCGTATTGAGGGGAGGATGGATGGGGCCATGTATCGCGAGATCTTGACCAACAATCTCCTTCCCTCAGTAAGAGCATTGAAGATGGGTCGTGGCTGGGTCTTCCAGCATGACAACGACCCGAAACACACAGCCAAGGCAACTAAGGAGTTGCTCCGTAAGAAGCATCTCAAGGTCCTGGAGTGGCCTAGCGGGTCTCCAGACCTGAACCCAATAGAAAATCTTTGGAGGGAGCTGAAAGTCCATATTGCCCAGCGGCAGCCCCGAAACCTGAAGGATCTGGAGAAAGTCTGTATGGAGGAGTGGGCCAAAATCCCTGCTGCAGTGTGTGCAAACCTGGTCAAGACCTACAGGAAACATATGAACTCTGTAATTGCAAACAAAGGTTTTTGTACCAAATACTAAGTTCTGCTTTTCTGAAGTATCAAATACTTATGTCATGCAATAAAATGAAAATGAATTACTTAAAAATCATACAATGTGATTTTCTGGATTTTTGTTTTAGATTCCGTCTCTCACAGTTGAAGTGTACCTATGATAACTATTACAGACCTCTACATGCTTTGTAAGTAGGGAAACCTGCAAAATCGGCAGTGTATCAAATACTTCTCCCCACTGTACATTGCTGAACAATGAGAAAGGAAAGGAACAGGGTGTGTGGTCAATGCTAGATATGGCTCTTATTATGCAATTGGCACAAATCATTGACCATGACCAGTGGTGGAAAAAGTACCCAATTGTAATACTTGAGTTAAAGTAAAGATGCCTTAGTAGAAAATGATTCAAGTTAAGTGAAATTCCCCCAGTAAAATACTACTTGAGTAATAGTCTAAAAGTATTTGGTTTGAAATATATCAAAAGTAAAATATACTTAAGTATCAAAAGTAAAAGTATAAATCATTTCAAAGTCTTTATATTAAGCAAACCAGACGGCATCATTTTCTTTCAGTTAACGATAGCCAGGGGCACGCTCTCTTGATAAGTGTGTGAATTTGACAATTTCCTGTCCTGCTAAGCATTCTAAATGTAACTAGTACTTTTGGGTGCCAGGGAAAATGTATAGAGTAGAAAGTACATCATTTTCTTTAGGAATGTAATGAGGTAAAAGTTGTCAAAACTATAAATAGTAAAGTAAAGTACAGATACCCCAAAAAACTACTTAAGTAGTACTTTCGAGTATTTTTACTTAAGTACTTTACACCACTGTCCATGACCTCTAAATTGTAGTCTTCAACCATAGACGTTGACCATGAACACAAGGTTATGTGTAAGTCACTCTCTCCTCTCTCTCTCTCTCTCTCTCTCTCTCTCTCTCTCTCTCTCTCTCTCTCTCTCTCTCTCTCTCTCTCTCTCTCTCTCTCTCAATTCAATTTCAATTCAATTCAAGGATTTTATTGGCATGGGAAATGTATGTAACATCGAAAATGCAAGTTAAAACCTCTTAAAGCTAGGGAGCAGAATTTTCACTTTTGGATAAATAGCGCGCCCAATTTCAACTTCCTGCTACTCATGCCAAGAATATAAGATATGCATATTATTCATAGATTTGGATAGAAATCACTCTGAAGTTTCTAAAACTGTTTGAATTATGTCTGTGAGTATAACAGAACTTATGTAGCAGGCAAAACCCAGAGGACTAACTGTTCAGAATTTAAAAAAAAATCCCATCTCTCTTCCCTATATGTCTTTGCTATTGGATATTTAATAGGAACCTATTTTCAGTTCCTAGCGCTTCCATGCGATTTCGCCAGTGTTTGGAATATGGCTGAGGTTATTCCTTTGTCTTATCAGGAAGTAGGCCAACTCGGGACAGGGGACACTTTTGTGAGTTGCGGAAGACATGAAGAGCAGAGCATTTTTATTTTCGTTCATGTATTGAATACAGATTACCCCATCTACAATTTGATCCATTATTAACGTTTAAAAATACCTAACGCCGTATTACAAAAGTAGTTTGAAATATTTTGGCAAAGTTTATAGGCAACTTTGAAATATTTTGTTGTGCCGTTGCGTTTTTCTAAGCTGTTTTTTTTAATCAAACGCGCTTTATAAATGGACCTTTTCGATAAATATGGACGGAATTAATCGTACAAAAGGACCAATTGTGATGTTTATGGGACATATTGGAGTGGCAACAAAAGAATCTCGTCAAAGGTAATGCATATTTAATATTTTATTTTAGCGTTTTGTGTAGCGCCTGCTACACTAGCTCCTTTGTTTACTGCTGGTGAGGATGGCTGCAGGCTATCAGATAATAGCTTCATATGCTTTCGCTGAAAAGTATTTTAAAAATCTGACATGTTGGCTGGATTCACAACGAGTGTAGCTTTAATTGAGTATCTTACATGTGTGATTTAATGAAAGTTTTAATTTTATAGCATTTTATTGAATCTTGCGCTCTGCATTTCCCCTGGCAATTGGCCAGTTGAGACGCTAGCGTCTCCCCTATCCATAAGAGGAGATAATAAAGTGAAATAAACAATAAAAATGTACATTAAACATTACACTGATGGGTTCTGACTTCTAAACTTGAAATATTGTTAATCATCAGGCATCTTATGGAGCAGAAAATAATGGTTATCTGTAGGAGGAATGTATATGTTTAGGTAAATTCATGTTGGATATGAGCCAGGGTCTCGGAATGTACTAAGTAAGGGAAAGGCAATAACATGTTTGAGTTCACTGATAAGGGTGAGCTGGGGATTCGTGAGGAATGGGGGCCGAGGTCAGGTCAGGTCACATTAAGGCAGAAGGAACAGTTTATTATCCACATCACTTAACTTCCTGCCTTGCGATACAGATGTAATGTTTAGAGGGAAGGAGGAGATTTCACCCAAATTGGGGTATATATACTTGTGCTGGTGGGAATCATATAGTCTGTTCAACTATCTGACCCTTTGGGTGAATAACACTCACAAAAGTTCCAAAAGAATAAAGACATTTCCAATGTCATATTATGTGCAAATAGTTCAAGTACAACATAGAAAATAAATACAAATAAATAATGGTTGTATTGACAATGGTCACAAACAGGTCACAAATCTTGCTGCTGTGATGCACTCTATGGTATTTCACCCAGTAGATATGGGAGTTGATCAAAATTGGGTTTGTTTTCAAATTCTTTGTGGATTAGTGTAATCTGAGGGAAATATGTGTCTCTAATACATTCATACATTTGGCAGGGGGTTAGGAAGTACAGCTCAGTTTCCACCGCATTTTGTGGGCAGTGTGCCCATAGCCTGTCTTCTCTTGAGAGCCAGGTGTGCCTACAGCGGCCTTTCTCAATAGTAAGGCTATGCTCATTGAGTCTGTACATAGTCAAAGCTTTCCTTAAGTTTGGGTCAGTCACAGTGGTCATGTATACTGCCACTGCGTACTCTCTGTTTAGGGACAAATAGCATTCTTGTTTGCTCAGTATTTTTCATAATTACTTGTCACATTGGAAATAGTTATATTTTTGTTTTCACATGATTTGGTTGAGTCTAAAGGGGTTGCTGTCCTGGTGCTCTGTGGGGTCTGTTTGTGTTTATGAACAGAGCCCCAAGACCAGCTTGCAGACCAGCTTGTCAGTGATGGCTTTGATGTGGAAGGTTTGGGTGCCAGGGAAAATGTATAGAGTAGAAAGTACATCATTTTCTTTAGGAATGTAATGAGGTAAAAGTTGTCAAAACTATAAATAGTAAAGTAAAGTACAGATACCCCAAAAACTACTTAAGTAGTACTTTCGAGTATTTTTACTTAAGTACTTTACACCACTGTCCATGACCTCTAAATTGTAGTCTTCAACCATAGACGTTGACCATGAACACAAGGTTATGTGTAAGTCACTCTCTCCTCTCTCTCTCTCTCTCTCTCTCTCTCTCTCTCTCTCTCTCTCTCTCTCTCTCTCTCTCTCTCTCTCTCTCTCTCTCTCTCTTCAATTTCAATTCAATTTCAATTCAAGGATTTTATTGGCATGGGAAATGTATGTAACATCGAAAATGCAAGTTAAAACCTCTTAAAGCTAGGGAGCAGAATTTTCACTTTTGGATAAATAGCGCGCCCAATTTCAACTTCCTGCTACTCATGCCAAGAATATAAGATATGCATATTATTCATAGATTTGGATAGAAATCACTCTGAAGTTTCTAAAACTGTTTGAATTATGTCTGTGAGTATAACAGAACTTATGTAGCAGGCAAAACCCAGAGGACTAACTGTTCAGAATTTTAAAAAATCCCATCTCTCTTCCCTATATGTCTTTGCTATTGGATATTTAATAGGAACCTATTTTCAGTTCCTAGCGCTTCCATGCGATTTCGCCAGTGTTTGGAATATGGCTGAGGTTATTCCTTTGTCTTATCAGGAAGTAGGCCAACTCGGGACAGGGGACACTTTTGTGAGTTGCGGAAGACATGAAGAGCAGAGCATTTTTATTTTCGTTCATGTATTGAATACAGATTACCCCATCTACAATTTGATCCATTATTAACGTTTAAAAATACCTAACGCCGTATTACAAAAGTAGTTTGAAATATTTTGGCAAAGTTTATAGGCAACTTTGAAATATTTTGTTGTGCCGTTGCGTTTTCTAAGCTGTTTTTTTTTAATCAAACGCTTTATAAATGGACCTTTTCGATAAATATGGACGGAATTAATCGTACAAAAGGACCAATTGTGATGTTTATGGGACATATTGGAGTGGCAACAAAAGAATCTCGTCAAAGGTAATGCATATTTAATATTTTATTTTAGCGTTTTGTGTAGCGCCTGCTACACTAGCTCCTTTGTTTACTGCTGGTGAGGATGGCTGCAGGCTATCAGATAATAGCTTCATATGCTTTCGCTGAAAAGTATTTTAAAAATCTGACATGTTGGCTGGATTCACAACGAGTGTAGCTTTAATTGAGTATCTTACATGTGTGATTTAATGAAAGTTTTAATTTTATAGCATTTTATTGAATCTTGCGCTCTGCATTTCCCCTGGCAATTGGCCAGTTGAGACGCTAGCGTCTCCCTATCCATAAGAGGAGATAATAAAGTGAAATAAACAATAAAAATGTACATTAAACATTACACTGATGGGTTCTGACTTCTAAACTTGAAATATTGTTAATCATCAGGCATCTTATGGAGCAGAAAATAATGGTTATCTGTAGGAGGAATGTATATGTTTAGGTAAATTCATGTTGGATATGAGCCAGGGTCTCGGAATGTACTAAGTAAGGGAAAGGCAATAACATGTTTGAGTTCACTGATAAGGGTGAGCTGGGGATTCGTGAGGAATGGGGGCCGAGGTCAGGTCAGGTCACATTAAGGCAGAAGGAACAGTTTATTATCCACATCACTTAACTTCCTGCCTTGCGATACAGATGTAATGTTTAGAGGGAAGGAGGAGATTTCACCCAAATTGGGGTATATATACTTGTGCTGGTGGGAATCATATAGTCTGTTCAACTATCTGACCCTTTGGGTGAATAACACTCACAAAAGTTCCAAAAGAATAAAGACATTTCCAATGTCATATTATGTGCAAATAGTTCAAGTACAACATAGAAAATAAATACAAATAAATAATGGTTGTATTGACAATGGTCACAAACAGGTCACAAATCTTGCTGCTGTGATGCACTCTATGGTATTTCACCCAGTAGATATGGGAGTTGATCAAAATTGGGTTTGTTTTCAAATTCTTTGTGGATTAGTGTAATCTGAGGGAAATATGTGTCTCTAATACATTCATACATTTGGCAGGGGTTAGGAAGTACAGCTCAGTTTCCACCGCATTTTGTGGGCAGTGTGCCCATAGCCTGTCTTCTCTTGAGAGCCAGGTGTGCCTACAGCGGCCTTTCTCAATAGTAAGGCTATGCTCATTGAGTCTGTACATAGTCAAAGCTTTCCTTAAGTTTGGGTCAGTCACAGTGGTCATGTATACTGCCACTGCGTACTCTCTGTTTAGGGACAAATAGCATTCTTGTTTGCTCAGTATTTTTCATAATTACTTGTCACATTGGAAATAGTTATATTTTTGTTTTCACATGATTTGGTTGAGTCTAAATGGGTTGCTGTCCTGGTGCTCTGTGGGGTCTGTTTGTGTTTATGAACAGAGCCCCAAGACCAGCTTGCAGACCAGCTTGTCAGTGATGGCTTTGATGTGGAAGGTTTGGGAATCACTTCCTTTTAGGTGGATGCAGAATTTAACAGATATTTTCTGGATTTTGATAATTAATTAGCGGGTATCGGCCTATTTCTGCTCTGCATGCATTATCTGGTGTTTTACGTTGTACACTGAGGATATTTTTGCAGACCAATATGGTGTTTTGTGTATTCTTGGTTGGTGAACAGACCACCCCCCTCTCTCTCTCTCAAGATGTGCTCCCACAGGGTCACACACAGGAATGGGAGCGCAAAAGGCCATGGTGTGAGTAACAATGGGGAAATGTTTGTTTGATAACTTTGAAAGTAAAATTGCTCAGTAAATGTGCTTCATAAACCTGTTCCTTTAGATCATTTGTGTCATGGGTTGATGGTCACTAGACTCAGTGCTGTTTGTTATGTAGTAATCTCTTATCCGTTGATAGTGATTGACATCAGACTGGAGGTAGACTGATAATGTATCTCTGATTCTGTAGCCAATGATGTTGTGACTTCCTCCCAGCCTCTTGGGCTGGTGTTAACAGAACATTACTGTCTGATAAATATATAAGTGCCTGTTAGACATTTTCTCTGCTTCTGTGCGGGAGGTGTCCCCGTGTTGCAACTTGTATTAAACCAGATTAATTTTGATTGACTTTATCGGCGACTGTTCTCTTTTATTCACCTGAACCTTTAGACTCCCACATATGGATTTCTTTTTGACACCAATGAGTAGTTAGCATATCAGATTAAGTTCTGCATTGCTGATTGTCTCTCCTACAATTCCTATTGGATTATAATTAATTTTTTGTGGATTTACTTTTTTTTTACTAAATGATCTGCATTTAACTGAATTGAACTAACTTAATTAACAACTGACTCAAATGTTTATTTTGTAACATTTGAACTCTGGATTATTCATTGAATTGACTGTTGACTTGATTTGCTTTGATTGCTGGGTATAACCAATACAGAAAGCCTTGCTGCATACACTTTTGAGTTGGTTTATGATTTATGCTGCTGCTCTATTGCTGCCATTTCATGACTAATCAAAGCTTTAATCTGATGTTTTAATGGTGTTTTGCTTTTTATTGTGTTTGTGCATATTCATACTGTTTCTATACCACAGAAAGGTAAAGGGGTCAAACTTCATGGTACACGGTTCCCAATCCTTGTTTTATACAGCACGTATGTTTAGGAAAGGGCAGGTGACTGTTATAAACGTTAATGAGCATGAAATAGTTTGATCTGTCTTTCACCAGAGACAGATGGCTATTCCATGCCTCTGACTCATTATGCACACTGCTAGTATGGTCATTGCATTGGAATATAACCTTAAAAGGTTGTTCCACTTTGATTGGCCCATATTAATGCATGAAGGAAGATGAGTATGAGTTGAATTGGAGTCTCTTAGAAGTCCCCAGTCTATTTAATTTCAATATTGTATTCCAACATACGCACACACACACAGTATCTTGTATTGTGGTGCTCATTATCAGTCACATGTCTGTCCAGGTGATTAATACCTCTTCCAAACACATGGGTTGTGTCTCAAATGGCACAGTATCCCCTATATGGAGCCCTATGGCTATGTCTTTAAGCACTGTATGGAATAGAGTTCCATTTGGGCCACAGACATGGAATAACAACAGCTCACAAACAAACAACTCAACACCACCATTTGATTTAACGACTAGTAAACAAGTATGTATTCTGCGTGTGGAATGTGGCTAATTAGAGACTAATACCGACGGTAACTGACAAAAAAAAAACATGTTCCCCCTGATCTGCATAGTCATTATGGCCCGATTTTGTTTAGTGCAGCTGTCAATCACTTGCTGTTCTGCTGACAGGAGCCAATCAGATCGCTTCAGTCGGTCTCCTCTTCCTCTGTCCTTGGTGTTGTAAAATAATAGGCATACACACTTTCTCTTAAACACGACCACATACACAACTACTGCACACACTCATTTTGAAGTTGGTGACGAGTCCCTTTCCCATCGCGCGGCGAAGTAATCACAGTGAGAAAGTGAAGTGAGCTCATCAACTGAGAGTCTGTGAGAGAACTCTGTTGTTTCCCCCCATAGAAACGATGAGTCAGCAGTGAGAGAGTGTCTGTGTCCCAAATGGCACCCTATTCCCTATATAGTGCACAGCTTTTGACCAGAGCCATATGTACATTATGTAGTGAATAGGGTGCCATTTCAGACACATACACTGTCTGAGTACACACCTCATTGTAGGGTTGGGTTTCAGAGAAATAAAGGTGCAGAGAGACTTCATGCAACAGATCAATACATATAGATGGGCGAGAGAAACAATGAGGAGAGAAAAAGAAGGGGAGGAAGAGAAAGAGAGGTGAGAAAAAGCAGGGGAGAAAGAGGGAAGGAGCAGGGGAAATTAGAGAAAGAGTGGGAAAAGGAAAGAACTAAAAGAAAGCAGAGTGAGAGACAAAACAGTGGAAATGAGTAAGAAGGGTCTGAAAGGTTAGAAAGAGTAAGTCTGAAAAAAAGAGAGAACAAGATGGAACAGTAAAAAAAGGTGTGAGAGAGAGCGAGTTATGAGAAGAGCAAGGTGCAAAGAAGAGCAGAGAGAGGGAGGTGCGAAGAAGAGCAGAGAGAGGTGCGAAAAAAGGCAGAGAAAGGTGCAAAGAAGAACAGAGAGAAATGCGAAGAAGAGCAGAGAGAGGTAAGAAGAAGAGCAGAGAGCAATGAGGAGAGATAGAAATGACATTGATGTTTCCCAGGGTTAATCATTGAGCATGATGAGGAAGGAGGAGAGCTGCTTCAGAGTGACAGGCCCGCTGAACTAAAACCCTCATCAGGCACTCACACACACTCATCAGGCTTTCTATCGTTTCCCCCGCAGGCATCAAGCACATCAGCACTGGAGGGTTCCGGCCAAAGGGAGATGCAGAGCGAATATTAAAGCCCCCTTCAAAGTTGCCTATCAGAAGGCCAAGCCATAAATGCAAGTCCACTTATTAATCTCCTGGGAGAATGCCTATGATAATCCAAGGCCAAAGGATGAAAAGAAGGCTGACCCTGAAATCAGAGTCCTGCTTTTTTGAACACCCAATATATTAGATAGCCATTGTAATTTAAACACCATATGAGGAGGACTAGTTTAAAGTCTTGGCTAAGATCCAGTCAGTTTTGGAAACCTATGGTAATATTCCCAGGAGACCACTAAAAATCCCCATTATCAACAAATGATCAACTCTCATCATTGAATAACACATCGTCAAAAAACGTAGATGATATTTGAGATTCAATGATTGTGTGATGCTGTGGCTAGGCGACCTGTTTTTGAAGTCACTCGATATTGCATTATTTAATGGACACAGATCTTACTTAGACACATTCTGGTTCCTCGTATCTTAATCACCAATAGAAAACACCTTACAGTTGGTTACAAAAGGTCTGTTACCAGGTTGATGCATATCTGATCAGGCATGTCAATTAATGCTTGAGTAGCCTGTGTTTGGAGGATAAATTGGCAAACCGTGCCAATATATCCTCCAAACACCGGCTTCGAGGGCATTATAACTTTTATACAATGGGTTACCAACATATTCAAATAAAGATTGACACATTTTCAATAAAAGCTTGATTTTGATGTATTTATTCATACTATTTCATCCTTCCACAAGATATAGTCCAGACACAAATCTAGGGTTGCTACCCAAACCGACCAGTCGTTCAGTCTTTTTGTTCTGTATCTATGGACGCGACCTAGTTGTTTGTTCTAAATTGCCATACTGGCTGGAAACGTTCTTATCCATTGCTTGCAAGCTAGCCAACTACGGCTAATTTACTGTAATGTCAAATAGCCAGAATAACAACGAAGTAGCTGCATTCACATTTGTTTAAGCAGTTTTCTAGTAAAATTGGTTGGGATGCATCCATAACAATGAGCTAATGATGCACGATTTCACCTGGCATAGAAAATGTGCTCTCTTATCAGGACATGACTACTGCCCCATAGCACTCACGTTGGTAGCCATGAAGTGCTTTGAAAGGTTGGTCATGGCTCATATCAACACCATCATGCCGGAAACCCGAGAACAACAACAATTTGCATACCGCCCCAACAGATCCACAGATGACACAATCTCTATTGCACTTCACACTGCCCTTTCCCACCTTGACAAAAGGAACACCTATGTGAGAATGGTGTTTATTGACTACAGCTCAGTGTTCAACAGCATAGCACCCACAAAGCTCATCACTAAGCTAAGAACCCATCGGACTAAACACCTCCCTCTGCAACTGGATCCTGGATATCCTGACTGGCCACCCCCAGGTGGTAAGGGTAGGCAACAACACATCTGCCACGCTGAACCTCAACATGGGGGCCCCTCAGGGTTGTGTGCTTAGTCCACTCCTGTAGTCCCTGTTCACCCACGACTGAGTGGCAAAGCACGATTCCAACACCATCCTTAAGTTTGCTGACAACGCAACGGTGGTAGGCCTCATCACCAACAATGATGAAACAGCCTATAGGGAGGAGGTCAGAGACCTGGCCATGTGTGATGCCAGGACAACAACCTCTCCCTCAATGTGATCAAGACAAAGGAGCTGATCATGGACTACAGGAAAAGGAGGGCCAAACAAGCCCCCATTAACATTGATGGACCTGAAGTGGAGCAGGTTGAGAGCTTCAAGTTCCTTGGTGTCCATATCACCAACAAACTATCATGGTCCAAACACACCAAGATAGTCATGAAGAGGGCATGACAATGCCTATTGCCCCTCAGGAGACTGAAAAGATTTGGTATGGGTCCCCAGATCCTCAAAAAGTTATACGGCTGCACCATTGAGAGCATCCTGACCAGTTGCATCACCGCCTGGTATGGCAACCGCTTGGCATCCGACTATAAGGTGCTACAGAGGGTAGTGCGTATCGCCCAGTACATCACTGGGGCCAAGCTTCCTGCCATCCAGGACCTGGTGTCAGAGGAAGGCCCTAAAAATGGTCAAAGATGGTCAAAGACACCAGTCACCCAAATCATAGACTGTTCTCTCTGCAACCGCACAGCAAGCGGTACCGGAGCGCCAAGTCTAGGTCCAAAGGCTCCTTAACAGTTCTACCCTCAAGCCATAAGACTGCTGCACAATTAATCAAATGGCCACCCGAAAATATTTACTAACTCTTTGTTCTCAAAACTACATTGCATGTTAAAGGCTTATAGGTTGTATTCGGCGTGGGTGACAAATACAATTTGATTTGATTTAAATTCTTTGTATATATCCATAAAAATGATGCCGATTCATGATTTTGACTGGCTGAGAAAACCTGCCTACTTGTCTATCTCATCCCGACTCCCAACATATTCATTACTATGGGACAGCTGGAGATTGAAATTGAATAGTGAAACAATGTTGCAAATGTCGGAGAGACAAGACATCAAGGTTTATACAAACCTTTATACAAACCTTAAATGTTACTCTAAAAGAAATGTGAGATAATGTCTAGATGCTTTTAATAGTGGAGATCAAGTTTATAAATTGCCTGGCTGGGCTGATGAGACCATGGATCACGCAGTCTGATGGAACAGAGTAAATAGGCATTTAAGCGTCATAGATTTAGCCGGTGGTAAATTGCAGAATAGACACCGACTGGAATGAGGTTTTAACCAATCAGCATTCAGGATTAGAGCCACCCGTTCTATAATGAAGGAAAATGACTGCAAGGGAGTGTGTTAGCATGAGGCTGTGGCTAACAAGTCTTGACTGAACTGTGAATTTCACTCTTTGCAATGATACTGAAGGGAATGTCATGAACATCATCTTGTTGCTTGGAGGAGTAAACAAGATGGTGATAAATGCAATTACTCTGAGATTCTCAGAGTATAAGGGCACTGGCATCAGCAGCCAGATAGGTATTTATTTTGTCTGCGGTGGTGCTATTGGCTCGAAGACAAAGCGACAAGACAAAATACATGATTACTTCAATGATTATACTCCTGGAAAGTCAGTGTTGCGTGCTGTGTAAAATGTGTCTAAAAGGAGCCAATTCCAGCTCTGCACTATCCACAGTGTTAATTTATGCAGTAGCTCGGTGCTTGGAAGAATCGAAGGTGGAAAATGTCAACTGTGTGAAAGGAGCTACATTTACATTCTATGGAAACAAATTGGAACGTTTTGCAGATCAAAACTGTCCGTCCTGCTCCATTTAATCCAGAGTGTGATGTACAGTTACAGACGTGGGGATGAATCCAGTAGGTGGCACACTTACTTTGTTTCAGGAAAAAGCACTGTGCCTTTTCACAGCACGTGTGGAGTGAGTGTGAGTAGAAGTCATCCTGGGTAAGTGTGTGTGTGTGTGTGCTTGTCAGTGAGCAAGCAGGGAGAGGAAAGGAGAGAGTGTCTGTGTGTGGGATCAGAGACCATTGTTCTAGCTTGAGATCAGAGACAAAAATGTATCATCTTCTTCCCTCTTAGACTGCCTTTTCTGTATACTACAAATACAGCACCTATGCCTGAGATACTCACAGCTATACGACAACAGGTGGACACTTACAGGCAGTCAGAGTTGGATGTTCTGACAAGGTTCTTGAGTTTCCATTGGACGGGGTGGTTGTTTTGATGTTCTGATTGGTTGGTTTCATTGGCAGTTTAGTGTTGCCAGTTACTGTAGGAGGAAAGTCGCCATTGGCTGAGGAAAGAAACAGACAAATAGCAATTTAGTGACATTCTTTGCAAGCCATATCTTTCCACAGCTCTCTAAATGCTAAACAGTTGAAGATAAGCAGTGTTGTGTTCATTAGGGACCAAACGAAAAGAAAAAAAAATGAGACAAATGGGGACTACCTAGATTCCCTCATTTTCATTAATTCATTTTCCGTTGCAAAACATTTTAAACACTTTAAGTTTTTTCCCTAATGAACATGGCCCAGGGTTAAGTTTGGTGAATATTTGGCTGCATAACCCAATGACTGTATATATGAATGGACAAAACCATTGGTCATGTGACACCATTCATTCCTATGTGAAGACTCAATAGCGCATTGAAGCCAAATTGAGTCGTTTATGATGGTGTCTCATGGAGACTTAACATGCGCGGTGTTAGCTACTCCAGGAAGTGACTTCGCAGGGTAGCTCAGTGCTCTCATTGAGATTTTAAAATAATCGGTTGGAGACATATATCTGGTGTATTAGAAGCAATTATTGGTACCATGATTGTCCTCATAAAATGTGTTTATACAAAGATTGACCACGAAGATTGTCATTTTTCCATTCACTATAATGGTGGTGCTGTTTTTTGCAAACAATGCCTGCAGTATCGGTCGGCCGTGAACGTCCGTGGCTTCAATGACACAGGGCAGTTGATCTCCCCTGGGATATCTGAAGTTATACACTGTCGGTCTGTCCAATAGGGGGCACTCTTTCCTCAAGATCAATAGAGATTGATATATTGGTGGTGGGTAGGGGGTGCTTAAATCCAAATCCGCCCCATCTTCCTCCATACCTAGGTCACTAAGCTAATTGGATCCGGGGCTTTCATACCACTAGCTCAACCCAATCAAGCCTCTGGACAGACCAACCACCTCAACCTACCCCTTTTCCCCATCAACTTCAGAAATATATTTCCGTTGATTGGGTATTGCGCCTTTGGATATTAGGTACTAGCCTTTTCAGAGGCTGTAAAATATGTCCTGTCAGGAGGGCTATGACAATATGGGACTGCATACTGGACTGCATACTGGATACAATTACTATGGTGCAGTGGGGAAGAGGATAATGCTCTTTCCAATAATCAGCTGCCAGGACCAGGGGTAAATCCCAGTCTCTGATTGGTCTGAGCAGAAGAAATAGCCAATCACCACCTCCGATCATAAGGGATTTGACGTTCCTCAAGAAATTATACAACAAACCAACCGTTCATAAAAAGGTAACAAAAAAGGCATGATTGTTGAATTGAACTGCTGAAATAGTAATTTACAATTTCATGGTATTGTTATTATGAATGGAAACCAATGTGGTTAAAAACTTCTTAAGGCTAGGGGGCACTATTTTCACGTCCGGATGAAAAGTGTGCCCAAAGTAAACTGCCTGCCACTCAGGCCCGGAAGCTAGGATATGCATATAATTGATAGATTTGGATATAAAACACTCTAAAGTTTCTAAAACTGTTAGAATTATGTCTGTGAGTATAACATAATTTATTTGGCAGGTGAAACTCCGAGGACAAACCACCAGGTTTTTTTTTTTAGGTCACTCTCTTTTCAATGAGATTTCTATATGGATCTATATTTCCAAGACACTTGCTTGCAGTTCCTTTCGCTTCCACTAGATGTTAACAGTCTTTAGATATTGGTTGATGTTTTTCCTTTGAGAAATTAAGAAGTAGCCCTTTCCTGTCTGGGTGGATAGCCAAGTGGACTGTTGTGGTTGGGGCGCACGACCTGAAAGCTCGCTCCACTTTGTTTTCATCCGGTTTTGAACACAGTTTATTCCATCTTAAATTGTATTGATTATTTATGTTTAAAAACACCTAAAGTTGGATTAGGAAAGTTGTTTGAAATGTTTGGAACAAGTCCACAGGTAACTTATTAGATACTTTGTAGTCATGTTGCGTGAGTTGGAACTGGTATATTTTCAGAATCAAACATGCCAAATAAAGGGACATTTTGGGGATATAACGACAGAATTTATCGAACAAAAGGACCATTTGTGATGTTTAATGGACATATTGGAGTGCCAACAGAAGTAGATCTTCAAAGGTAAGACATGAATTATATCGTTATTTCTGACTTTTGTGTCGTACCTGGTGGGTTAAATTATGATTTTCATGTGTTTGTTTGATGGGGTGCTGTCCTCAGATAATAGCATGGTTTGCTTTCGCCGTAAAACCTTTTTGAAATCTGACACTGTGGCAAGAATTTCATCTTTAATCCGATGTATAACACTTTTATGATTTATGAATTATTATTATGAGTATTTCTGTTTTTGTATTTGGTGCGCTGCTATTTCACTGGGTATTGTCAAATACATCCCGTTAATGCGCGAAGGGATCACTAAAGTCTCTAAAAACCTTTCTAAAGTCGAAGGGTAGTTCTGATTAACTATCCATTGTTAGTGTCGATGTGCGAAAAGCAGCATCACACCAGAGTCTTTGTCAAATCCATGTGAGATCCATTCAAATGTTAATAGCCAGGTTGTATCATACCTGACTCTGTCACTCACTTGTGAACATACTGTTTGAGCAACTGTGACATTTTGTCTATGAAAGGGACTGTGATCTATCTGCTGGATATCTGTATTATAATTTTATTAGCACTACAAATGTCTTTCTTCATCTTTCATTTCCACTGAAGACACTTTTTTAAATATAAAACTTTGTTTTGACCCTGATCAGAAACTCTTTAAGTTAGAAGACCATTGTAAGTTGTAAAAGACGACTGATGCACAGAACTCCTGAACAGAAATTACTGGCAATTTACTAAGAAATTGCATGGTAAAATGGCAGCACCAGAATTACTTCATTAAATCAAGCAGCATTAGGCACCAATTGGTTACCAATAAAAAAAAAATTCTGTCGAATAGGTACAGATAGGTACCCGAGTAAATATGCAATAGTACTGTAAAAAATAAGAAGCAAAGTCCTACCAATGGTGTTCAACCAGGTGGCATGACTCAGAGGTCAATGCTGCGGTCACCACACCACTGGAGAGTGGTGATATCTATGATATCTATGATATCATATTGATCTCCATCACCCACATCTCGCAGCCTTATTTCGCCACCTTCTGCTGCAATCACAAACCTCTGTAACCACTCTGTGTGGTCAACAGGCCCCTGTCCTTCAAGAGACCAGCCTCCACAGTCATCAATTAACCAGTCGGTTACAGTATATTGCTAAAAGGTGCTTTTAAACAATTTTTGGCGCCTTTTCTTGTAGCAGTGGAGGCACTGCACAGCGGGCATTTTATTCTATATTAAAAGTTTTGCAGTCAACAACTGAATCATTTATTTATGAATTTATGATGTGACAAAAATAATTCACCAAAACAAAGCCTCTTCTGTTTTGGCACCAGGTCGTCAATCCATTTTCATTGTGAATGAAGAAGGAAGTAAGGCTAGCCCAGATGGTAGTACCGACTCGGGAATGGTGTGGTCGCACAAACAAACCTCTTCCCTTTCATCCAACATAATGCAACTAATTTAGACAAAACAAACTTGGTCCTTTTATATGACTTACTTAACATGGAGCTAAAGGACCGTACCATTTAGCTCCAGATACATAATCTATCCATCTCTGGGAAGCGCACAGAGGACTCTGTTTGCGGCTAGCTTGTCTGAATATCAAGTCAAGAGATGACTGCATGTTTCTTAATTATGATGACAGGTCACATGAGAGTTCTGCGTCGTGTTGGCTTGCTGAAAAGACATATCCCTTTCCCCCCACAAATCGTTCCACAAGCATTATGGGACATTGTGAAAAATGTCTACCTTTCATCTTTGTCTCTTTAATCATCTCCTAAAAACACATCCCTTTCAGTTCCCTCCACCCAGCTCCTCCGCCACCACTATCTCCTTGGGCTGAACTGCTCTCGTTCATCACAATATGGCAGGGGGCTCCCACCACAGCTGTGCACTGTACGTACCGACTCTAGAGAATGCCAACCAGCCAGGTTGTTCAAGATTGAGGTCGGAATTGGACAACTATCCATGTCCTGAGGATGTCGGATTGAATTAACCCTTAATTTAGAAATTTGACCTTTGGAGAAATGGAACGCTACAGAGCAGCAGGAGCAACAAAAACACTTCGAAATTTGACATTTGGAGCAACTTCGAAATTTGATGTATGGAGACTGTGGAAGAACGCATAGTTCTGCAGTGAGACTGAGAGCTTGTTGTGGAAAACATGGGACAGACGTCCATTTTCTTTGCCAGGCCACAAACATTTCCTACACTATGTTGCCTATATTTGTCACACCCTGACCATAGAGAGCTTTTTATTCTCTATGTTGGTTAGGTCGTGGTGTGACTAGGGTTGGCCATCTTGGTGATTATATATCTATGTTGGCCTGGTATGGTTCCCAATCAGAGGCAGCTGTTTATCGTTGTCTCTGATTGGGGATCATATTTAGGCAGCCTTTTCCCACCTGTTGTTTGTGGGATCTTGTCTTTGTGTAGTGCCTGTTAGCACTGCATTGTTATCAAGGTTAGTTTATTCTTTATTGTTTTGTTTTGCTGTGAGTTTCACAAAGAGTTAAAAATATGTGGAACCCAGATCATGCTGCGCTTTGGTCCAGTTACTATGGCGAGCGTGACAGAAGAACCCACCAACAACGGACCAAGCAGCGTGCCCAGGAGGAAAGCCAGAAGTGGAGGATATCCTGGACGTAGGGAGAGATTATGGCAGGAGACAGAAGCCTGCCATGGAAGCAGGCGGAAATAGCGAGGGAGCAACAACGACGACACCGGGGTTTGCGGCCACGACGGAAGCCCGAGAGGCAGCCTCCAAATCATTTTTGGGGGAGGCACACGGGGTGGTTGGTGGAGCCAGGGTTTGAACCAGAACCAACTCCCCGTACTCACCTTGGTATGCCGGTCAGGCACCATGTTTTGCTGTGATATGCACTTTGTCTCCAGTGCGTATTCACAGCCCGGTGTGTTCTGTGCCAGATCCTCGCACTTGTCGTGCTAAAGTGGGTATCTGTCCAGGACAGGTTGTGTCGACTCAGCACGCCTGGTCTCCAGTGTGCCTCCTCGATCCAGGATATCCTGCGCAGGCTCTATGAGCCGTATCTCCAGTGCACCTTCAGAGCAAAGTGTGTCCTGTGCCAGCTTCCCGCACTTGCCGTGCGACGGTGTTCATTTGTCCAGGACGCGTTGTGCCAGCTCTACGCTCCAGACCTCTAGTGCGCCTCCACAGTCCAGTACGTCCTGTGCCACCTCCCCGCACTCGCCCTGAGGTGAGTGTCACCAGCCCTGTGCCACCTGTACTGGCCCCACGCACCAAGCTTCCGGCAACATTTCCCAGTCCCGAGCTTTCGGCGACAGTTCCCAGTTTAGAGCTTCCGGCGACAGTTCCCAGTCCAGAGCATCCGGCGACAGTTCCCAGTCCAGAGCTTCTGCCGATGTTTCACAGTCCGGTACCTCCAATGACGGTCCACAGTCCAGAACCTCCACCGACGGTCCGCGGTCCGGAACCTCCAACGACGGTCCACAGTCCGGAACCTGAGACGGTCCACAACGGTTGCGGTCCAGAGCCTCCAGCGATAGTCTGCGGTCCAGAGCATCCAGCTGGGTTTACAGTCCAGAGCCTCCTGCGAGGGTTCCCAGTCCGGAACCTCCGGCGACGATCTACGGTCCGGAGTCCCCGGCGATGATCCACGGTCCGGTTCCTCCGGCGATGATCCATGGTCCGGAGCATCCTGCGAAGATCCCCACACCAGAGCCGCCATTGATGATGAGGTATCCGCGAGCGGAGCCTCCTCCGACGGTAGATGCCCACCCAGACCCTCCCCTATTGAGTCAGGTTTTGCGGTCAGAGTCCGCACTTTTGGGGGGCGGTACTGTCACGCCCTGGCCATAGAGAGCTTTGTATTCTCTATGTTGGTTAGGTCGGGGTGTCACTAGGGTGGGTCATCTAGGTGATTATATATCTATGTTGGCCTGGAATGGTTCCCAATCAGAGGCAGCTGTTTATCGTTCTCTGATTGGGGATCATATTTAGGCAGCCTTTCCCCACCTGTTGTTTCTGGGATCTTGTTTTTGTGTAGTGCCTGTGAACACTGCATTTTCTTCATGTATCGTTCGTTCACTTACTGTTTTGTTTTGCTGTGAGTTTCACACAGAAATAAAAATATGTGGAACCCAGATCACACTGTGCTTTGGTCTAGTAATTATGGCAAGCATGAAATTATTACTAACAAGATTTTCTTAAACATTGATTTCATACTTCATTTGACAGAAGTTCTTTGTCAGCTTAGAGCAAAAACTTATTGGGCTTTACTTGTGGCTGGCGCTAAAGGAGGCACAAGTGTCAAACCCACATTAATTTGCAATTTTGCCATGTAAAAACTGGTGCACAGGCATTTTCCAGCCTTAACACCAGGTTAGGCAATTTACCTGTCTAACATCAGCTCGCTTGCTCTGAGAGGGAGGAGTGGCAATATTTGATGTGTTTTAGCAACCAGGAAATGATGTAGTGCATGTCGCACCTTTTATACCTTCCCATTAGTGCTGCATGAAATTGTCACTTTTAGTCTTGTTTTTATGTGACAAAATGTACAGTTGTTTGAAGCTGGTATAAAAAAAAGTGAAAGTAAAAGAAGCCGAAATGGAACATATGAACAGGAAGTATAGAAATAGCACACATCGAACATATCTACTACTTCATAGACTTGTGTTCAATGAGAATGACAGATATACAGTATAACTCTGATTTCTATGTGAAGTTGGTCGGGTAGCCCAAAAGGTTACACATTACAGCTTTAAGACCAACAAAAAGCAGGTCTTAACGGTAACACTGTTGATAAATGCATGGCTTTTGAGAGTGGAAGCGCAGCCTATCCAGCCGTGATGCACAGTGTCCATGGAAGGACAGATGTGCCTTTTGTGGTGGTAAATCTCGTACTTCGGATTTTTTTTTAAAAACGATTTGTTTCCCCCCATTTTGTTTAATTTGTCTAAAAATACAAGCATAGCCTACCTTCCTCTTAATCAAGGCTGACTGAGCAGCAGCGCATAGGTGCATCATTAGCCTTTGAATAAAGGGTTTAAATGGTCTACTGAGACTGCTTTGGAATATTTAGTAGGCTATCCCTTTTCCGAGACATGCTCCTCACTATTCAGTCCTACTATAATGCCATATCAACGGAAGATTTCTTTGAGAATGTGCCTCGCACGTTCGCAACAATAATATTGACAGGAGCCTAGTATTTTGTATAGATGTGTAAATGTTATGCATAAAGAAATGTAGGGCGACATGTGTACATAGTTCAATGGCATGAGAGAAGTGCTTCATGATATTATGCTTCTGACCCAATCATATTTAGAAATATTGTTGTTGGTTTAAAAAACATGTCTTTCATTCAATTTGATTTAATTTGGGGGAGAATGTACCTGGCTTGAATGCAATCCCAAATGGCACAGACATCAATTCAACGTTGGTTCTATGTCATTTAATTGAAATGATAAGAAAACAATATTAATTCAACCAGTGCATGCCCAGCAGGATGCAAATTAATCTGCTATTTCTGGAGAAATTCTAATATGAACTGTAAAATGGTCCTATGATGTTGATAAAACATTACACATGTGAGCGACATTCCCCCTGTCTCTTTATAGTGGATCTTTATTTGGATGTGCGTAAAACCCTTGTTGCCTTGTCTGTATTATGGTGCCTACAGGCCTAACTGTTTTTAGAAATAGCCTCTTTAAAACAAGCTTTTGTTTTGTTTTTATTACAACACGATTAGAATTATACTATGTCTTTTTAGGCCTTATCAAGAGCGTAGTGAGTGTAATCTTTCGTATTGACTATCTCCAGACTGCAATTTACAGTAGACCTAGCCCCTATATTTGGGGTGGCAGGTAGCCTAGTGGTTAGAGTGTTGGGCCAGTAACTGCAAGGTTGCTGGATCAAATCCCTGAGCTGACAAGTTAAAAGCTGTGTCCCTGACATTGTAAATCAGAATTTGTTCTTAATCAACTTGCCTAGTAAAATAAAATTTAAATGAATAATAATATATCATTGTGAATGCTGTAGCCTACATTTTAACAATGTTAAACAATATCAAAGCAATGCAATTAGAACAATGTGGACTGCAAACATGTTCAACATATCTCGCAAATTCAGGGCAGACTATTTAACGAACTAGGCAATATTGGACTAACAATTCGAATTTGAATTGATGACAACACAATACATAAAAGACCGTAAATACACAACTTGAATCAACCACATATTTAGCCATGGAGCACGTTCTGATTGGCCAGTGAGAGGCCAAGCCTCAACACACTCAACACACTTGTTTATTCATCAAAACTAACCTTTTCCCTCCACCACGAGCTACTGCGCCCATAATTCCAGTTGTGAAAATATAAACAATATTTCTGACACACCCCCAAACCTATAACGCTACCGTCAGAGCTAAGATTTACCATTGCGTTAGGTTTGTTAAAATAGAGCCCATCTGTTAATGCTGCTGTGCTTGTCTTCCTTGCATGAACACTTGCACTTGTCTCTTATTCCTATCACCAATTTTTCTGATAGCTGTTTTATTAAGGGGCAATCAGCAGTTGCTATATCAATTTTTGGACTTATAAAATAATGATATGTACCCATTGATTCTTGAAGAAAATAACTTATAAACGCTTCATGGTTTTAATTCAACTGTCATAATTCATCAGAACCCAGGCAAATTTTTTAACTACATTTTGAAGAAAACTAAAAGTTCAATAGATGGACGATCATGGAAAGCAGGATAGTTCCTTCCAGTGGCGAACCGTGACTATTGGAGCTAGTCCCTCAGTTGCGGAAAAATATTTGACGTCATACATATAGATAGAGACCTTGGATGCCTGTGTATACAGAGCATGATTTGAGACCTTTATCTTGCAGACCTATGTAGGAGAAGCAATTATTTGATGACAGAGTCAAACGGTCCTAAGCCACGCCTCGGCTGTGGCTCACAGAAGCAGCACACGTACACAATGGTTGCAAATATCAATAGCGGAACCACATTAGAAGAAAATACGGCTGGGTCGTTTCAAAGAATCATTTGCCAAAACAAACAGTCTGTCACGTTCGTTATATGGATCCGACCAAGGCGCAGCGTGGTATGTGTACATTATTTATTTAAAGAATGAACACTGAAAAAAATAACAAAATAACAAAACGAAACGTAAAGCTATACAAACGAGTGCTGACAGGCAACGAGACATAGACAAGATCCCACAAACACCAAAGGGAAATGGCTACCTAAATATGATCCCCAATCAGACACAACGATAAAGAGCTGCATCTGATTGGGAACCATATCAGGCCACCATAGACATACAAATCACTTAGACCTCAAAAGCCCTAAATATACAAAAACCTGAGACAATACAAAACTAGCATACCCACCCAAGTCACACCAAAATATAAAGAAAACAGAGATATTTCAGGTCAGGGTCAGGGCGTGACAGTACAACAAACCCATTGATCTAAAGTTCAAATAATATTTTACACATTGTATTCAAAATGATATGAACGAGATAGCAACAAAAAGCAAGCTGTAGATGAAAACAAAAAGTCCCCTCACCATTATGAATATGATTTTAAAATGTCCATTCTCCTGTCCTTCTCTATGAAATCGGCAATGACAGGTTCATATAGCTTGTCTTCTGATTTTAAAACCGAAATAAGTTATTTTTTGATTGAGATCAGTCGCGCCTGTCCAGTGGGGTTCCTGGAATATGTCTTGATCCTTTTTAGTTTAGAAAATGCTCTTTCTACTGACGCAGTGGACACTGGAATGTTAAAAACTAGACAGGTAAGCAGATACAATTGGTGCATACTATCAATTAGTCTCTTCTGCTGTAGAAAGTGGGGCAGATCAGGCAGGCTCTTACCCTCGAAGTCAGACATTGAGTACACAATGTTGAGTTCTGTTTTTAAGCCGCGGCAAATCAAAATTAGGGCCATAGCGCTCTTTGAGACTTGAGAACGCAGCGCATGGAAATCTTGGTTTTCCCTATATATTGGGAACATTTGTGGGTCAAGGAGGGCAAGGAACATCAGCGTTTCATGGTCATTGAATATGTTTCTTAGCTGACAATGTTGTCGCTGATAGCACTGTGTTGCTGTTGGTACTGCCTGGGAATGTCTCCTTGCATATGTGTTGTACGCCCTCTTGGTACTCCGGTCTCACTCACAGTGTCCTCGTAGATGGAATCGAATTGACCTTTTCCCTCTCTGTGGTGTTGCAGAAGTCGTCCACCCTGGATAAGCACAAATGCATGTCAAACTCCCTGTTCTGCAATATTACAAACAGCACGTCGGAGTATGCAAATATGGAGTAGAACGCGGATAGCAGAAAGCAGAACTCGAAGCTTGTCAGGTGCATAATGTATCCATCTGCGCTGTGAACGGTGTCTTCATCAAAGTCATCGTGATGGTCCACTATGTATTCAAAGAGTTCAATGAGTTCAGCCTTTTTTTATACACAGTGCAAACTACGTGTGAGGAGAAGTTCCATCGTATTGGCGCCACTCTGGGTAGTCTTCGCTGGCATATTTCATCCAGTAGTTTGACAGATCTTCAGAAAAATGCTGCTACGCCACCCCAATTTTTTTTGCATTCTATTAGTTTACCAGCATCTTGCGACATCACCTGATTAAGAGTGTGCGCATATCAATGAATGAACAGAGCTTGTGGGATAGTTTCTGTCACCTTGGCTTGTACTCCGTTTATACCAGAGGCCATGACTGCAGCCCCATCATAACACTGAGCCACAACTTTGGACTTGCATTCACACATCTCTAAAAAGCTGATAATTCGGGCAGCAACCGCTACTGCCCATTTATAATAATAATAATAATATATGCCATTTAGCAGACGCTTTTATATCCTCTCCTTCACATCACCATCGGTAGTGTAACGCAACACATAAGACTATCGTCTCTATCGTCTCGTCAACCATGATGGTTACAAAGGGGGATTTCACCAATTCTACCTTCATGACACCTGTCATTACATTCACGACCGCGTGTATCAGGTCATTTTGGATTTTGCTGGAAGTGCCTGTGAGCACGGTAGCTGTAACCAAATGGCAGTCTAACGTGCTGTCATGCTCAGCCAAGAAATCCACTATTTCCAAGTAGTTTCCCTGATTAGCTGATTCTTTACCCTCATAATGTCCTCTGAATGCTAATTCTTGCTTGCCTAAAATAACAACCGTATGAATAAGGTGCATTAGAATCTCCATTGTGCCTGAATTTATCATTGTGAGCAAGTGTCTCATTGCGCCGCTTCTCGTTAATAAGGTCTACTCTTGTTTTCCCAATTGTTTTTAAACTCACTGTAGCTCGCAGGTGTGAAGCTGAGTTTTGGTGTCGAAGTGCTGACTTTGTCAAACAGACTAAATCTTTGGAAACAGTTGTCCAATTTGAGCTATTATCGCTGCTGAAGAGTAGCTTTTTTGTCAGCTCTCAGTCAGTTATTAAAGATATCGGTACCCCTATGGAACCCATCCAACTTGAAGGAGCTGGAGCAGTTTTGCCTTGAAGAATGGTTAAAAATCCCAGTGGCTAGATGTGCCAAGCTTTATAGAGACATATCCCAAGAGACTTGCAGCTGTAATTGCTGCAAAAGATGGCTCAACAAAATATTGCCTTTGGGGGGGGGGGTGAATAGTATTTGTATTTAATATTCCTGCCACCAACAAAATTCTATATATACTGTATGGGGCATACAACAATCTCAGCTCTGTAGATTTTTCACCACACAAGAACTACAGGAAATATACATTTTTACATCAGATTGGTGGTGTTTAGTAACAGTGAATTTGTCATTTGCGCCTGTCCATAGTGGGTAGCTATGATTTTCAGACAACGGTGGCAAGAAAAATTGTGGGGGCTCCTCCTATTAACGTCTCTGGAATCACATGAATTAGTGGATTTGAGGTTTAACGCTATTATTCCAATGAAAGCCAACCCCTGTTGCTATTTAGAAACCAATGTGTTATGATGATTCGTTGAAATTATCCAGTCAAAAAAGTGTTGTTACCTTCTTCGCATTGGCTGAGTTAATAAATGGCTACTACAGGCTCTCATTTATCAACTGGTATGCAGTATACCCAAGTACATTGAGGTGTGTCTGTCACTGCAGTTATTATCATTACTCCCACATTTATAAACCATTTACTAGTCATTAGTCAAATGTTTTTGCAGCCCCTAATCTAGTGAGTGCTATATGTGCTTTATAAATACTTTAAATGTTTTGAATGACATGTCATTTCTCAAAAAAAGATGGACATGCCATTCATTGGTAGATATTCCAGCAGTACCTGGTAAAATAATAATCACACAACACAGGATATAAAGGAAATATGTACACATTTGTGAATAACTAACTTGCTAACATCTACAAATGTGTGAGTAATGATTAATAAATTGTGAGCAAACTGTTTGTAAATGCCTTAAAATTGTTTTTTAAATGCCTTATAAATGGGACATGCTCCATTGATGTTTGAACTTTTCCTGTTATCCCAAGTATAAATACAGTAGAGTACACATGCTAAAAGGTAAAAACGATATGTTTTGAGTAAAATAGTGCTTTTTAGATACGACTGCAAACTTAAAGGAATAGGGCATTCAAGGAGTTGGTTTGATGAGACGTTTTGAACTCAGTGGTCTCCCCTCTTGCTTGAGGAACAATAGAGAACAAATGAGGAAAGAACCACCCTCCACATGTCATGACTTTCCTTGACCACCTATTGAGATGTGCCTTTTGTGAAGTAATTCAGGTGTTAAATGATGTAAAAAGGAGACTGGAGTGCCACTTAAAATAAAGTGTTAACAGTAAAGGTAAACACTGTATAGTCTAAAAACAAGGTTAAAACTATCATTTTGATATCATGGATGGTCACTCCTTGTCCCCTAAGCTCTGTCTTTGAAGTTTTAAGTTATACTTCTCCAGCCACATCCCCCCGCTTTTAACCAAAACACTGCTGGGGAGGAAACGTTAATTGTTTCAACAGCTAACGTCGCTTTAAGGAAAGTTTTACATGAAATGTGATACAGTATGTGGTTGTGGTCACTCTGGATAAGTATATGTAAATGTAATGTGTTGCTGATATTACTAGCATGATTTTCTCAAAAAGTCCATTTGTTATTACATCATTTGACAGATTAGGTTTCTGTAAATGTAATATCCTGATGCTTTGACGTGGGCCAATATGATTATAGCTCTAGCTGGTGGTGGTCTGCATATTCAAAACCCACTGCAAATGTGACTGAGACAGAACTATGCAATCCCAGCTCCAGGGTCGAGAAATCTCACTAATAGCTCATTCCCCCGACCCAGTAATCCTCAAATAAATATGATCTCCAAACATTTGACTACTTCGGAGCCAAAATGCAAATAAATATGAAGTGTTTATTTGTAAATAGTTAGTACATAATGGGCTGTGTATTATGTTTGCTGGGAATGCAAACCAAGATGCTCCAACTATGACTCTTAATTCTAATAAACATAGGCATTGACGGTCCATATGGACGGCATAGTAGTACTTTACAACACCCAAGCAACTACGATATAATAGAGATTAGATCCATCTATTTTTCATCCAGTCTAAGAGACTCACTAACAAGTCCCGCAGAATCAAAACTCTTAGCATGTAAAGCATGATGTAGAGATTTGGTATTGTAGATAATAGAGGCTTGGGACATTGGTATTCCACTGCAGCCTGGCCGGGACTCAGTGTTCTTACTCTGGAGCACTGCAGAGCTGCAGGTCAGGACCATGGCCAGTCAGCTTTTCGAGTTAGAGGTAGCAGGCCTGTCAACCTGGCCTAAACCCACCAGAGATTGCTGGGGCAAATCTTGTTACCACGCATTACTTTGTTGAAGCACCTTTAGCAGCAATTACAACCTCAAGTCTTCTTGGGTATGACGCTACAAGCTTGGTGCACCTGTATTTGGGGACCTTTATATAGACAGGTGTGTGCCTTTCTACATAATATCCAATCAATTGAATGTACCACAGGTGGACTCCAATCAAGTTGTAGAGCCATCTCAGGGATGATCAATGAAAACAGGATGCACCTGAGCTCAATTTCAAGTCTAAGGTATTTCAAAGGTATTTCTGTACTTTTCTAAAAATGTCTAAAAACCCGTTTTCGCTTTTCATTATGGTTGTATTGCGTGGAGATTGATGAAAAAAATTGATTTTATACATTTTAGAATAAGGCTATAAACTAACAAAATGTGGAAAAGACCAAGGGGTCTTTCCGAATGCACTGTATGTGCTTATACAGTACGCATGGGGGGCAGGGCGGTAGCCACCCACTGGGCAAAAACTGAATCACTGTTGTTTCCACGCCCTTTCAATCAAAAAAAAAAATGTATGTGATGATATTGAATTAATGTGGAAAACTGACTGGATTTGTAAAATGTCCCTTTTATCACCAAACGTTTAACGTACAGTACCAGACAAAAGTGCTACTAATTCAAGGGCTTTCTTAATATGTACTACATTGTCGAATAATGGTGAAGACATCAACTGTAACGGCGTTCTTCGTTTGTAGAAAGAGAGTCGGACCGAAATGCAGCGTAGTGGTTACTCATGACTTTAATAGAAAAAGTGACACAAGAAATAACGATACAAAATACAAAACAACAAACGGAACGTGAAACCTAATTACAGCCTATCTGGTGAAACTACACAGAGACAGGAACAATCACCCACGAAATACAAAGCGAAACCAGGCTACCTAAATACGGTTCCCAATCAGAGACAACGAGAATCACCTGACTCTGATTGAGAACCGCCTCAGGCAGCCAAGCCCATACAACACCCCTACTCAGCCGCAATCCCAATAATGCAAAAACCCCAATACGAAATACAACAACATAAACCCATGTCACACCCTGGCCTGACCAAATAATAAACGAAAACACAAAATACTAAGACCAAGGCGTGACAGAACCCCCCCCCCCTAAGGTGCGGACTCCCGGACGCACCTAAAAACCATAGGGAGGGTCCGGGTGGGCGTCTGTCCATGGTGGCGGTTCCGGCTCGGGACGTGGACCCCACTCCATTAATGTCCTAGTTCCTCCCCTTCGCGTCCTGGGATAATCCACCCTCGCCGCCGACCATGGCCTAATAGTCTTCACCCAGAACCCCACAGAACTGAGGAGCAGCTTGTGACTGAGGGGCATCTCGGGACTGAGGGACAGCTCGGGACTGAGGGGCAGCTCGGGACTGAGGGGCAGCTCGGGACTGAGGGGCAGCTCGGGACTGAGGGGCAGCTCGGGACTGAGAGGCAGCTCGGGACTGAGGGGCAGCTCGTGACTGAGGGGCATCTCGGGACTGAGGGGCAGCCCGGAACTGAGGGGAAGCCCAGTACTGAGAGAAAGCCCAGTACTGAGAGGAAGCTCAGTACTGAGAGGAATCCCAGTACTGAGATGAAGCTCAGGCAGGTAGTAGGCTCCGGTAGATCCTGGCTGGCTGGCGGATCTGGAAGATTCTGGTTGACTAGCAGATCTGGAAGAGACTGGTTGACTGGCAGATCTGGAAGAGACTGGTTGACTGGCAGATCTGGAAGAGACTGGTTGACTGGCAGATCTGGAAGAATCTGGTTGACTGGCAGATCTAGAAGATCATGGCTGACTGGCGGATCTGCTCTATGCAGAATGACAGCTCCTTGCAGACTGACAGCTCTGGCAGCTCCATGCAGGCTGACAGCTCCTTGCAGACTGGCAGCTCTTTGCAGACTGACAGCTCTTTGCAGACTGACAGCTCTGGCTGCTTCATGCAGACTGACAGCTCTGGCTGCTTCGAACAGACTGACAGCTTTGACTGCTCCGTGCAGGCTGACAGCTCTGGCTGCTTTATGCAGACTGACAGCTCTGACTGCTCCATGCAGGCTGACAGCACCCTGCAGACTGGTAGCTACTTGCAGACTGACAGCTCCTTGCAGACTGGCAGCTCTTTGCAGACTGGTAGCTCTGGCTGCGTCATGCAGACTGACAGCTCTGACTGCTCCATGCAGGCTGACAGCACCCTGCAGACTGGCAGCTCAGGCTGCTCCGAACAGGCAGGAGGCTCCGGCAGCGCTGTAGAGGAGGAAGGCTCTGATAGCGCTGAACAGGCGGGAGACTCCGACAGCGCAGAAGGGAAGGAAGGCTCTGATAGCGCTGAACAGACAGGAGACTCCAGTAGCGCAGGAGGGAAGGAAGGCTCTGGCTGTGCTGAACAGGCGAGAGACTCCGACACCGCAGGAGGGAAGGAAGGCTCTGGCTGTGCTGAACAGGCGAGGCGCACAGAAGGCCTGGTGCGTGGTGCTGGAACTGGTGCTACAGGATCGAGGACACGCACAGGAAGCCTGGTGCGGGGAGCTGCTACCGGAGGACTGGTATGTGAAGGTGGCACAGGATGGACTGGACCGTGAAGGTGTACTGGAGAGCCTGAGAGCAGGACTGGCACAGGACGTGCAAGGCTAGGTAGGTACACAGGAGGCCTAGTGCGTGAGGCTGGCACATTTTTCACCAGCCGACTAACACGCACCTCAGGACGAGTATGGAGCGCTGACCCAGGTGCCAACAAATCCCCGACAAGCTCCGTCGGACGAATCTTGTACCTAAAGTACCAAGCAACTCCCTCATTATTCTCCACTCCACCCACCTTCCCCATTAACTCCTTCACAGTCTCTGCTTCGCTCACCTTAGTGCCTCCACCTGTTCCCATGGGAGGCGATCAATTCCGGCCAGTATCTCCTCCCAAGTGTAACAACCTTTACCATCCAACACGTCTTCCCATGTCCATTCTCCGAATAATTCATCCTCCTTTTGCTGCTCCAGCTGTCGCTGCCTGTTTCCACGCCACTCGGTCCGTGTGTGGTGGGTGATTCTGTAACGGCATTCTTCGTTTGTAGAAAGAGAGTCGGACCGAAATCCCAATAATACAAAAACCCCAATACGAAATACAACAACATAAACCCATGTCACACCCTGGCCTGACCAAATAATAAACGAAAACACAAAATACTAAGACCAAGGCGTGACATCAACACTATGAAATAACACCTATGGAATCATGTAGTACATAAAAGCATTTTAAACTAATCAAAATATATTTTAGATTTTAGATTCTTCAAAGTAGCAAACCCTTTGCCTTGATGACAGCTTTGCACACTCATGGCATTCTCTCAACCAGCTTCATGAGGTAGTCACTTGGAATGCATTTCAATTAACAGGTGTGCCTTGTTAAAAGTTATTTTGTGGAATTTCTTTCCTTCTTAATGCATTTGAGCCAGTCAGTTGTGTTTTTACAAGGTAGCCCTATTTGGTAAAAGACCAAGTCCATATTATGGCAAGAACAGCTCAAATAAGACAAGAGAAACAAAAGTCCATCCTTAATTTAAGACATGAAGATCAGTCAATCTGGAAAATCCCAAGAAATGTGAAAGTTTCTTCAAGTGCAGTCGGAAAAACCATCAAGCGGTGAAATTGGCTCTCATGAGGACCGCCACAGGAAAGGAAGACCTAGAGTTACCTCTGCTGCAGAGGATAAGTTCATTAGAGTTGCTAGCCTCAGAAATTGCAGCCCAAATAAATGCTTCACAGAGTTCAAGTAACAGACACATCGCAACATCAACTGTTCAGAGGAGACTGTGTGAATCAGGCCTTCATGGGCGAATTGCTGCAAAGAAAACACCACTAAAGGACAAGAATAATAAGAAGAGACTTGGGCCAAGAAACACGAGCAATGGACATTAGAACAGTGGAAATTTGACACTTGGTCAGATAGTTGGTTCCAACCGCAATATCTTTGTGAGACGCAGAGTAGGTGAACAGATGATCTCCGCATGTGTGGCCTCCAGGAGGCGGCATGATGGTGTGGGAGTACATTGCGGTGACACTGTCTGTGATTTAGTTAGAATTCAAGGCACACTTAACCAGCATGGCTACCAAAGCAGTTTGCAGCGATACGCCATCCCACCTGGTTTGGGTTTAGTGGGACTATAATTTTGTTTTTCAACAGGACAATGACCCAACACACCTCCAGGCTCTGTAAGGGCTATTTGACCAAGAAGGAGACCGATGGAGTGCTGCATCAGATGACCTGGCTTCCACAATCACCCAACCTCAACCCAAATGAGATGGTTTGGGATGAGTTGGACCGCAGAGGGAAGGAAAAGCAGCCAACAAGTGCCCAGCATATGTGAGAACTCCTTCAAGACGATTGGAAAATAATTCCAGGTGAAGCTGGTTGAGAGAATTCCAAGAGTGTCTAAAGCTGTCATCAAGGCAAAGGGTGGCTATTTTTAAGAATCTCAAATATATTTAACACTTTTTTGGAGTGCGGGGGTATTTGGTATTTTATTAGGATCCCCATTAGCTGTTGAAAAAGCAGCAGCAACTCTTCCTGGGGTCCACACAAAACATGAAACATGATATAGAATGACATAATACAGAAGTACAGCTCACTACATACATAAAAAAGGCACATGTAGCCTACATATCAATACATACACACAAACTATCTCGATCAAATGGGGGGGTTCATTCCAAAAAATGTTCAAGTTAAACCTACTGCATTTCTATACAATTTTAAAACTCTAAAATGCTATTTGGAGAACAGCAAAAACAAGCAAAAAATTACCCCAGCCGTTATCTCATTGGTTGCTGTAGCTTCATGCACCTCAGTTGGTCTACAAACACATAGCCTATTAGCTACACAATTATCCGCAACACATTTACTAACAAAACCGGGATTAAAAACTATAATTTAATATGCACAGGGATCTTTAGCAGAAAAAGTATTTCATTAACAAAAGGTAAACAAATACGTTTGTTTTAGATAACTTTTTGTGTGCAGTTTTACAGCAGATTTCCTGAAAATATACACTTTGTGCCATTATTTATGTTACATTAATATTTGGGGTGGCAGGTGGTGGTTAGAACATTGGGCCAGTAACTGTAAGGTTACTAGATTGAATCCCTGAGCTGACAAGGTAAAAATCTGTTGTTCTGCCCCTGAACAAGGCAGTTAACCCACTGTTCCTAAGCCTTCATTGTAAATTAGAATTTGTTCTTAACGCTTTCCTCAATGCCAAGAGCTATTCAGCTTTACCAATTTTTATAAGCATGCCTTTATAATGCACTATTATCAAGCTTATAAGTCTATGTAGAAAGTTTTCAATTGAATCAAAATGGCTGATCTTACATGGGTTAAATAAATGCATTATAATGCACAGCAACGCCTATGGATAGGGTGTGTGTAAGGGAATGCCACATGGGAAGGGGACGTCAAATTATATTTCCTTAGAATTCCTTGCACACCCCTGATAAAGCATTAGACCTGTCTGTGTTGAGTAATGTTTTAAGTATACAATGATTATATCTCAGTTTATGTGGGATTGTCTCAAGTGGATGGTCTGCACCATGACTAATGCACCTCTTAAAATGACAGATTGGCCATTTGCAGAAATCTGCTTTTTTCTATTGCCTTTGGCCAGGAGCAGCCAATTGTTCCCAACCAAATGCAGTCCTTGGCACTCTCCAATCCTAGGGAGGGACATTGCGCTGATGATCCAGTCATGTGTGCCAGGCCTAGAAAAACAGTGGAAGCCACATTCCCAGTGACATTAGTTTTGGAGTCGCTACGGTGACCTACAGTGGATACTCTGCATAATGTGCATGCGGTAGCCTATGTTTTCCTACTCCAACATATTATGGGTTGCATCACAATGTGAGAAAGATCCAGATAGCTAATGCTGATCGTGCAGACTGATCGAATTTGATCAGATCAAGTCAAATTTTATTAGTCACATACGCAGAATACAACAGGTTTACAGTGAACTAATTACGTATGAGCCCCTAACCAACAATGCAGTTAAAAAGTTATGGATAAGAATAAGAAATAAAAGTAACAAATTAAAGAACAGCAGTAAAATAACAATAGTGAGTCAATGTACCGGTACAGAGTCAATGTGCTAAGGCTAGTTGAGGTAATATATGCGTTATTAAGTGACTATGCATAGATGATAACAACAGAGTAGCAGCGGTGTAAAAGGGGGGCAATGCAAATAGTCTGGATAACCATTTGATTAGATGTTCAGGAGTATTATGGCTTGGGGGTAGAAGCTGTTGAGAAGCCTCTTGGACCTAGACTTGGTGCTCCGGTATTGCTTGCCGTGTAGTAGCAGAGAGACCAGTCTATGACTAGGGTGACTGGAGTCTGGCAATTTTTAGGGCCTTCCTCTGACACCACCTGATGTAGAGGTCCTGGATGGCAGGAAGCTTGGCACCAGTGATGTACTGGGCCATTCGCACTACCCTCTGTACTGTCGTGCCTTGCTGTCGGAGGCCAAGCAGTTGCCATACCAGGCAGTGATGCAACCAGTCAGGATGCTCTTGTTGGTGTAGCTGTAGAATCTTTTGAGAATCTGAGTACCCATTCCAAAACCTTTCAGTCTCCTGAGGGGGAATAGGCTTAGTCGTGCCCTCTTCACGACTGTCTTGGTGTGCTTGGTCCATGTTAGTTTGTTGGTGATATGAACACCAAGGAACTTGAAGCTCTCAACCTGCTCACTACAGCACCGTCGATGAGAATGGGGGCGTGCTCTTTTTACTGTAGTTCACAATCATCTCCTTTGTCTTGTTCACATTGAGGGAGAGATTGTTATCCTGGCACCACATGGCCAGGTCTCTGACCTCCTCCCTGTAGGATGTCTCGTCGTTGTCGGTGATCAGGCTGTGTGTCATCAACAAACTTATTGATGGTGTTGGAGTCTTTCCCTGGCCGTGCAGTCATGAGTGAACAGGGAGTTCAGGAAGGGACTGAGCACGCACCCCTGAGGGGCCCCTGTGTTTAGGATCAGCATGGCAGATGTGTTGGCACTGTGGTGTTGAACGCTGAGCTGTAGTCATTGAATAGCATTCTCACATAGGTGTTCCTTTTGTCCAGGTGGGAAAGGGCAGTGTGGAGTGCAATAGAGATTGCATCATCTTTGGATCTGTTGTGGTGGTATGCAAATTGAAGTGGGTCTAGGGTTTCTGGGATAATGGTGATGTTGTGAGCCATGACCAGCCTTTCAAAGCACTTCATGGCTACACACGTGAGTGCTATGGGTCTGTAGTAATTTAGGCAGGTTACCTTAGTGTTCTTGGGTACAGGGACTATGGTGGTCTGCTTAAAACATGTTGTTATTACAGACTCGGACAGGGAGAGGTTGAAAATGTCAGCGAAGGCTTAATATATATAGGGGTGGATCAGAGTAATATTGCGGAAAGATGGTTGCTTCCATCAATGTAATTGTCTGCATCATTTCCAATCCCCCATATCTTTTTTTTTGGTAAATATACATGTCCATATACATACATGTACATACCCATACATATGCATACATAAACATTCATGCATATACATACGTACATACAGTGAGGGAAAAAAGTATTTGATCCCCTGCTGATTTTGTACGTTTGCCCACTTGACAAACAAATGATCAGTCTATAATTTTAATGGTAGGTTTATTTGAACATTGAGAAACAGAATAACAACAAAAAAAATCCAGAACAACGCATGTCAAAAATGTTATAAATTGATTTGCATTTTAATGAGGAAAATAAGTATTTGACCCCTCTGCAAAACATGACTTAGTACTTGGTGGCAAATCCCTTGTTAGCAATCACAGAGGTCAGACGTTTCTTGTAGTTGGCCACCAGGTTTGCACACATCTCAGGAGGGATTTTGTCCCACTCCTCTTTGCAGATCTTCTCCAAGTCATTAAGGTTTCAAGGCTGACATTTGGCAACTCGAACCTTCAGCTCCCTCCACAGATTTTCTATGGGATTAAGGTCTGGAGACTGGCTAGGCCACTCCAGGACCTTAAACTTCTTATGGCTGCTGTCCCTGTACAGGGATCAGCATCAGCGGAAATTTCAGAGTGACAACTAATAGTACTCGATACAACTCAAACTTTCATTAAAACACACATGCAGGGTACTCAATTAAAGCTACACTCGTTGTGAATCTAGCCAACGTGTCAGATTTTTAAAATGCTTTTCGGCGAAAGCATGAGAAGCTATTATCTGATAGCATGCAACCACCGAAACACCCAAAGGGGACATAAACAAAATAATTAGCGTAGCCGGCGCTACACAAAACGCAGAAATAAAATATAAAACATTCATTACCTTTGACGAGCTTCTTTGTTGGCACTCCTATAGGTCCCATAAACATCACAATTGGGTCTTTTTTTTCGATTAAATCCGTCCATGTATACCCAAAATGTAAATTTATGAAGCCCGTCTGATCCAGGAAAAAACTGCTTTCCAAAACGCAATGTCATTTTTTAAAATTAAAAAAGTTGCCTATAAACTTTGACAAAACACTTCAAAGTACTTTTGTAATCCAACTTTAGGTATTAGTAAACGTTAATAATCGATCAAATTGATCACGGGGCGATCTGTATTCAATAGCAGCAAGTCTTGAAATCATGGTCCATATTCTCCCTTTCATAACTTCCTCTGGTGTACTCGACGACAGGAAGTGCCTATTTCTCATTTCACCAAGGATTAACTTCAACCCAATTGCCAAGACTGGCGACATCGTGTGGAAGCTGTAGAAACTGTAAAATGGACGCTATCTATTTTCCCTTGCCATAGACAATACAGAGACTGGCGGAGGGATATTTTTTTTGTGTTTTTTGTGAACAGTTTTCCTTGGGATTTTGCCTCCTACACACGTTCTGTTATAGTCACAGACATGATTAAACCAGTTTTATAAACTTCAGAGTGTTTTTTATCCACCCATACTAATCATATGCATATACTATATTCCTGACATGGGTAGCAGGACGTTGAAATTTTGCGCAATTTTTAACAAAAAGCTGCAAAAATTCGCAGCCTCTTCTTCTTGAGCCACTCCTTTGTTGCCTTGGCCTTGTGTTTTGGGTCATTGTCATGCTGGAATACCCATCCACGACCCATTTTCAATGCCCTGGCTGAGGGAAGGAGGTTCTCACCCAAGATTTGACGGTACATGGCCCCGTCCTTTGATGCGGTGAAGTTGTCCTCCCGTGTAGTTCTGGCCTGATTCCTCACCGTTCTCATAATCATTGCAACTCCACGAGGTGAGATCTTGCATGAAGCCCAAGACAGAGGGAGATTGACAGTTATTTTGTGTTTCTTCCATTTGCGAATAATCGCACCAACTGTTGTCACCTTCTCACCAAGCTGCTTGGCGATGGTCTTGTAGCCCATTCCAGCCTTGGTCTTGGCCATGGTGGAGAGTTTGGAATCTGATTGATTGATTGCTTCTGTGGACAGGTGTCTTTTATACAGGTAACAAACTGAGATTAGGAGCACTCCCCTTAAGAGTGTGCTCCTAATCTCAGCTCGTTACCTGTATAAAAGACACACTGTACATACATACATAGATACATACATACATACACACTTTCTTTTAGAATATACCTTTATCATTCCCGCAAACCCTACCACCCTTCCCCCATTGGAGTAAACTAATAAACAACAACACTTAGGCCTCTACCTTCAGTTTATGCATATTATACCGATTTTACAGACACAATCTATTTTACAATAGTTATATTTTGCTTGTTTGTCCTTCCTCTATTTCTGAGGTCTATCCAGTTTGATGTCTATCCAGTTTCTATTTGTAACAGTGCTATTTCACAACATTTCTGAACCTATGTACATTTTACAGACTCCGTATGTTTTACATTAGTTATCTTGTTATTAGTCCCACCCTTCAGCTCCATTCAACGCCTCCCATCTATCTCTTAACACCATCCATTTTGGATTTTTATTTGCCATATATTTTTCAACTGTGCTATGATGTTTCACAAAAGTACTGAACCTTTCTATTCTCATAGCTTTGACAGATTGTAAATTAAAGACAAACATTTTTGTTAAAATAATGATATTATTATACTGGTCCTTCTGTAGCTCAGTTGGTAGAGCATGGCGCTTGTAATGCCAGGGTAGTGGGTTCAATCCCCGGGACCACCCATACGTAGAATGTATGCACACATGACTGTAAGTCGCTTTGGATAAAAGCGTCTGCTAAATGGCATATATTATTATTATTATTATTATTGATTGATTGACTATGGCTTTTCAAATCTCCCAGTATTGCTATCTGCAGTGTTAGTTCTAGGCAAATGTTGCAATTCTTCAGCCATTCCTGGACCTGTGACCAAAAACGAGCTACATGTGGACAATACCAAAATAAATTATTTAATATCTCTGCCTCCTCACAGCAAAATCTGCAGAGCTGGGAAGATTGTAACCCCCATATAAATAACATGCTATTGGTTGCAAGAATTTGTATAGTAATTTAAATTGAAAACTTCAAAGTTTTGTATCCGACGTTGTTTTGCGTGTCAATTCATAAACCATGTGCCATGGAAAATCTCCTCCCAACTATTTTGAAATGTATATGGCACATCTGTCAATTCTTCTGGTCATTAAATGAATTTGGTGTAGGTTTTTATTTATCAGACTTTTCTTTAACCATTTACGTTCTTTAATGCAGGGCCGACAGACACGTTTCTTACTTTTTCCCCTTCAACTTGCCTCCTCCATTTTTATGGTAATGTTGCAATTAGTTGGTTGTAATTTTGGGTAGAGCAGACATTTCCGTATGTCTGTGTTTTAACTGCATGTGTGACATAACTCCATAAGTCTTACTTATGATATCATTCTCAAAGTTATACCTTTTTTAAACATTTAATCGAAAAATATATATTTTTTAGTATATTTGAGTTTTAACACTATTTGTTGTATTATTTGTTCTGTCCTTTCAGGTGGATCAAACTTAAGACCTTTGTCAGAGAAGACACTTGCCAGTTGTTCAGCGCATGCTCGCAGTACATGTTCTGGTAATCAGTGTGGCCCTGGAGCCCTGTGAATGTTGACCTGTTTAAAAGGTCTTACCCACATCGGCTGCGGAGAGCGTGATCACACAGTCTTCCGGAACAGCTGATGCTCTCGTGCATGTTTTAGTGTTATTTTCCTCAAAATGAGCATAGAAGTAGTTTAGCTCATCTGGTAGGCTCGTGTCACTGGGCAGCTCTCGGCTGTGATTCCCTTTGTTCTTCCCTTTGTAGTCTGTAATGATTTGCAAGCCCTGCCACATCCAATGAGCGCCAGATCTGGTGTAGTACGATGCAATCTTAGTCCTGGAACTCAATCAAGGAACTCTGTAGTTCTGTCAGTGGTTCTTGGTCACCTCCCTGACCAAGGTCCTTCTTGCCTGGGTGCTCAGTTTGTTCAGAGCCAGCTCTAGGCAGAGTCTGGGTAGTTTCATATTTTTTCCCCTTTCCCAATGATGGAGTCCACTGTGCTCTTGGAAACTTTCATCACTGTAGAAATGGTTTTATACCTTTCCCCAGATATATGCCTCATCACAATTCTTGGAGATCTACGGACAGTTCCTTGGACTTCATTGTATAGTTTCTGCTCTGCCATGCACTGTCAAATGAGATATCTTATATAGACAGGTGGGTTTCTTTCTAAATTATGTCCAAACAATTGAATAGACCACAGGTGGACTCCAATCAAGTTGTAGCGACATCTCAAGATTAATCAAAGGAATTGGATTTACCTGAGCTCAATTTGGAGAGTCATAGCAAAGGGGTGTGAATACATTTCTAAAAACACGTCTTCACTTTGTCATTATCTGGTATTGAATGAGAAAAAATACAACAAAATGTGGAAAAGTCAAGAGGTATGAATACTTTCTGAATGCACTGTAGATGCCCTGATCCTAAAATCAAATATAATCCAAGTTTATTTTGGTCATGTACACAGTTTAGCAGATGTTATAGTGGGTGTAGCAAAAAGCTTGTGTTACTACAGTAGCCCCTAACAATGCAGTAAAATGTCAAACAAGTGCACAAATAATAAAAACACATTTTAAGACAAATCAAGAAATGTCGGAACGAATCCAATTAACAACCCAAATAGCATTATCCAACCGTAATACAAATGGGGTCTATACCTGTACAGGATTCATTGATGCAACATATACTAAGAATGATATGTACAGCAGTAGATATATTAGAGGGAGCCAGCTATGTCAAGAACACAGAATATAAATAAATATGCAGTGTGTATAAGCAGTGTAACAACTACAGCATGTAAATACATGGTACAAAACCCCATTGCAAAATGGATAGAAGTGCAGAAAAGTAGCTTCCGGAGTCAGGAATATAAATATAATGTGTATGTATGTGAATGGTGTATAGACAGTATGGACAGTATGTGAACAGAAAAGGAGTGTACAGCAGTAGTTATAAAGGATGAGCCATGACTAGAATAAAGTATATACATATAAAGTGGGACATATGAGGTAGTGTTGATATAGGGTGATTGCAATGGTACTGTTTTAATAATATACTATACACCTGGTACTGAGGCCCATTTCTACACCTGTTTTAATACTATATGAATAACATAGTAATAACAGTGAACTACACAATCACCCCATTCCTGTTTCAATTTGAATTCATATCCTCATCAGAGCCAGACCTCGATTCATAATTTACTTTCTGCCTACCTGACTGAGCAGGCAGATTAATTAGTGAAATCAACTGTACTTTAGGAGAAGATTTCAGATTTCTGCAGATTTCCGCCCCGCAGAACCTCATTTTGTCTCCTTCGGGAAATTGTATTTTTTAATTGTATTTATTTAACCTTTATTTAACCAGGTAGGCCAGTTGAGAACAAGTTCTCATTTACAACTGCGACCTGGCCAAGATAAAGCAAAGCAGATGGATTTAGTAATTTAAATCACACCCGTTTTTCCTTAATGACTGACTCACTGTACGTCTTCGAAGCAGCATCAGTGGCAGCTTGCTATTCTGGGCAGAGTTAGAGCAGTTACTTGAGAGAGTTAGGGAAAAACAGAGGGGTAATAGAGCATGTCTTTCTCTCTTTTCTTTTCTCCAAATGTGAGACGCAAGTGTCATGACGCTGTTGTTTCTCCACTGATATAACATCCCAATCTTCGTTATGGATAAAGCGGGAAAGGCTAGACAAGTTTTGACCTTTAATATGTATGAGAATATGTGGACACTTAAGCTCCCGGACTTCACCCATATCGTGGATAGTGAGAGATTGTCTATACTGATATTATGTAGGAGAGATAAGTGTATATCTCACCAATGATACCAGAGGTGAAGAAATAAGTAAATAATGTAAATGTTTGACTTTAGTCATAATTCAAGATATGTATTTTGTCTAGAGCTGGGCGAGAGGGTAAGATATCTAAAAGTATCTGCTTATTAGGTATTTTGTTCAAATACTTAACCAGAACATAACAATCGTTAAAGTATGAATATAGCAGGAGAAAATCCTTCTCCGATATCAAGGCATATACACACAAATTATTTGTGCATGAATGATTGTATATTTGATAAACATCTAGAAGAATTTATACACTGCAGCCAAAAATATTAAACGGGCAAAAAATGTAGATATTTTAACATATAATTGAAGCTTACAGCCATTATTTCTCATTTCTCTGTAACGGCTGTCCTCTTCGTCTGATGAGGAATATGAAGGATTGGACCAAAATGCAGCGTGGTAAGTGTTCATGTTGTAAATTTTATCAAAACCGAACACTCAACAAAATAACAACGAGGAATAACGAGAAAGAAACAGTTCTGTCTGGTGATACACACAAAACAGAAAACAACAACCCACAACTCATAGTGGGAAAACAGGCTGCCTAAGTATGGTTCTCAATCAGAGACAACGATTGACAGCTGCCTCTGATTGGGAACCAAACCAGGCCAAACACATAGAAATACAACACAGAACAAAACATAGTATGCCCACCCCAACTCACGCCCTGACCAAACGAAAAGACAGACATAAAAAGGAACTAAGGTCAGGACGTGACATTGTCACTATAATTGTGACAGATTGTCAATGTAAATTATAGTCTGTTCTTAATTGACTTAAATAAATTGTTAAATTGTCTTCTGCTATTGAATGTCTGAAACTTTTGCTTTAAACAAGTAAACTGTTTACAGATGCCGTATTTATACTGAACAAAATATAAACACAACATATTATGTGAAGTGTTATTCCCAGCTTTCATGAACTGAAATAAAAGATCCCAGAAATGTTAGATGCACAAAAAACGTATTTCTCTCAAATTTTATGCACAAATTTGTTTACATGCCTGTTAGTCTGCATTTCTCCTTTGCCAAGATAATCCATCCACCTGAAAGGTGTGGCGTGTCAAGAAGCTGATTAAACATTATAATCATTACATGGGGTGGCAGGTAGCCTAGTGGTCAGAGCGTTGGACTTGTAACTGAAAGGTAGTTAGAGCGTTGGATTTGTAACCGAAAGGTGGTTAGAGCATTGGACTTGTAACCGAAAGGTTGCAAGATCAAATCCCTGAGCTGTTAAAGTAAAAATCTGTTGTTCTGCCCCTGAACAAGGCAGTTAACCCACTGCTCCTAGGCTGTCATTGAAAATAAGAATTTGCTCTTAACTGACTTGCCTAGTAAAAAAATGGTTAATCTTGTGCTGGGGACAATAAAAGGACAATCTATATTGTGCAGTTTTGTCACAACACAATGCCACAGATGTCTCAAGTTTTAAGTGAGCGTGCAATTGGCATGTTGACTGCAGGAATTTCCCCCAGAGCTGTTGCCAGAGAATTTAATGTTAATTTTTCTACCATAAGCCACCTCCAGCGTTGTTTCAGAGAATTTGGCAGTACGTCCAACCGGCCTCACAACCAGCAGACCACATGTAACCATGCAAGCCCAGGACCTCCACATTCAGCTTCTTCACATGTGGGATTGTCTGAGATCAGTCACCCGGACAGGAGTATTTGTGTCACGCATAGGTGTAATAGGTGGCAGGGAAGTCAGGCGCAGGAGAGTCAAATGGAGTGTAAATATGGAGTCTTTTAATAAAGTTCCACAAGTATGCTCCATAACAATAAATGTACAAACAAACAAAACATGGGTACGAAGACCCGACGCGCACCTATACAAACAATAACACTACACTGACAACAAATCAATCTCTGACAAAGACATGAGGGGAAACAGAGGGTTAAATACACAACAGGTAATGAATGGGATTGAAAACAGGTGTGTGGGAAGACAAGACAAAACCAATGGAAAATGAAGAAAGGATCAATGATGGCTAGAAGACCGGTGACGTCGAATGCCGAGCACCGCCCGAACAAGGAGAGGCAACGACTTCGGTAGAAGTCGTGACAATTTGTGTCTAATAAAGCCCTTTAATGGGGAAAAACTAATTTTATTGGCTGGACCTGGCTCCCAAGTGGGTGGGCCTATGCCCTCCAATGCCCACCCAGGGCTGCACCCCTACCTAGTCATGTGAAATCCATAGATTAGGGCCTAATTTATTTAAATTGACTGATTTCCTTATATGAACTAATTAACTAATGAACTCAGTAATATTGTTTGAAATTATTGCATGTTGCATTTATAATTTTGTTCAGTATAGTTTCCAGTTTCTCACAGCAGTAAAATAATCCTACAGCAATAGGAAATGTGAATTAAAATGTGGATTATAATTAATGGCATTTTTTTGTAGGGGTTGATACATGTCTTGTTAGGGCAAATCAGGTTTGACATTTTATTGTGGAAATTCTAAACTCTAGAAGCCTTTTTAAACCTTCAATACACTAGAAGCGTGCATTTACTGCTGTGCAGGATACGGCATCTGTAAGCAGGTATTGTGGGTAAGTTGAGGAGAAATGAATTTATTACTTGTTATGTGTTGATTGGGTCCAAAGCCCTTGTTTTGTCTGTTATAAAAAAATAAAGGCTTAAGTCAAATAACAAATTATGTGTTCTGTAGAACATCAATGAAATACTCACAGGCCAGGAAGCAGTCCATACTGAAGGAGATGTTATCCAGACAAATGGCTGATCCTGGACCTGGCCCATTGTCAGCGCTGAACTGGAGCCAGAACCTGAGGAGAAACAAAATCTGATCTTTGAACAGTAGAGACAATCTGGATTTAGAACACAACATAAATGACCACAAGCTGCATCACTCAAGTCCTTGAGATGAGGGGAAGATGAAGTATATCTGCTTGGTGATAAACTTCCTTAATTAAGTGTATCATTCAAGTCTAGGATAAAAAAAAGGCCAGATGCAATCCATAACGCTTAAGTTCAGAGTTGTAGCACGATTGACATTTAATGACAGTTGTTCCGCGGTAAAATCTGCATATGCTGGTTCAAATGGAAATTACGTTTAAATTTCAAGCGTGGTACTCAAGCATTCTACTAGCACAAATACATACTTCAAAAACAACATTGTTGATTGCAACCTGAATAATGAGTTTTACACCAGTACTCCGGTAGGACATGTCATAATAGTCTGCTATTAGAAACTGCAAATAGATAGAACACTGATGGATGACCACGAAGACCACAATTTATCATACTGTGACCCTGTACTGAATGTACAAATCTACTACACTGAATGACCTATTTTCCCAAGCATGTGCGCCACACAGAGTTGGTAGAATAACCAATTAAAAAAAAAAAATCAGAGTTTGAGACTTTCACCTACTGCTCTTTTCTCTTCCATTTGCAGAACACAGAGGAGAGAGAATATAAATGACAGACTACTGTTGGGAGCCAAATCTAAAGACATTCACATACTTCCTTGTCTTTTGTTACGGACCAAAATCCTAGCGAAAAAAATGTGCTTGAGAAAAAAATCCACTTGAATTAATAAGGTGCAAGGACATGCATTTTAATTAAGAACGTGAGCAGAACAAACTCCATAAAACCGGAAATAGAAACTGAATCAATATCTGAAGACCAGGATTAACTTGGCTCCAACGATAAAGAGAGCCCAATCAAGCACGCTGAGATGAAACAAGTCATCCAACCTTTTTCCTTCTTTTTCTTTAATTTTTAATATCAGGTCCTCACACTGAAGAACAAAAAAATCAAGTGCTAATTGTAGGAAAAGGCGGATGAATGGAGGCCTCTGTATCGATTTTTACTACCCTGTTTTAAAAATCCAGGGTGATACAGTGAGCGATAAGGAGAATAGGGTACTCACCGCAGGCCCATCGTATAAGGCAAGTAAACCCATTGGGACCCATGATGAAAGGGAGGCTTATCTTAAAATGTAATTTAAATACTGAAATTCGGAAGGAAGAACTGAAGAAAAAAGCTATGCATTACTGTGTCTTTGGACCTGAAAGGCTAAATGTGTTTTCTTTCATCCTAAAAGAACACACTATGCATCGTTGTGGTTTGCTGGTTCTTTTATGCTTTGACGTGATGCATGTTTCAAATGTAGTATGATCCTATGATCTCACAATCTAATGAAGCAGTGCCCCATTTTGACCATGTTACATATTCATACACTGCACTCTGTTTTTCCAAAGGCCGTGATTAGCCAAATCACTTGTCAGTCTGTCAATGGAGCAACTTGATTCGCCTTACCAGTCAACAAGTCCGTAGAGAGGAAGCATAATGAGTCTCCAGCCTCTCTCGGTCTTGGGCTCGCTGGCAGAGTGCCACAGTCTGCGCTGCTCCTTAGGTCCTGTGCTGTTCTCCACCAGCCACAAAGATAGCGCCCACCTCTGGCCACCTCCGGAACACATCCAGAACCGTACCTGTTGGGGAAATCACATTATATTATGAGTCAGAATAGGAATTGCATAGGACTTGACTGAGACACACATTGACATCTCAAATCATCAGATTGTGATGTTATACTGTCATAATTACTAGTTTAGAAGTAGTGTACGCACATCCAGTTACTTGTTCCCACAGTGTTATTAAGTGCAATATTTTGACCGGAAAGGTTTTACTCCAGCCAGACCTTGATGGAAGACATTTGGGTCTAAACACTGCACTTGTTAAAACTGTAGAGGCAGTCTGAGGGTATCTTTCTTTAAAAGGAAGTTGTAGTTACACCTACAGATTAATAAATTGTCTCAGCTGTACACCAGGCCGTATTAATTTTCCTATTCCATATTGCTCATATTTTTCTCAATCTAATGGAACAACAATACTCCCATCTAAATGCTATATTTCTGTCTCTCCAATATGCAGCGCTGACTATGGTTTCCCTCTAATCAACATTTAAACTATAATTTCTATGTGTAGTACAAGGTCTTCTATCACAGTGTACTCCCTCACTTAATTGTCATTGATCCAGATTTCACCTTTGCAAAACTGTGAGAAGTTCCCTGACATCAAGATTATAGAAGTCAAACCGTGTTTGCCCGGCATTACTTGAAGATGGACATGATCTGCTACTAATGCCCAAGCCAATATACTCTTGAGATTGGGTGCTGAGGCAGACAGGCAGGCAGGTAGGGTACATTGGACAGCTCAGGGTCGTGTAAAGAGAGATTGAGGTGCTAATCTGGAATCACGGCTAATCTTTAGTCCAGTGCCTGCTGACTGCTGACTTCGGCTAGCTAGAATGTAGCTTTAGGCACTGTTATAGGACTGAACTTTCTGAACTTTACTTCAGACATAACTCAGTAGCTGTCGCTCAGAGGCCCACTTTATGTCCCCCTCTATCCTCTCTTTCACTTTCTTTTTTCCCTTCTTCCATTTTCTGTCTCCCATAGATTCTCTCCTTGTGCATCCTATGTCTGTGACGATACCCGTATCGCCAAACATTTTCCATGGGAAAATTAAAACATGGTGTGGGCGAAACTCTTTGGTCTTTTAATAACCTGTTGTATGTAAGATACTGATGCTTGTATAAGTATTCACACACCTTGGCATTTTTTCTATTTTGTTTCCTTACAACCTGGAATTGAAATGTATTTTGGGGTGGTTTGTATCATTTGATTTACACAACATGCCTACCACATTGAAGATGCAAAATATGTTTTATTGTGAAAAAAACAAGAAATAAGACAAAAAACTTGAAAACTTGAGCGGTCATAACCATTCACCCCCTCCAAAGGTAATACTTTGTAGAGCCACCTTTTGCAGCAATTACAGCTGCAAGTCTCTTGGGGTGTCTCTATAAGCTTGGCACATCTAGCCACTGGGATCTTTGCCCATTCTTCAAGACAAAACTGCTCCAGCTCATTCAAGATGGATAGGTTCTGCTGGTGTACAGATATCTTTATGTCGTATCACAGATTTTCAATTGGATTGAAGTCTGGGCTTTGGCTAGGCCATTCCAAGACATTTGAATGTTTCCCCTTAAACCACTCAAGTGTTGCTTTAGCAGTATGATTAGGGTCATTGTCCTGCTGGAAGGTGAACCTCCGTGCCAGTCTCAAATCTCTGGAAGGCTGAAACAGGTTTCCCTCAAGAATTTCCCTGTATTTAGCGCCATCCATCAATCATTCAATTTTGACCAGTTTCCCAGTCTCTGCCAATGAAAAACATCCCCACAGCATGATGCTGCCACCACGCATTACTGTGGGGATGTTGTTCTTGGGGAGATGAGAGGTGTTGGGTTTGCGCCAGACATGGCATTTTCTTTGATGACCAAAAAGCTTCTTCCATATGTTTGAAGAGTCTTCCATATGCATTTTGGCGAACACCAAACATGTCAGCTTGCTTTTTTTCTGGCCACTCTTCCGTAAAGCCCAGCTCTATGGAGTGTATGGCTTAAAGAGGTCCTATGGACAGATATTCCAATTTCCGCTGTGGAGCTTTGCAGCTCTTTTAGCGTTATCTTTGTTCTCTTTGTTGCCTCACTGATTAATGCCCTCCTTGCCTGGTCTGTGAGTTTTGGTGGGTGGCCCTCTGTTGGCAGGTTTGTTGTGGTGCCATATTCTTTATATTTTTTAAATAATGGATTCAAATTGTGCTCCGCGGGATGTTCAAAGTTTCGGATATTTTTTTATAACCCAACCCTGATCTGTACTTCTCCTCAACTTTGTCTTTGACCTGTTTGGAGAGCTCCTTGGTCTTCATAGTGCCATTTACTTGGTGGTGCCTCTTGCTTAGTGGTGTTGCAGAGTCTGGGGCCTTTCAGATCAGTCGTAGAGTGGGGCAAAAAAGTATTTAGTCAGCCACAAAAAGACACCTGTCCACAACCTCACACAGTCACACTCCAAACTCCACTATGGCCAAGACCAAAGAGCTGTCAAAAGACACCAGAAACAAAATTGTAGACCTGCACCAGGCTGGGAAGACTAAATCTGCAATAGGTAAGCAGCTTGAAGAAATCAACTGTGGGAGCAATTATTAGGAAATGGAAGACATACAGGACCACTGATAATCTCCCTCGATCTGGGGCTCCACGCAAGATCTCACCCCGTGGGGTCAAAATGATCACAAGAACGGTGAGCAAAAATCCCAGAACCACATGGGGGGACCTAGTGAATGACCTGCAGAGAGCTGGGACCAAAGTAACCGTCACGGTTTTCTTCGAACTCCTCCTCTGACGAAGAGGTGTAGCCAGGATCGGACCAAAATGCGGCGTAGTTGGTGTTCATGTTCTTTAATAAAGGAAAAACTCAAACATGAACATAATACAAAAAACAAACAACGTGAAAAACCAAAACAGCCTATGCTGGTGCAAACTAACACAGAGACAGGAACAATCACCTACGAAACACTCAAAGAATATGGCTGCCTAAATATGGTTCCCAATCAGAGACAACGATAATCACCTGCCTCTGATTGAGAACCACTTCAGGCAACCATAGACTTTACTAGATAACCCTATTAAGCCACAATCCCAATACCTACTAAAACCCCAAGACAAAACACCACATAACAAACCCATGTCACACCCTGGCCTGACCAAAATAATAAAGAAAACACAAAATACTAAGACCAGGGCGTGACAGTAACAAAGCCTACCATCAGTAACACACTACGCTGCCAGGGACTCAGATCCTACAGTGCCAGACGTGTCCCCCTGCTTAAGCCAGTACATGTCCATGCCTGTCTGAAGTTTGCTTGAGAGCATTTGGATGATCCAGAAGAAGATTGGGAGAATGTTATATGGTCAGATGAAACCAAAATATAACATTTTGGTAAAAACTCAACTCGTCGTGTTTGGAGGACAAAGAATGCTGAGTTGCATCCAAAGAACACCATACCTACTATGAAGCATGGCGGTGGAAACATCATGCTTTAGGGCTGTTTTTCTGCAAAGGGACCAGGACGACTGATCCGTGTAAAGGGAAGAATGAATGGGGCCATGTATCGTGAGATTTTGAGTGAAAACCTCCTTCCATCATCAAGGGCATTGAAGATGAAACGTGGCTGGGTCTTTCAGCATGACAATGATCCCAAACACACCGCCCGGGCAACGAAGGAGTGGCTTCGTAAGAAGCATTTCAATGTCCTGGAGTGGCCTAGCCAGTCACCAGATCTCAACCCCATTGAAAATATAGGGAGTTGAAAGTCCGTGTTGCCCAGCAACAGCCCCAAAACATCACTGCTCTAGAGGAGATCTGCATGGAGGAATGGGCCAAAATACCAGCAAGAGTGTGTGAAGACCTTGTGAAGACTTACAGAAAATGTTTGACCTCTGTCATTGCTGACAAAGTATTGAGATAAACTATCTCAATAGATAATCCATGTAAATTACAGGTTGTAATGCAACAAAATAGGAAAAACGCCAAATGGGGGTGAATACTTTTTCAAGGCACCGTATTGTGTGCTATAGCTTGCAAAATAAATATATGTGACTCTGGATAATAACATGTTTATGTCCAACATTAGTTTTCCTAAAGAAGTTAATCTGCTCCGTGTTGACATGTCTTTAGTATCCTTAACGTGACGACATGCTATTTTATCAAATCGATTACCTAACATTTTATTGTTTATTTGATTGAATTAACCTGTTACTCCTACCCCCTACTTTTTCGAACATTCTGTTAAAAATCGTGCAACATTTCAGCGCCCTGCTGCTCATGCCAGGAATATAGTATATGCATATGATTAGTATGTGTGGATAGAAAACACTCAGACGTTTATAAAACTGGTTAAATCACGGCTGTGACTATAACAGAACGTGCGTTTCATCAAAAAGCGCAGGAAAATCTGATCACTGAAAATGGAAATATATATCCATCCGCCACTTCAACCCATTGATAAAGGCGAACCACAATAAATGAGGCTGAGGAGGTTGCAATACCTACAGCTTCCACACGATGTCAACAGTCTTGTCATTTGCCTAGGCTTTGTTTCTTGGTCAAACGAAGAAGAGACAAGCCATTTGTTCAGGTCTCCGACCGGATATTTTGGTTGAGTTTTACCCGGACATTTTTTCCAGACGGACAGCTAAAGAATATACATCGCCTCGTGATCAATTTGATTGCTTATTGACGTGTACTAATACCTAAAGTTGCAGTACAAAAGTATTTCGAAGTGTTTTGTGAAAGTTTATCGTCAACTTTTTTAATTTAAAAAAATGACGTTACGTTATAAGACGCTATTTTTTCGTTTATCACACAGTCTTCATAGATCGATATCTAGGCTATATATGGACCAATTTAATCGAAAAAAAGACCCAATAGTGATTATGGGACATCTAGGAGTGCCAACAAAGAAGATGGTCAAAGGTAATTAATGTTTTATGTTTTATTTGTGCGGTTTGTGTAGCGACGACTATGCTAATTATTTTGTTTACGTCCCCTGCGGGTCTTTTGGGGTGTTACATGCTATCAGATAATAGCTTCTCATGCTTTCGCCAAAAAGCATTTTAAAAATCTGACTGGTTGCCTGGATTCACAACGTGTGTAGCTTTAATTCAATACCCTGCATGTGTATTTTAATGAACGTTGGAGTTTTAACTAGTACTATTAGCATTTAGCGTAGCGCATTTGCATTTCCAGATGTCTAGATGGGACGCCTGCGTGTCAGGTAGGAGCAAGAGGTTATATCATGCAAGAATTAACTCATTAATAACCTGGGGCACCACGGAAAAGTTTATTTAACATCTCTAGGGTAGGGGGCAGCATTTGGAATTTTGGAAGAAAAGCATGCCCAAATGAAACTGTCTTCTACTCAGGCCCAGGAGATAGGAGATGCATATTATTAGTAGATTTGGATAGAAAACACTCTAACGTTTCCAAAAACTGTTAAAATAATGTCTGTGTATAACAGAACTGATTTGGCAGGCGAAAACCTGAGAAAAATCCATTCAGGAAGTAGGATTTTTATATTCATTGCCATTACAGTATCCATTGATTTAGGACTCAAATTATATAATAATAATAATAATAATAATATATGCCATTTAGCAGACGCTTTTATCCAAAGCGACTTACAGTCATGTGTGCATACATTCTACGTATGGGTGGTCCCGGGAATCGAACCCACTACCCTGGCGTTACAAGCGCCATGCTCTACCAACTGAGCTACAGAAGGACCAAATTATAGTTCCTATGGCTTCCACCAGATATCAACAGTCTTTAGAAATGGTTTCAGGCTTGTTTTCTGAAAAAAATAGCGAGTAAGAGCAGTCTGAAAGAGTGGACCCTGCCGTGTCGGAGCTTTTTCATGCGCACGACCAAAGAGAGTGCCTTTCTTGTTTACCTTTTATATTGACAACGTTATTGTCCGGTTGAAATATTATTATTATTTAGGCTAAAAACAACCGGAGGATATAAACATCGTTTGACATGTTTCTATGAACTTTACGGATACAATTAGGATTTTTTTCTGCCTGTTGTGACTGCGTTTGAGCCTATGGATTACTGAAGAAAACGCGCGAACAAAACAGAGTTTTTTTGGATATAAAGAGAGACTTTATCGAACAAAAATAACATTTATTGAATAAATGAATGTCTTCTGAGTGCAAACATATGAAGATCATCAAAGGTAAGTGAATCATTTTATCTCTATTTCTGACTTGTGTAACTTTTCTACCTGGCTGGTTACTGTTTGTAATGATTTGTCTGCTGGCTATGTTCTCAAATAATTGTAAGATATGCTTTCGCCGTAAACATTTTTGAAATCTGACACCGTGGTTGGATTCACAAGAAGTTCATCTTTAAACCTATGTTTAATAGTTGTATCTTTTCTGAAATTTTATAATGAGTATTTCTGTATTTGAATTTGGCGCTCTGCAATCTCACTGGATGTTGGCCAGGTGGGACGCTAGCGTCCCACATACACATATAGAGGTTAAGGAGTTCCGTCTTTTGAATTTACTCTTAGAGATTTAAAGAACTCTTACATTTCAGTCATCAATCAGTCATTAATTATTATTTTCCTTCTATCAGTCTCATCTGAATGTCGTAAAAGTCTTGGTTATCTGCATGAACCCTAGTTTCCATAATGAATCAGCAATATACAAATTGGTTTAAGTATTTATTTACTAACTAATCACAGAAATACGTTACGAAAAATGATAGAAAGGTCCCTAGTGGGCTAAGCCGATATGACAGCTTGGTAGACAAAATGTCTTCTGTGTTGGAATCCTCGGACGTCCTGTAGGGTTCCTCAGAGTGTCTGGTTCACTTTCCCAGAAGTCACGATGTCTTCCGTGGTTGTAGGTAGTTAGAATGGATACTTCAGAGTACCATCATTTCCAGCCGTGTAGCCTATGTGCCACGTGGTATGGTCTTGTCATTTGGTAGATTTGTAGTGCCAAATATTCCAATATGTCACATCAGCTGCATGTTTTATAGTCTTAGAAATTCAACCATTTGCAAACTTAGCATACACCGGGGTTTGCGTGGTTTGGTGTGAATTCCGTCACGATTGGGTTTTTATACAGTTCAGAGAAAAGGGCAGTTCCATGACACCGACCTAATGTCTAGTTAATCTTTATATGAAAATCCATACTCTCATTTAATCCATACTCTCATTTTCACAAATAGTTTCATGTTTAATCACATACGTTTCAGAGTATTTAGATGTAAACCTGACATCTGGGAAATGTACACTTTAAGAGACACCGTTATGTGTTTCCTGTCCTTCATGAGTTCACCAAATGAAACACACGTGTCATAACTGTCCCTTAACTTCTTCGAGATAGGGGGCGCTCTTTTAATTTTTGGATAAAAAACGTTACCGTTTTAAACAAGATATTTTGTCACGAAAAGATGCTCGACTATGCATGTAATTGGCTTTGGAAAGAAAAAACTCTGATGTTTCCAAAACTGCAAAGATATTATCTGTGAGTGCCCCAGAACTAATGCTACAGGCGAAACCAAGATGAAGTGTCATACAGGAAATGCCCCAGATTCTGAAGGCGCTGTGTTCCAATGTCTCCTTATATGGCTGTGAATGCGCGAGGAATGAGCCTGCCCTTTCTGTCGTTTCTCCAAGGTGTCTGCAGCATTGTGGCGTATTTGTAGGAATATCATTGGAAGATTGACCATAGAGACTACATTTACCAGGTGTCCGCCTGGTGTCCTGTGTCAAAATTATTGCGTAATCTCGAGGTCCATGCGCGTTCCATTTCTTCAGAAGAGAAAGGCAACTGCCACGAAGGATTTATCATTGATAGATATGTGAAAAACACCTTGAGAATTGATTCTAAACATCGTTTGCCATGTTTCTGTCGATATTATGGAGTTAATTTGGAAAAAAGTTTGCGTTTTAATTACTAAATTTTCTTTTTTTTTCTTACCCAAACGTGATGAAGAAAACGTAGCGATTTGTCAACACAAATAATATTTTTGTAAAAACGGAACATTTGCTATCTAACTGAGAGTCTCCTCATTGAAAACATCTGAAGTTCTTCAAAGGTAAATGATTTTATTTGAATTTTTATTTTTTATTTTTTATTTCACCATTATTTAACCAGGTCGGCTAGTTGAGAACAAGTTCTCATTTGCAACTGCAACCTGGCCAAGATAAAGCATAGCAGTGTGAACAGACAACACAGAGTTACACATGGAGTAAACAATTAACAAGTCAATAACACAGTAGAAAAAAGGGGGAGTCTATATACAATGTGTGCAAAAGGCATGAGGAGGTAGGCGAATAATTACAATTTTGCAGATTAACACTGGAGTGATAAATGATCAGATGGTCATGTACAGGTAGAGATATTGGTGTGCAAAAGAGCAGAAAAGTAAATAAATAAAAAAAGTATGGGGATGAGGTAGGTGAAAATGGGTGGGCTATTTACCAATAGACTATGTACAGCTGCAGCGATCGGTTAGCTGCTCAGATAGCTGATGTTTGAAGTTGGTGAGGGAGATAAAAGTCTCCAACTTCAGCGATTTTTGCAATTCGTTCCAGTCACAGGCAGCAGAGTACTGGAATGAAAGGCGGCCAAATGAGGTGTTGGCTTTAGGGATGATCAGTGAGATACACCTGCTGGAGCGCGTGCTACGGATGGGTGTTGCCATCGTGACCAGTGAACTGAGATAAGGCGGAGCTTTACCTAGCATGGACTTGTAGATGACCTGGAGCCAGTGGGTCTGGCGACGAATATGTAGCGAGGGCCAGCCGACTAGAGCAAGTCGCAGTGGTGGGTGGTATAAGGTGCTTTAGTGACAAAACGGATGGCACTGTGATAAACTGCATCCAGTTTGCTGAGTAGAGTGTTGGAAGCCATTTTGTAGATGACATCGCCGAAGTCGAGGATCGGTAGGATAGTCAATTTTACTAGGGTAAGCTTGGCGGCGTGAGTGAAGGAGGCTTTGTTGCGGAATAGAAAGCCGACTCTAGATTTGATTTTCGATTGGAGATGTTTGATATGAGACTGGAAGGAGAGTTTGCAGTCTAGCCAGACACCTAGGTACTTATAGGTGTCCACATATTCAAGGTCGGAACCATCCAGGGTCGTGATGCTAGTCGGGCATGCGGGTGCAGGCAGCGATCGGTTGAAAAGCATGCATTTGGTTTTACTAGCGTTTAAGAGCAGTTGGAGGCCACGGAAGGAGTGTTGTATGGCATTGAAGCTCATTTGGAGGTTAGATAGCACAGTGTCCAATGACGGGCCGAAAGTATATAGAATGGTGTCGTCTGCGTAGAGGTGGATCAGGGAATCGCCCGCAGCAAGAGCAACATCATTGATATATACAGAGAAAAGAGTTGGCCCGAGAATTGAACCCTGTGGCACCCCCATAGAGACTGCCAGAGGACCGGACAGCATGCCCTCCGATTTGACACACTGATCTCTGTCTGCAAAGTAATTGGTGAACCAGGCAAGGCAGTCATCCGAAAAACCGAGGCTACTGAGTCTGCCGATAAGAATATGGTGATTGACAGAGTCGAAAGCCTTGGCAAGGTCGATGAAGACGGCTGCACAGTACTGTCTTTTATCGATGGCGGTTATGATATCGTTTAGTACCTTGAGTGTGGCTGAGGTGCACCCGTGACCGGCTCAGAAACCAGATTGCACAGCGGAGAAGGTACGGTGGGATTCGAGATGGCCAGTGACCTGCTTGTTGACTTGGCTTTCGAAGACCTTAGATAGGCAGGGCAGGATGGATATGATCCTTTGAAGAGGGGGATGACTGCGGCAGCTTTCCAATCCTTGGCGATCTCAGACGATATGAAAGAGAGGTTGAACAGGCTGGTAACAGGGGTTGCGACAATGGCGGTGGATAGTTTCAGAAATAGAGGGTCCAGATTGTCAAGCCCAGCTGATTTGTACAGGTCCAGGTTTTGCAGCTCTTTCAGAACATCTGATATCTGGATTTGGGTAAAGGAGAACCTGGAGAGGCTTGGGCGAGGAGCTGCGGGAGGGGGGAGCTGTTGGCCGAGGTTGGAGTAGCCAGGCGGAAGGCATGGCCAGCCGTTGAGAAAAGCTTATTGAAGTTTTCGATAATCATGGATTTATCGGTGGTGACCGTGTTACCTAGCCTCAATGCAGTGGGCAGCTGGGAGGAGGTGCTCTTGTTCTCCATGGACTTCACAGTGTCCCAGAACTTTTTGGAGTTGGAGCTACAGGATGCAAACTTCTGCCTGAAGAAGCTGGCCTTAGCTTTCCTGACTGACTGCGTGTATTGGTTCCTGACTTCCCTGAACAGTTGCATATCACGGGGACTATTCGATGCTATTGCAGTCCGCCACAGGATGTTTTTGTGCTGGTCGAGGGCAGTCAGGTCTGGAGTGAACCAAGGGCTGTACCTGTTCTTAGTTCTGCATTTTTTGAACGGAGCATGCTTATCTAAAATGGTGAGGAAGTTACTTTTAAAGAATGACCACGCATCCTCAACTGACGGGATGAGGTCAATGTCCTTCCAGGATACCCGGGCCAGGTCGATTAGAAAGGCCTGCTCACAGAAGTGTTTTAAGGAGCGTTTGACAGTGATGAGGGGTGGTCGTTTGACTGCGGCTCCGTAGAGGATAAAGGCAATGAGGCAGTGATCGCTGAGATCCTCGTTGAAGACAGCGGAGGTGTATTTGGAGGGCCAGTTGGTCAGGATGACGTCTATGAGGGTGCCCTTGTTTACAGAGTTAGGGTTGTACCTGGTGGGTTCCTTGATCATTTGTGTGAGATTGAGGGCATCTAGCTTAGATTGTAGGACTGCCGGGGTGTTAAGCATATCCCAGTTTAGGTCACCTAACAGAACAAACTCTGAAGCTAGATGTGGGGCGATCAATTCACAAATGGTGTCCAGGGCACAGCTGGGAGCTGAGGGGGGTCGGTAGTAGCAGGCGGCAACAGTGAGAGACTTCTGGATTTCTGGAGAGAATCATTTTCAAAATTAGTAGTTCGAACTGTTTGGGTATGGACCTGGAAAGTATGACATTACTTTGCAGGCTATCTCTGCAGTAGACTGCAACTCCTTCCCCTTTGGCAGTTCTATCTTGACGGAAGATGTTATAGTTGGGTATGGAAATCTCTGAATTTTTGGTGGCCTTCCTGAGCCAGGATTCAGACACGGCAAGGACATCAGGGTTAGCAGAGTGTGCTAAAGCAGTGAGTAAAACAAACTTAGGTAGGAGGCTTCTGATGTTGACATGCATGAAACCAAGGCTTTTTCGATCACAGAAGTCAACAAATGAGGGTGCCTGGGGACATGCAGGGCCTGGGTTTACCTCCACATCACCCGCGGAACAGAGAAGGAGTAGTATGAGGGTGCGGCTAAAGGCTATCAAAACTGGTCGCCTAGAGCGTTGGGGACAAAGAATAAGAGGAGCAGGTTTCTGGGCATGGTAGAATATATTCAGGGCATAATGCGCAGACAGGGGTATGGTGGGGTGCGGGTACAGCGGAGGTAAGCCCAGGCACTGGGTAATGATGAGAGAGGTTGTATCTCTGGACATGCTGGTTGTAATGGGTGAGGTCACCGCATATGTGGGAGGTGGGACAAAGGAGGTATCAGGGGTATGAGGAGTGGGACTAGGTGCTCCATAGTGAACTAAAACAATGATAACTAACCTGAGCAACAGTATACAAGGCATATTGACATTTGAGAGAGACATACAGCGAGGCATACAGTAATCACAGGTGTTGAATTGGGAAAGCTAGCTAAAACAGTAGGTGAGATAACAACAGCTATTCAGCTAGCACAACAACAGCAGGTAAAATAGCGTTGACGAGGCAACGGGGCCGACAGATAAAACAAATAAGCAGAATGGAGTACCGTGATTAATGGACAGTCCAGCGTGCATCAGCTATGTAGCCAAGAGATCAGTGTCCAGGGGGCAGCGGTGGATGGGGCAGGGAAGCTGGACTGGCGAGTGTTATCCAGGTTAAAAAAAACTAACAATGACTAAATAGCTTGTAGCTAGTTAGCTGGTTAGCTTCTGGAGGTTCTTGAGTGTGTTCTAAAAATTAAAAATAATAGCGATTCCGTATCACATTGGGTGAGGCAGGTTTCCAGAAGGTATAAACAAATTAAAAATCGAAAAGAGATGAGTGTTTGGGACGCGGCGATTCAGACGGTTAGCAGGCATGTGCTAACAAGCTAACAGTTCGTAGGCCCAGTTCGTAGGCCCGGGCTAAACAAGGTAGCAGTTAGCGGACCGGAGCTAGACAAGGTAGCAGTTAGCAGGCCGAATTAGTGAAGATCCAGCTGAAAAATGTTCCGTTTGCGGTGGGAATCCGGGGATGAATCCGGGGATGAAAAATAAATAGGTCCGTTATGCTCTGGTTAGAGTCGCGTTGTTCGAACTGGTGAGAGCTTTCCGGGCTAAAGGTTAGCTGATGACCGGTTAGCTGATGACCGCTAGCATAGCTGGTGGTTAGCTGGCTAGCTTCAGTTGAGGGGTTCCGGTTCCGAAGTAAATATAAATACTTTAGGAAAAAAAGCTACATTGGGTGAGGCGGATTGCAGGAGAGTATTTGGAAGCTTAGGTTTGGTAAAATGTTTTTAAAGAGATATGCGAAGAAAAATATGTAAAAACGAAAAAGAATGATATATACAAGGGACACGACACGACAGGACGACCTACTGCTACGCCATCTTGGTCTCCATGAATGCTTTTCTGGTTTTTGTGAAAATGTTGCATGCTGAATGCCAGGCATAATCCTATGCTAGGCTATCAATACTGTTACACAAATGCTTGTTTTGCTATGGTTGAGAAGCATATTTTGAAAATCTGAGATGACAGTGTTGTTAACAAAAGGCTAAGCTTGAGAGCAAATAGATTTATTTAATTTCATTTGCGATTTTCATGAATAGTTAACGTTGCGTTATGCTAATGAGCTTGCGGATAGATTTACACAATCCCGGATACAGGTTTTTTTCGTAACTAAACGTGACGCAGAAAACGGAGCGATTTGTCCTAAACAAATAATCTTTCAGGAAAAACTGAACATTTGCTATCTAACTGAGAGTCTCCTCATTGAAAACATCCGAAGTTCTTCAAAGGTAAATTATTTTATTTGAATGCTTTTCTGGTTTTTGTGAAAATGTTGCCTGCTGAATGCTAACACTAAATGCTACGCTAGCTATCAATATTGTTACACAAATGCTTGTTTTGCTATGGTTGAGAAGCATATTTTGAAAATCTGAGATGACAGTGTTGTTAACAAAAGGCTAAGCTTGATTGATTTCATTTCATTTGCGATTTTCATGAATAGTTAACGTTGCGTTATGGTAATGGGCTTGAGGCTGTAGTCACGATCCCGGATCCGGGATGGCTCGACGCAAGAAGTTAAGTGTCCACAGACCATTCCCACCTTCTCAAAGTAGAAATATTATTTAATTCTCGCATTTTGAGGAATAGGAGTTTGGCCAAAAGAGGTGCTTTGTTCTCTTAGACTCTCTCAAAACTATGACCTGTGGTAAAGTTACACAGAGTGAAAGGGCTAAGTGAAGTTAAGACATTGATGCTGTCCTAACAAAAACACCTGACTAACCTCTAAATACAATATTAGCCAACTTGCCAGACAGACACCTATCAAGAGGCAGACTTTTAAAACCATAGCCATGGACTCAACCTGTCTCGACCTGACAACCTCTCTGACCAATAATGCATTTGAAATTCTCCATTATATATTTTTTGTCATCAGATTGACAGGCACGGCCTCTTATGTTTATTGATTGGGTTGACCTCGTGTCTGGAAATCCTATCCCTGGGAAATATCACTGACTTCTTATCTTGCTAAACCACCACTATCAGGGTTGGGATCAAACTTCTGTCAATTCAGGAAATACATTTTAAATTAATAAGTGAATAAATGTCCACTGCAGCTCCAGGTCAGTGTAAATGTGTGCGTGTGTGTGTGTGCGCGCGTCTGTCTGTCTGTGTTTTTAGGCAACTAGTTATATGAAAACAAAGTGCACCAATGTATTCAACTAGGACTTTTCAATCCATTAGATGAATTCATATCCTTAAATAAGGAGTGCTCTTCTTATTATATCTAAAAATGTATGTTTAGTCATTCAGCAATACTGCCATTATCAATAACTTAGTATTTCAAACCAGTTTCAAAAGAAACACAACTGTATTTTTCTTCACAGTGTGCCTGTTTGCTTCCAGATACTCCTCCCTTACATAATTTCTGTCCATTCATTCATGTTTTTGTTTGTTCTCTATGTGCTAATACACACTTTGCCTCTGTCCCACATTACACCCTATTCCCTACATAGGGCTCTGGTCTAAAGTAGTGCACTGTAAAGGAAATAAGGTGCCATTTGGGACACAGTCGGTGTGTAAGTCCGTTTGCTTAGACTTAGAAGACCATATCTGCACACAACAGGAAGGCTTTGTGTGTGTGTATGTGTGTGTGTCTTTCCTTCTGTTTGACTGTCTGTGAGTGTCTGCTGTGTATCTATCTGTGTGTGTGTGTGCATGTGTGTGTGTGTAGGAGAAAGAGCACTCCTTTGCTCTCACCTCACATGGAGAGTTCCGTAGGGGAGGAGGGAAGAGAGGGCTCCTGAGCAATGCGGACCCCTGCTGACCCTTGGACTGTCCTCCATCCACACTGAACATGGCACCTGGAAGACACACATCACACAAATAAATAACGACAGAAGATTGTACAAGCTTCTATGAAACATGTTGGGCATATTTTTTCATGTTTTACTTTAACCCCTGTTTCTCCCCAATTGGTAGTTACAGTCTTGTCCCATCGCTGCAACTCCCCAACGAACTTCGAAAAGGAGAACATCGAGAGCCAAGGATCTTCCGAAATACGACCCTGCCAAGCCACACTGCTTCTTGACACACTGCTTGCTTAACCTGGAAGCCAGCAACACCAATGTGTCAGCTTGCAGGCGCCCGGCCTGCTACAAAGAGTCGCTAGAGCGCAATGGGACAAGGAAATCCCGGCCTTCCAAACCCACCCATAACCTGGACAGCGCTGGGCCAATTGTGTGCCACCTCATGAGTCTCCCGGTCACGGCCGGCTGTGACACTGCCTGGGATCGAACCCGGGTCTATAGAGACGCCTCATTTATAATCCACATAATAATAAAAAATGTCCTGTTGCTGCAGGATTATTTTCCTGCTGTGAGAAACTGGGTCAAATTAAGATACAGGGTCTGTACACAAGTACAGGCTTCAGCATGCTTTAATTTTGGCTGGCCCTTAGCCGAACTCGACTAGCCGAAAATAATGAGAAAAAAAAGCGACAATAGTACAGTTTGTCCATTTTGAGACTCCATAGCCAGTATACACATTAATGGAAGATACATTTTTACGTTTTTGCTGAAGAGTTCTTAGTTGCACAATTTCACATTTAAGACATTTGGTGCAGGATTTTTCTATCAAAAAAATTGCATGAAAAGGAGTCGTCTCTCATTGAACGTCAATAAAGATTTAATTGACATTTCCGTACTGTTGACCAATCACTGACAAAGGGGCGTAAACTTAGGCTCCGAACCTAGGCTTGCCTCCAGAATAATGTGTGCCTGAACAGCCAAAAAAACCCTCACCAAAGTCTAAAACTAACTAAAACGTCACAGAATGTTGTCAATGCGCCACAGGTTTAGCAAGAGAGCGATAACTTCAATCAAATGTCATCTTCAATTACATTTTAGAGTCTACCAAACTGTTTCGGCTGGGAAGCATGCCAGGAAGTTACCCCCTTAAGGGGTAACAGAGTGATTTGGGATAGCTAGGGTTGGTGGACATGGCCCATATGATTGATAAACTCAGCAAAAAAAGAAACGTCCTCTCACTGTCAACAGTATTTATTTTCAGCAAACTTAAAATGTGTTAATATTTGCATGAACATAACAAGATTTAACAACTGAGACATAAACTGAACAAGTTCCACAGACATGTGACTAACAGAAATGGATTAATGTGTCCCTAAACAAAGGGGGGTGGGGGTCAAAATCAAAAGTAACAGTCAGTATCTGGTGGCCACCAGCTGCATTAAGTACTGCAGTTCATGGACTGCACCCAATTTGCCAGTTCTTGCTGTGAGATGTTATCCCACTCTTCCACCAAGGCACCTGCAAATTCCCGGACATTTCTGGCAGGGAATGGCACTATCCCTCACCCTCCGATCCAACAGCTCCCAGATGTGATCAATGGGATTGAGATCAATAAAATGAAAATTAATTACTTAAAAATCATACAATGTGATTTTCTGGATTTTTGTTTTAGATTCCGTCTCTCACAGTTGAAGTGTACCCATGATAAAAATTACAGACCTCTACATATTTTGTAAGTAGGAAAACCTGCAAAATCAAAATCAGCAGTGTATCACATACTTGTTCTCCCAACTGTATATATATATATATATATATATATATATATATATATATATATACAGTTGAAGGCGGAAGTTCACATACACATAGGTTGCAGTTATTAAAACTCGTTTTTCAACAACTCCACAAATTTATTGTTAAACTATAGTTTTGGCAAGTCGGTGAGGACATCTACTTTGTGCATGACACAAGTATTATTTCCAACAATTGTTTACAGGCAGATTATTTCACTTATAATTCACTGTATTACAATTCTAGTGGGTCAGAAATTGACATACACTAAGTTGACTATGCCTTTAAACAGCTTAGAAAACTCCAGTAAATGATGTCATGGTTTTAGAAGCTTCTGATAGGCTAATAGCCATCATTTGAGTCAATTGGAGGTGTACCTGTGAATGTATTTAAAGGTCTTTTTTGCCTGAAGATACCACGTTCATCTGTACAAACAATATTACGCAAGTATAAACACCATGGGACCACGCAGCCATCATACCACTCAGGAAGAAGCGTTCTGTCTCCTAGAGATGAACGCACTTTGGTTTGAAAAGTGCAAATCAATCCAAGAACAACGGCAAAGGACCTTGTGAAGATGCTGGAGGAAACAGGTACAAAAGTATCTATATCCACAGTAAAACGAGTCCTATATCGACATAACCTGAAAGGCCGCTCAGCAAGGAAGAAGCCACTGCTCCAAAACCACCATAAAAAAGGCAGATTACGGTTTGCATACTTTTTGGAGAAATGTCCTTTGGTCTGATGAAACAAAACAATTACTGTTTGGCCATAATAACAATCGTTATGTTTGGAGGAAGTACACCATCCCAACCGTGAAGCGCGGGGGTGGCAGCATCATGTTGTGGGGGTGCTTTGCTGCAGGATGGACCGGTGCACTTCACAAAATAGATAGCTTCATGAGGTAGGAAAATTATGTGGATATATTGAAGCAACATCTCAAGGCATCAGTCAGGAAGTTAATGCTTGGTCGCAAATGGGTCTTCCAAATGGACAATGACCCCAAGCATACTTCCAAAGTTGTGTCAAAGTTGTGGCTTGAGGACAACAGATTCAAGGTATTGGAGTGTCCATCACAAAGCCCATCACAAAATTTGTGAGCAGAACTGAAAAAGCATGTGCGAGCAAGGAGGCCTACAAACCTGACTCAGTTACACAAGCTCTGTCAGAAGGAATGGGCCAAAATTCAGCCAAACAATTGTGGGAAGCTTGTGGGAGGCTACTTGAAACGTTTGACCCAAGTTAAACAATTAATTGAGTGTATGTAATCTTCTGACCCACTGGGAATGTCATGAAAGAAATAAAAGCTGAAACAAATCATTCTCTCTACTATTATTCTGACATTTCACATTCTTAAAATAAAGTGGTGATCCTAATTGACCTAAAACAGGGAATTTTTACTCGGATTAAATGTCAGGAATTGTGAAAAACGGAGTTTAAATGTATTAGGCTAAGGTGTATGCAAAATATATATATATATATATACAGTGGGGCAAAAAAGTATTTAGTCAGCCACCAATTGTGCAAGTTCTCACACTTAAAAATATGAGAGAGGCCTGTAATTTCCATCATAGGTACACTTCATATATGACAGACAAAATGAGAAAAAAATCCAGAAAATCACATGGTAGGATTTTTAATGAATTTATTTGCAAATCATTTTGGAAAATAAGTATTTGGTCACTGTGGCAAAGAAGGGGGTCGAGTGATAAGTGGCAGATATGTGAGAGCAGAACTAATAAACGGGCTCTGCCCGATCACTAAAATGGCCACCCCTGTCAGAACTACAGATCACAAAATGGCCGACCGCCAAAACTACAAGTCCCAGAAGCAAGGGGAACCATCAGAAGGTGGAGCTGACTCACAGATAAAGGGTCAAGAAAAACCAGGAAGAGGAAGAGAGAGTGCTGGAAGGAGCTATGAACAATAGAGAAAGAGACTATAGAGATTGGCTGGATTTACCGTGTATGAGCTGGATTGTTTTGGACTTACCTGTTGGCGTTTGGACCTGGACCTACCGAGAACCCGATTCGTGTACCGAACCCTGCTATCCTTGACCTCGCCTACGGCCTGGCTGGACCAGGACGGAGAAGCAAACACACAGGTACTGTCCTGTTCGAAAGAACTCTCATTCTTGGGTGATTTGGTGACAGTTTACCACCTAGTTTGTGACAAACGCTCATAACATTGAAGAGGTTTGAACTTGTTATCAGTAGAAAAAGACACCTGTCCGCAACCTCAAACAGTCACACTCCAAATTCCACTATGGCCAAGACCAAAGAGCTGTCAAAGGACACCAGAAACAAAATTGTAGACCTGCACCAGGCTGGGAAGACTGAATCTGCAATAGGTAAGCAACTTGGTTTGAAGAAATCAACTGTGGGAGCAATTATTAGGAAATGGAAGACATACAAGACCACTGATAATCCTCCTCGATCTGGGGCTCCACGCAAGATCTCACTCCGTGGGGTCAAAATGATCACAAGAACGGTGAGCAAAAATCCCAGAACCACAAGGGGGGACCGAGTGAATGACCTGCAGAGAGCTGGGACCAAAGTAACAAAACCTACCATCAGTAACACACTAAGCCGCCAGGGATTCAAATCCTGCAGTGCCATCCTTAAGCCAGTACATGTCATAAGGTGAATGCACCAATTTGTAAGTCGCTCTGGATAAGAGCGTCTGCTAAATGACTTAAATGTAAATGTCCAGGCCCGTCTGAAGTTTGCAAGAGAGCATTTGGATGATCCAGAAGAAGATTGGGAGAATGTCATATGGTCAGATGAAACCAAAATATAACTTTTTGGTAAAAACTCAACTCGTCGTGTTTGGAGGACAAAGAATGCTGAATTGCATCCAAAGAACACCATACCTACTGTGAAGCATGGGGGTGGAAACATCATGCTTTGGGGCTGTTTTTCTGCAAAGGGACCAGGACGACTGATCCGTGTAAAGGAAAGAATGAATGGGGACATGTATCGTGAGATTTTGAGTGAAAACCTCCTTCCATCAGCAAGGACATTGAAGATGAAACGTGGCTGGGTCTTTCAGCATGACAATGATCCCAAACACACCGCCCAGGCAACGAAGGAGTGGCTTCATAAGAAGCATTTCAAGGTCCTGGAGTGGCCTAGCCAGTCTCCAGATCTCAACCCCATAGAAAATATAGGGAGTTGAAAGTCCGTGTTGCCCTGCAACAGCCCCAAAACATCACCGCTCTAGAGGAGATCTGCATGGAGGAATGGGCCAAAATACCAGCAACAGTTTGTGAAAACCTTGTGAAAACTTACAGAAAACGTTTGACCTCTGTCATTGCCAACAAAGGGTATATAACAAAGTCTTGAGATACACTTTTGTTATTGACCAAATACTTATTTTCCACCATAATCTGCAAATAAATTCATTAAAAATCCTACAATTTGATTTTCTTTTTTTTTCTCATTTTGTCTGTCATAGTTGAAGTGTACCTTTGATGAAAATTACAGGCCTCTCTCATCTTTTTAAGTGGGAGAACTTGCACAATTGGTGGCTGTCTAAATACTTTTTTGCCCCACTGTATATATATTTAAGTGAAGACATGTCTTTAAAAAGCACTGATGATTCACCTGAGGATGATGGACAGCTAGGCCGCACCTTCTTTGGAATGGTGCGAACACGCCTCCAGGAGGATCCCTTGGCTGCAATTGGCTGCCATCCGCACTCACCGTCCTCGAAGGAGCAATAGCTGCCATTGAGAAACTGACCTGAAATTGAGAGATAGCGGTAGAGAGAGAAGAGAGTGAGTAGCCTCAAACGAGCTGTAACTGCAGATAAATTGACCTAGGAGAGAAAGAGCAAGAGAGTGGGGAGCCATCCAAACAACTTGCTTGTACAAGTCTGAAAGACATGAAGATAATTAGACCTCTGAGTTAGAGAGGAAAATCAGAGATATCAAAATAAGGGAAAAAAAGGGGAGGGTATTCAAGCCTGCTGCGAATGGGGGTGTCTGTACTGTATACAGTATTTAACTGCCTAAAAGTCACTTCATAGGGGGTAGGTAGTTGTCCAAGCCTTCTAGTAGGACCATTAGACATGTTTCACATAGAATTTGCCAAGTTATCTCAGCAAGGATGCATGCTGCTAACCAGTGGTGATTTTAGCATGTAAATCTTGGTGGGTCAAAAAAATTACATCGGGATGCATGCCAGCACAGCCACTACACAACACAACACAACACAACACAACACAACACAACACAACACAACACTAAACACTACATGAATTGCACTATAACGGTGACAAATGGTGCCCACAAACTGTTAGGGCCTACATAAAGCTGTCCTAACAGCAAAGACCCAGCAGCAGTCTCAACATCTTACCACTGGTACACCTGGCTATCAGCAAAGCCTTATCAGGCAGCGAAACAGTTCATTCAGGCTCATTTACTGCCTTTAAAAAAATATATAGCTGACATGGCTGACTTGCTTAAACAAATGACAATTGGGATGTACAAACTATGGCATAAGGGGACGACAAGCGGATAAGAGGCAATCCCTCATTAATGAGCGAGCAAGGATGACGTAGTCAATATAACTATTTGTTCAGCACTTTTGAAATGTGCAGCGAACATGGGCCATTCAGTTCAAGTCAGAACTGTAGGATAAATAAAGGGGACATATAAGCAGACAATGAAAGCTCTTATATTTCATGATTACACTTCTCTAAAACAGGTCATAGGCTCCATGTGCACTACCAAGTCAGAACAGTAGGCAAAATTAAGAGGAGAAAATAGACCAAATAATTAGGCCAGTGATTGCTTTACAATGCTTGCACTTAGCCGCTTATTCCATCCAAACCACTCAAACCACATTGTTGAATTTGCGATTTCCAACTTGTTGTGTTTATGTTTATGTCCAATGGCTGATGAGCACCAATATATTTCATCAATAGTTTTTCTTCATGATTTCTCTTTGTATGACAAGGATTGACCCTGCTGGTCCTCTATGAACATCTTTAAGAACAATCTGGCCTTATATGGCCATGTACTCTTATAATCTCCACCCGGCGTGGCCAATAGAGGACTGGCCTCCCCTCATAGCCTGGTTCCTCTTTAAGTTTCTTCCTAGGTTCCTACCTTTCTACATCTGCATTGCTTGATGTGTGGGTTTTATTCTGGGTTTCTGTATAGCACTTTGTGACATCTGCTGATTTAAAATGGGCTTTATAAATACATTTGATTGATTGAATTTGACCAGCAGAGACTTTGATCCTCTAACCGGGGTGGATGTGTAAAAGAAAAATCTGGGGGGGACATCCACCCCCACCCTACGCCACCTTCTTCCATCCTCAATGTCAATGTCAGATATTTGATGACATCATGACTTGAGCTGAGCTAGATTCTACTTTTCTTCTTCTCCCTTTTCCAGTCAATGAGTTTTGGCAACATGCGTTGTCGTGCTTAATTAGATTAAAGGAAAAGATAAATCATGGCTGGATCACATTGAATAGGTTATGTCGAAGGGTAAGACAGTGTGCTTTGGTACTCAGAGTCGCGAATATCCCATGGCGGGTAGGATGACGCAATTGCAGGGCACAGCTGTAAGTGACTGAAGGGGAGGGAGGGAGGGAGAAAAGAGAGAGTGGACAGAGAGACATGGGAGAGAGAGGGTGGGGGGAGAGAGAAAGATAGAAAGGGAGGGAGAAATGGGAAAGAGAGAGCGAGTGAGTGACAGAGAAAGAGGGAGGAAAGAAGAAGAGAGAGTGAGAGAAAAGATCATGGGCAGGGTGAGGAGAGTAAATTGAGAGAAATACAAAAAACACATGAATCACTGGTAATAGTGCTTAATGGAAAATAAAAAAGTGAAGTAATTCCGTCTCAGATCTCACAGATTGAGAGCGAGAGGGAGAGCGAGAGACAGAAAGACAGAGAAGAGAGCTCTAGGTTCCCAACACAGTTTAATCAGCCTTTATGACCTTACTATCATGTTGCAATCATCAGGAAATGGGCTGGTGATCCATTGCTTTTACAAAAGTAGAGTAATATAATTTGGTACTTTCTCTTTCATGTTTTGGTTTTACCCACTTCTCATGTCAAATACAGTCAATCCAATAAATGAGATCAATGATGTAACTAGTGTTATCGTAACCATGGACAAATAACTACTCCACATTTGACAAGGTTGAATGGCATTATTCGCAGATAAGATACAGCAGAGCATTTGCCACAAAGCGTGAGCAAACATTTGATATTGGATGTGTGTTGGATGCGTAACGAGCGTCCTAATCATGTTATGAACACCTCTCAAGTCACTCCCTGTAGAAAGACCATGGCATCATGAATTCCAGTGAATATGAGGCTGTGCAACCTCTGGTTGTTACACATACAGATTTCCATGCATTTCATGTTTTAAGTGGTGCTTAATTCAATTAATTATACTCAGAATCCCTCTCTCTGGGGCATCTCCAACACACAGCACATTCAAATGTACACTACCTACTTTATTAGCACGCACGTAGTGTCATTAGCAGGGGAAAAGCCTCTTATCTCGCTAGCCCCCCCAGTTTGTCAACCTATAAGCACAGGGGAGCAGCCATCATGCTAATAAGTGGCACACAGGAGGCTAATCATGCACTGTGGGGGCATGTTCTTAAGTCAGCTTCATATGTATGTGCATGGAAGGTAAGTCATTTAGTATAAATTAACATTCTGTATGCTTTTCCGGAATTCACTTCAAATGTATTTCCAGAGATATGTGTATCGACACACATGCAATTATATATGTATAAATGAAAAACTACACACACACACGCATCATGTACCTAATTATTTTTTGGGAGCATTGATGGCCAAATTCAATTGCTTTGAAGTAATCATGCCTTAAAGAACTACTATCTTCTATATTTTCAGTGTACACCGTAAAAAAACTGAGGACTGTGCATTTCAATGGGCACGACGACCTTGCACACAAACATATCCAGCTACACACACATACAAAAATATCCAGGGCTCGGGGACTTTCTAACCCAACTTTGGCAGAACAACTATTCCTGACCCTTGAGATAACGAATGTGTACTAGAATCAAAAATTACTACCACCGGAAACGTCAAGGGTGAGAAGCACTAGTGAAGCATGGCAGAGGCATGGGATACAAGTAGATAGGCTCTACTCACGGCACATGTTCCCTTCATCGTCGCCGAGCGGGCAGTCCATCTTGAAGTCACACAGCTGTCCAAGAGGGACCCCTGGGCCCTGGTTACAGTGGTACTGGCCCTGGAGGGTGATGTTGTGGATTGGGTAGGGATCTGGAGAGAAGCAAAGAGAGAGATATAAACATATCTGTCAACAGAGGGCAATGAATCATCATCAGAATGACATGATTGAGGCTTTAGGGTGTCTTAAAATGGACACGTATGCCAAACTGGTATTATGTAGGGGAGAGTTGGGTAAGACATTTTCTTTGAGAGACGCAGAGTAGGTGAAAGGATGATCTCCGTCTGTGTACTTCCCACCGTGAACCAGGGAGGAGGAGGTGTGATGGTGTGGGGGTGATTTGCTGGTGACACTGTTAGTGATTTATTTAGAATTCAAGGCACACTTAACCAACAAGGCTACCACAGCATTCTGCAGCGATACACCATCCCACCTGGTTTGCACTTAGTGGGTCTTAACGCAAGAGCACAAAAAAGAGCTTCGAGGACACCTCACCCTGGGTGAACTTGATGGAAGATTTGGGTTTAGATGATCCATAGACACAGCCACCAGAAGCACTGCCACCTCACGACACAGCCACCCAAAGCACTGCAACTAGCAACTAGCACTGAAGTGCAACTCGCACTTCAGTGCGAAGATGCGCCGCTTTAAAAATAGAATTCAGAGCATGGGTTGACTTGGTCCTGAAGAAAGAGTATATAAGAAGCATGCTTTCAATGGAAAGGCATGATAGTGCTACTTGACTTATCACTGACAGACAGCTCGTGATACTTCAACTATCATCAACCTAAAAGGTAATATCTGACTTTCATACCCTAGAACAATTGTATCTCTTGACTTCTGATTTCTGAACGAGACATACTGAGACAACTAACCAATATACTCCTCGTGCTGAATACATCCCACCTCCTAACCGGAGTGGATAAATAGCATCAGTGGTGTTACAAAGGGTCTTGATCTCGAACCGTTCTCTTCACTAATCTGTAAATCATAGTACAACTTCTAGTAGGAGAAACAGATACTGAGTGATTGGATAAGCCTCTAGAGCAATTGTGATTGGAAGAACATACTCTTTGGGGACCAACCAGGTCAACCTGTGCTAAGGTAATTAACCGCTTGTTGTAATACATATATAAGGCATTAATAGTAGTAAGTGTTTTGATGATGTTTGATGTTATAGATTAAGGACCAGAAAGAAACTGTAATAACGTATACAACTGTGTGAACTGCAAACATTGAATAAAAAGTAGAAACTAGACCCAAAACCCTAGGGGAGAGAACACCTCTGACACTCCCAATCTAGGGAAACAAGTCTAGTTTCTGCACTAAAGACAATATAATGGTTTGGACAGAATAATCATTTTATTGTAACAGGTACATTTAACATTTACATTTAAGTCATTTAGCAGACGCTCTTATCCAGAGCGACTTACAAATTGGTGCATTCACCTTATGACATCCAGTGGAACAGCCACTTTACAATAGTGCATCTAAATCTTTTAAGGGGGTGAGAAGGATTACTTTATCCTATCCTAGGTATTCCTTAAAGAGGTGGGGTTTCAGGTGTCTCCGGAAGGTGGTGATTGACTCCGCTGTTCTGGCGTCGTGAGGGAGTTTGTTCCACCATTGGGGGGCCAGAGCAGCGAACAGTTTTGACTGGGCTGAGCGGGAACTGTACTTCCTCAGTGGTAGGGAGGCGAGCAGGCCAGAGGTGGATGAACGCAGTGCCCTTGTTTGGGTGTAGGGCCTGATCAGAGCCTGGAGGTACTGAGGTGCCGTTCCCCTCACAGCTCCGTAGGCAAGCACCATGGTCTTGTAGCGGATGCGAGCTTCAACTGGAAGCCAGTGGAGAGAGCGAAGGAGCGGGGTGACGTGAGAGAACTTGAGAAGGTTGAACACCAGACGGGCTGCGGCGTTCTGGATGAGTTGTAGGGGTTTAATGGCACAGGCAGGGAGCCCAGCCAACAGCGAGTTGCAGTAATCCAGACGGGAGATGACAAGTGCCTGGATTAGGACCTGCGCCGCTTCCTGTGTGAGGCAGGGTCGTACTCTGCGGATGTTGTAGAGCATGAACCTACAGGAACGGGCCACCGCCTTGGTATTCTCTATATTAATATTGAAGTACTATTAGTCGACGGACATAGACTGTAAATCCTAACCAAGTTATAGATTACGTGAGTCTAGATATAAGAGCATACAAAGGGAAAGTAAAGCAAGCGGTACTCTAAGTCTGAATGATATTATCTAAGATCCCGAAACCAGCCTAACTGCATCACATAAGGCTAATCTCTGAATAAAAGGGCAGGATACATAACCAGGTCAGTCCGGCGGACCTGTGAGTCACCTGTTAGCCGGGTGACATAAGAACGTGAGTGAGACGACTTGTATCACTCTCGACGGGGGTACCTTAACGGACCTATAGCAAAATCCCCTACCGCGACAGACTATCATTTGTTTTTAAACAGGACAATGACCCAACACACCTCCAGGCTGTGTAACGGCTATTTGATCAAGAAGGAGAGTGATGGACTGCTGCATCAGATGACCTGGCGTCCACAATCACCCCAACCTCAACCCAGTTGACATGGTTTGGGATGAGTTTGACCGCAGAGGGAAGGAAAAGAAGCCAACAAGTGCTCAGAATGTGGTAACTCCTTCAAGACTGCTGGAAAAGCATTCCAGGTGAAGCTGCTTGAGAAAATCCTAAGAGTGTGCAAAGCTGTCATCTAGGAAAAGGGTGGCTACTTTGAAGAATCTCAAATATAAAATATATTTAGACTTGTTTAACATTTTTGTTGGTTACTACATGATTCCATATAAGTTATTTCATCATTTTGATGTCTTAACTATTATTTTACAATGTAGAAAATAGTAAAAATAAAGAAAAACCCTTGAATGAGTAGGTGACCAAACTTCTGACTGTTACACAACATCCTGAAATATACTATATCCCTAGACATGATCAGAATTCATGTAAACATTAGTTTCAAAATATATAGGATAAGTTGAGCGACAGGACAGTAAGTTGTCGCCTACACATTTCTCTACTGAATGAAATATTACCATGTCTATCTTTATTTCCCAAACACAATTCAACTCAATAACAATTTTGCATCCGTTAACAGTCTTAACACCAAACATACACTTTCTACTTTTTTAAACACTTTTAACACAGGCCCTGTTTTTACTTCATATCCCAGTGATAATAACTTACATTACGCCTGGAAAGAATACTTCAATTTGCTCAACTTGCCATTGACTCAACCATTGAATGCTGAAGACACATTTCGGTTGAGTGCATTCACTTGTGCAACTGACGAGGTATCCCCTTTCCTTTCCCATTCCCCATGGCCATTGGTTCAACTTACCCCAAGGCAAACATTTTTACAATAATAGACCACACAGCTACAAGGAGTCACTTTCGTGCTAGGTTTACGACCACATATCGAAGCTTTTTGAGACCCCGACTTAAGTACAATCTTAAACAGATCTACCTTGGTTTAGATATAAGCATCATGAAACCTCTAACGCACATGTGTCAAACTCTTCCATGGAAGGCCGAGTGTCTGCAGGTTTTCACTCCTCCTTTGTACTTGATTGATGAATTAAGGTCACTAATTAGTAAAGAACTCCCCTCACCTGGTTGTCTAGGTCTTATTTGAAAGGGAAAATAAAACCCACAGACACTAGGCCCTCCATGGAATGAGTTTGACAGCCCTGCTCAAACACAATAAATTCATTTGAAAATCCATTATTTGGACCTAACTTGCTTACCACTTTTTCTGTGTGGTTTCTTCAATCACAGACTTCATGAAATGATGACCTCTTCCTAAATATTTGTTCAAATGATTGATTTTGGGTTTCCTAGAAATAAGGGTGGCTCAACTGACCCCACTCTCCCCTACCATTTACAACAAAAAGTATACATTGTAAACATATACACACACATGTACTTTATATACATATGATATGCTACCATGTTGTGAAACTGGGAGGGATCTGAACAAAAATATAAACGCAACACGCAACAATTTCAACGATGTTACATAAGGAAATCAGCCAATTGAAATACACTGCTCAAAAAAAAGGGAACACAAAAATAACACATCCTAGATCTGAATGAAATATTCTTATGTTGAATGTGCTGACAACAAAATCACACAAAAATGATCAATGGAAATCAAATGTATCAACCCATGGAGGTCTGGATTTGGAGTCACACTCAAAATTAACGTGGAAAACCACACTACAGGCTGATCCAACTTTGATGTAATGTCCTTAAAACAAGTAAAAATGAGGCTCAGTTGTGTGTGTCCTCCACGTGCCTGTATGACTTCCCTACAACGCTTGTCTATTCCATTTACACAACAGCATGTGAAATTTATTGTCAATCAGTGTTGCTTCTTAAGTGGACAGTTTGATTTCATAGAAGTGTGATTGACTTGGAGTTACATTGTGTTGTTTAATTGTTCCCTTTATTTTTTTGAGCAGTGTACATACATTTGGCAGTAATTTATGGACTTCACATGATTGGAAATACAGATGCTCACAGATACCTTAAAAAAAGGTAGATCAGAAAACTAGTCAGTATCTGGTGACCACCATTTGCAGCGCCACACATCTCCTTCATATAGAATTGATCAGGCTGTTGATTGTGGTCTGTGGAATATTGTCCCACTCCATCTTGTGGATGGAATTGCAGAATCTCCACATGAGACCTGGACAGAGTCTTAGGACAAAGTCAGGGAAATGATCTCGGAGGAACTGAAGATGGACCACAGGAAGATTGAGGTGGAGCGCGCCCACAGGACTGGAAATCCCACTACCGGCCCAGGTGACAGTCCCAGGTCGATGGTGGTCAAATTGCTGAGGTTAAAGGACAAGGTACCTGTTCTGGAAAGAGCCAAGAACTTGAGAGGAACATACATTATCTTAAACGAGGACTATTTTAAAGCTATGCGCAAGAAGAGGAAAGAACTTATCCCAGCTATGAAAGCTACCAGAGCATTTGGGGACATTGTCCACCTTCCCTCCCAAAAGCCTGGGATGGATGAGAGAGCCAGGCCTATGTGTTCCTTGGCTTGGCTCTCTCATACCTTTTCCACATGATGTATATCTCCAATAAACTACCTAGGAAAGGGCTGAAAATTCCCATACTAATATTCACGTCATGATCAAAAGTATGTGGACACATGCTCATCGAACATCTCATTCCAAAATCATGGGCATTAATATGGAGTTGGTCCCCATTTGCCGCTATAACAGCTTCCACTCTTCTGGGAAGGCTTTCCACTAGATGTTGGAACATTGCTGAGGGGACTTGCTTCCATTCAGCCACAAGAGCATTAGTGAGGTCAGGCGAATAGTCCTGGCTCACAGTCTGTGCTCTAAATCATCCCAAATGTGTTCGATAGGGTTGAGGTCAGGGCTCAGTGAAGGCTAATCAAGCTCCTCCACATTGATCTCGACAAACTATTCATGTACTAACCCCGCTTTGTGAACACGGGCATTGTCATGCTGAAACATAAAAGGGACTTGCCCAAACAATTGCCACAAAGTTGGGAACACGCAATCATCTAGAATGGCATTGTATGTTGAAACGTTAAGATTTCCATTCAGTGGAACTAAGTGGTCTAGCCCAAACCATAAAAACTGCCCCAGACTATTATTCCTCCTCCGCCATACTTTACAGTTGGCACTATGCATTGGGGCAGGTAGCGTTCTCCTGGTATCCGCCAAACCAAGATTCGTCCGTCGGAATGTCAGATGGTGAAGCGTGACTCATCACTCCAGAGAACGTGTTTCCACTGCTCTAGAGACCAATGTCAGCAAGCTTTACACCACTCCAGCCAACACTTGGCATTGCGCATGGTGATCTTAGGCTTGTGCGAGGATACTCAGCCATGGAAACCCATTTCATGAAGCTTTGAACAGTTGAACAGTTCTTGTGCTAAGTGTTGTAACCGAGGACAGACGATTGTTATGCGCTACGTGCTTCAGCACTCAGTGGGCCTGTTCTGTGAGCTTGTGTGGCCTACCACTTCGCAGCTGAACCTTTGTTGCTCCTAGACATTTCCACTTCACATTAACCGTTGATCGGGGCAGATCGAGCAGGGCAGACATTTGACAAACTGACTTCTTGTAAAGGTGGCATTCTATGTCACTGAGTTCTTCCGTGAGGCCATTCTACTGCCAATGTTTGTCTATGGAGATTGGATGGCAGTGTGCTCAATTGTATATATCTGTCAGCAACGTTTGTGGATGAAACAGCAGAATCCACTAATTTGAAAGGGTGTCCACATACTTTTCTTTATATATAGTGTATCCTGATGCCTAGTCACCTTACCTCTATACATATCTACCCCTACCATTTCAGTATCCCTTCACATTGTAAATATGGTAATGGTACTGACTCTGGAACTGACCCTTTATATAACTTACTTCCTTCTGTTCTTCTTATTTCTATTCCCTGTGTTTTTGTTAAACTCTACTTTATTTTATAGTATCATATTTTTACTACTGGTATTGCTTACTGCATTGTACTGCAAAGAGCTGGCAAATGAAAAGCATTTCACTGTACTTGTGCACGTGACAATACAACTTTAATATAAATACTCTAACAATATTAAGGCTGGTTTGCCCCCTAGGGCCACCGTACAATATGAAAACAGGATATGAATCACTCTTTCTCATACCGTCTCAAGGTCTAGAAAGATTTCACAGGTCACAAACAAGTTTCACCTTATAATGACATTTCCCGTATCACCGCCCAGAATCAGGAAGCCACTGTTTCGGTCCTGCCATTTGATTTCTTATTTCTTACTGGTATATTATACAGAAGCCACAAGGGGAAAATATGTGTGCTGATAAGGAATGGTGATAGCTCGGCTCTGTTATGAAATGCTGATTGTCTGGCTCTGTTAAAGTGATGATGCACTGTGAAAATAAACTGCGAGACAAGAAATGATGGAATACTAGTAGCCTAGAGCTTCTTTCTCCCCCTTATGATTTCTGTAGCCATCATCAAGCTGTCAAGAAGAATGATGATAAGAATTTGTCTTTGATAGGTTTGATGAAGTTAGTGTCAGTGGGGAGCAGTTTTTGCTCTTTGAAAAGTGCCAAAATAACCAACAGCTAAGTAATGAACAACAATATTAAACTCTATTACTATCATATTGTGTCAAGAATGTTAGTCAGGCATGTCGGCTTGGACCTTACTGGTGCCCTATTAAGATAAATGTGATATATTATTAACCTCATGGTCATTTGAACCTACTCTAACTTGGAATAATAATACACTGATGATACCAATATGGGTATAAGGTGTCCATATTAGGACAGCCTCTAAGTCAGTATGGATGCACCACCAATATACAGAACAGCCAACCAACCCACATTTGCCAAAAGATTTACATATGACATGCTCAGTATGACAAATTAAAAGAGACAGATTGAGATCAGGCCGGTAAGTACATCTGGGGGAAATATTTTGATTGCAAGATCACGTAAAAACAAGAAGTTCCGAGACTTCATTTGAATTCAACTTTCACTGTGGCTGGGTTAAGAATTTAACAGTGATTTGAATAATTACTGATTAAGTTAGTCTATTGAAGCATACGCCATAAACTAAGGTACAACAACAAGTCTATGGCAGATGTGAATGTGCATTTCTGTTTTTCTAATTTGGCATGAGAGAGTGAGTCACCTCTAATCACAATTATTGTCGGGACCGACATCTGGAGAATCTATTGAAAAGTTTTCTGTACACAACTCCATCAAGTCTAGCTTGTACTCTAGGGATGACGTTTGTTCTTTAACAAGCCTCTAATAAGGTACCTTAGTTATCTTCCTTACTATCCCTGCTGATTATACAAACAACATTACACCAATAATAATGCTTTGGACTTCCCTAATTGTGTTTGTCATTAAATTGACTTGAAAACATTTGCGTGAGTCAATGAGTAGAAGTACTCCAGAGTTGCTTGTATATTACAAACATAACTGGACCATTTATTTTCTTGTGCGGTTGTAATTCCATATACATTTCCCTACGTAATATATTGTTTGTCTTAATATATCGCTAAACTATTTGAATTATTTTCTTATTCTTTCCCATCCCATCCAAGTTATCTATTTCCCTGTTTTAACCCATTATCCAACAACTCTTATTGCCAAAATAGACAATGGTTACGGTTTAATTTACAGTCTCCTATTATCTGGTATTGTACTTAATATTTTCATGGTAACATAGTAATAATCCAATAATTATTTAATAGTAGGTTTTCTTTGGGATTTATGGAAACAAGCACTTTGTACTATGTAGTGACCAATTCTGTTGAAAGAACGACCAGAAAGTACCCATTCGTACCACACCATTTCCCTGTAAACAGTAGGCAAACACCTGCTGAAACAGGACAATAAAACTGAGAACTACAACCAGAGCCACATATACTGTAGTCTATATTATGGCTCTGATTACCAACACACCACTTCCTTGTTTCAATAGTGGACTTTCCATTTGATACCCAGTAGTTACCAATTGTGTTGAATGTACCAGAAAGTACACATTTGTACCACAATGTTTCCCTATAAAGACTAGCAAATACCTACTAAATCAGGACAGTTAAATTAAGCACTACCACTACACGACTGCTTTGTTTTCATACTGGGCTCTCCACTCTCACCCAAGAGAATCTGGGGGCTTCTCAGGGGTCACACAAGGGTGAGCACTTCACTCACACAAATCTCTGGTGGCAGAATGGGGAGATATTCATGGAGATTTACAGTCGGCGGAATCCTAAGATGGATGCCCCTGACGCTCCCTCTGGACAGTGAACAGGACAGGAGGCATTCGCTCAAGAATTCAATTAACTGCCCAGAGCCACGCTCTATTGGTCAGAGTACAGCCCAATCACGATTCATCTCTGTCAGAGGAAGCCACTCAGTAGGAGGAGAAGGGGGATCTATGCCGGGTGCATTGCGAATGTGGAGACCAATGTGACAAAATGGAAAATAAATGGAAAGAAACATCTTCATTTCATTTTGACAAACTTTTGTGTACAGTGTGTCTCAGAAATTATGTCCATGGATTGAAATGATGACTGTTTACTTAGTTATATGTAAAATAAACAAGATTACAATGGAATTAATTAGTACAATAATGAACTGCTAGCAATGTTAAGTATCTGAAGTATTTTGCCCAATAAACAACTTCATTCAAGTAAGAGAAAATAATAGTAGGAATGATGTAATATGCAATGGTGCATTTTCAATCAACTGAATAAAATATTTATCTTTAAATTTACATGTTCCTGCACATTTTGATTGTACCCATTTTTTGGTTTACCTTGTTGACTTTTGTCCTCCATATATCCTATTCATCACATACGTCACATGTCAGATGGATGCCTTGGCCAGAAATACATTTGAAAGAGACATACTAAGTGTCTTGTAGACACAGTGCAAAGAGACATATTTACTTTTCTTTTCTCACCTTCTTTGAAGCCTTCGAGGTGAGACTCACTACTAACGTGGACACGCCTAGCCCTCTGGGAGAGTGAGGGTATAGCAACAACAACAAAATGAAGCTACCAACATGTATAGAGTGGCAAGGTACATCAAAGCACCACAGAGTGGTGGGAGTGTGTCTTTTTGTAAAGCCATGTGCTACACTGAGTCAGATTTGATACATTGGTGGTCCCCTGTCCTTAATGTACAGTTGTTTTCTCTGTTGGGTCACAGAGGAGCTAGCGATGCTCCCAGCTCCCTTTCAAATGAAAACCATTACACGTGGAGTGATTTTAAAGTATGGCAGCATTTGGGGGTGGAGCTACTATCTAGTCTACTGATTTGCAGGGTTTATAGTCATTCACCAAAGCAAAGTTATCAAATTAACACCACACTTGAATTCCGTATTATGAGCTCATGAAATACCATTATGAACAAGCCACTTAACGTGACCTCTTTGTGTATATTTTGAGTGCATGTGACATGTAATTATTAGTTGTTTTCTGTTGCAAAGCCATAAGACATACAGGAAAGTATTTTTTTTTTACAAATCAATTTACCGACACTGTAATCACACTAATGAACATCATGTATGTTATCACCATGTTATCATATAGGTTTTAACGACACCTCAGAAGTTCAGATCATTTAAGTGTAGGCCGAGTTCTAGCACCTCAAGAAAACAGCAAAACAAAACGTTGAGGTCGTTCAATCAACATCAATGATTTCAATCTCCATTAAAAATCTATGTTCTACTCTCACAGGAGACTAGGCTGATCCAGATGTCGGCTGTATTTGGCATCCATCGTTGTATTAACATTTCACCCAACTAGCCCAGGGCAATTGAAGACCTCCTCAATATCATCAAATAAGACCTGCAGCTATGATTGCATCTGAGAGGGTAGGTTTGTAATACGGATATGTTTTGTATTGGTAAAGAGAGGGACATTTCTCACAAGTTGTTTTTGGAAGGGCCTAAGGGTGGAGAACAGAGGGATAGAAGAGGAGATGAGGCTGAGAGCCGCGAGATATAGACAGAGGGTGGATATTTTAGCAAGTTGAGGATAAGTGAGATTAAAAGCAAAACATCACTAATTCATTCTATTAAAGTGTTTTGTAAGTAAAATAAAAAAAAATCAGTGGGGTGAGATACATCTTAATTCTAAAAAAGCACAAAACGCTTTAACATGCATAAATGTACGTATGTTACATTTGCAGGAGTACACACACACACACACACACACACACACACACACACACACACACACACACACACACACACACACACACACACACACACACACACACACACACACACACACACACACACACACACACACACACACACACACACACACACACACACACACACACACACACACACACACACACACACACTGGAATTGTTTCTGTGTGCTACATTGTGTTTGCCTCTTAGTACTTCCATTCACCAATACCCATGTCATGCATTGTGATTCTTTTTCAGGTCCCTTGATCACTATATTCATTCCACTTGGCTGAGGCCATATCTACAAACCCAATGCATTTATTGATTCATGAGTGTTTCACTAGCTGGCCATTGGGCCTAACATTTACTAGGCTGATTGGCATGAGAGACAATAAAATCTCAATTACGCCAACCATCGCCAATCATCCTTATTAGATTGCAATTGGGTCTTTAAATTCCGTTCCTACCACTCATTTATTTTGTCTCATTCTCATCTATGCTCGTTTCCCATATGGCATCCTATTCCCTATATAGTGCACTACATTTGACCAGAGCGTTTTGGCCCCTGGTCAAAAGCAGTGCACTATGTAGGGAATAGTGTACCATTTGGGATGCATACTATTTCTGTACTCGATCTCAGCAAGTGGATAAATACCTATTCTGTGTCCATCATTCTTAGGTAATTCATGTGCCATTTTTTTTAAATAATAGACCGTTGACTTTGATTCCAGATCAATTCACCAAGATGATAGCATTGTGAAAAAAACTGATAATTGATAGAGCTTAACAATAGGATGCCTCCTGTCTCAGCCTCCAGTATTTATGCTGCAGTAGTTTGTGTCGGGGGGCTAGGGTCAGTTTGTTATATCTGGAGTACTTCTCCTGTCCTATTCGGTGTCTTGTGTGAATTTAAGTGTGCTCTCTCTAATTCTCTCTTTCTTTCTCTCTCTCGGAGGACCTGAGCCCTAGGACCATGCCTCAGGACTACCTGACATGATGACTCCTTGCTGTCCCCAGTCCACCTGGCCGTGCTGCTGCTCCAGTTTCAACTGTTCTGCCTTATTATTATTGGACCATGCTGGTCATTTATGAACATTTGAACATCTTGGCCATGTTCTGTTATAATCTCCACCCGGCACAGCCAGAAGAGGACTGGCCACCCCTCATAGCCTGGTTCCTCTCTAGGTTTCTTCCTAGGTTTTGGCCTTTCTAGGGAGTTTTTCCTAGCCACTGTGCTTCTACACCTGCATTGCTTGCTGTTTGGGGTTTTAGGCTGGGTTTCTGTATAGCACTTTGAGATATCAGCTGATGTACGAAGGGCTATATAAATGCATTTGATTTGATTTGAACACTAGAACCGCCAATGCCATCTTATTGGTGTCATGTGAATACATTTTTTTTATTACTGTATCTCAAAAAAAATATATATATTTAAAATAATATACAGTACCAATCAAAAGTTTAGACACACCTACTAATTGAAGGGTTTTTATATATGTTTACTATTTTCTACATTTACATTTAAACCCTGGAATGAGTAGGTGTGTCCAATCTTCTGACTGGTACTGTATATATTTTCAAAATATATGGGGGATTGGAAATTATGCAGAAAATGTAAATGATAGAAATATGTGGTATGTGCAGTAACAGTCTATTGGAGCTCATTGTTGCTATCCAATTTAGAACTTGGTAGATCTCACAGGCAACCAGCATAACAATTCCACATAACAGTACAAGAGTACATATCATGGTGCACATATCTTATGTGAGAAATATTTTTGTTCTGAAGTAGTTACTACACTATGCTTCAATGAATATGAGTCTACAGTTCTCCAACAATGTGTCCAGCCTCTTACCC